>NC_041393.1:572589973-572640022 GCF_002162155.2 Triticum dicoccoides
GTCTGAGCGACACCACATAAAGGGATTTAAAAGAAATGCCACAGTCGGGCGTCTGAGCAACACCACATAAAGGGCTTTAAAAGAAATGCCACAGTCGGGCGTCTGAGCGACACCACATAAAGGGCTTTAAAAGAAATGCCACAGTTGGGTGTCTGAGCGACACCACATAAAGGGCTTTAAAATAAACAATCATAGTGAATATCCCGGAGGTAGAACCATCCCAGAGATACTCGATAATAACAATAATATCACGGGTTAGTCAACAATAATAATAATCATAATTATCACAAGTCACAGGTAGTAGTTCCAGTTCTGGTTAACAGTTTCACCTCCGAAGACCGACACTAAGACCGACACTTGACCCATCCCAGACTGTAATCCTTAACCATGGACACGGCTATTCGAATAGGTTTAATCTCTGAAGAGGGTGTACTCTTTACCCACGAGTAACGGATTTCTTTAGTCCATCGGGACTAATTCCGTCTACGATCTTTTTGTTGAAAACACACCTAACTTGCACACACCAGCATATCTCACACGTGTCTGGAATCACCCACGACACCTGTTAAGCAAACTCTAAGTGGGGTGGCTACAACCTCGCGTAGCATGGGATCAAATTTATATCGCGCGCTCTAAGGAGTGGCCTCCCCTCTCGGTCCCAACCGGAAACACCCATGCCCCCGGACCAGGTGGCCTGCCTACCAGCTACAACCGGTATCTTCCACCATGGCCTCTCTGTACGGTGTGTGCTAGAAAGAGGTTGACAACTTACTGAACCGTACTCTACTTGCTGTAGAGACGAGTGGTAGTACGAAACAAGTATGGGGGTTACTGGCACAAGACTCGATCTACGGTCGACTCAGGAGGTTTAAGTATTCCCTGCATGATTAGCATGATGAATATATTTCAACCAACAGAGTCACCGCTCATATCACCTTGCCATGCCATACCAGACATAACCGTCCCGACGGAGACCGGTGACAAACTCATGCCTACCCAAGGCAGAGGTTTTCCCGGGTTCCTGCCGGTATGCATGCAAGGCACATGAGGGTGATTATCATCACAAGTGTGTCCATTTCCAACAGC
The DNA here is from genome assembly GCF_002162155.2 of Triticum dicoccoides. Lineage (NCBI taxonomy): Eukaryota > Viridiplantae > Streptophyta > Magnoliopsida > Poales > Poaceae > Triticum > Triticum dicoccoides. The sequence continues at coordinate 572,591,060 of NC_041393.1, forward strand.
ATGGAAATCAATAACATGCACCCATGCATATGATCATATCACATGAAATAACAAGTTTCTCCAAAGTGAGGTCATGTTATGAACGTGTCATCGAACACACAAAAATATTATGCCAGGGTTCAGAATTCTTGCCTTCAATGTGTGGAAAGGCAGGGTGCACTCCAAAACTTGAAACATTTCTCCTCTCTTCAAAAATCCTATTTTAGCAATATAAAAGAATTAACACACAAAATAAAAACAGCACCAAAAGTTGTTCTGAATTTTTTTCAAATAAATCTTAAAATAAAGTAGGTGAAATTTGAGAGAGGTAGGAAATAGAATCATTTCATTTGGAGTTGTATTTAAAAAGATATAACCAGTCAAAGTTTTGGTCAAATTCTGTTTTTAAAAATAAAACAAAACAAAACGTTTCAGCCACGAATACGCTTTCTAAGTAGGGGTTACGTACTTGGGGTTTTACGCTATGACTTAACACGCGTGGCGGCGGAGTGAGACACTCACAGTGGGTCCCGGGGGCCCACTAGTCAGGTTTGCCTATTTCTTTTTCCCCCTTCTTTCTCTGTCGCGAGCGGAGGCGGACCTCCGGCGATCGTCGCCGGCGACTAGCGGCTCCTCGCGGGGCCCCGAGGGTGGGGATGGATCCGCCACTCCAGGGCGGTCCTCCCGGTGGTCGCCAGGCCGGTGGGGACGGAGGGAGTTGCCGGCGGCGAGCTTCGCGGCGGAGGAGGCTTCGGTGGCAGAGTGGTTTTGGGGCGAATGTGGTTCCCGATCAAAATCGAGTAGGGGGTTGGGTTCCTGGAAGGAAGGAGGTGTTCTTGGTGAAGAGAAATGGGAGGGAGAGGCCCTGGTGGCGCTGGAAGAGCTGGGGCCATGGCGGCGGTCGCTGCTGCCGGAGGTGGGGAAGATGACCTCCCCGGGTCGATTGGCTGCCCCAAGGGGTCCTAGGGGATGGCTTAAGAGTCGCCTGCATGCTCGGAAGGTTTCAGGGCGTCCTTTTACAGCGTGACGAGGTCGGTTCCGCGGCGGTGGATGAGGACGCCGGCGAACCGCCCCTCTGTAGCTTGCATGGCGTCGTGGCGGCGACGAACGCTAGCGGACACGCTTGCGGATGAGTTCGGGCTGTGCCAGGGGCCAGGTGGCGAGCCGGGGTGGCTTGGGCGGCGCTGAACGGAGCAGAGGCTGTCGGCCGACGCCGGCGTGCCGCCAAAAGTGCTCTGGCGGTGGCGCTGTAGGGTGCCAGGGCGGGCTGGCGTGTAGTGGTGAGGCGGGGAGTGCGTGGCAGCTAGCTGCAGGTGGTCACAAGTCGGAACGGGTGTGGGGTGAGACGCGGCGGCTCAGTTGCACGCGTGCGCCAAACGCATGCTCTGCTCACGCTCTGGGCGTGCACAGGACGTGCTTGAAGAAATGCCAGTGCATGCTGCAGAGCTTGGGTTAGGCTGGAACTTAACAGATATAGGCCAGGAGCCACTGGGAGTCTAGTGGACATGTTAGTTCTATTAGGGGTGCAAGCTCCCAGTGCAATGTCAAAAGTCATGTCAAAACAGATCATGCCCATAAGGTGTTTGACAAAATGCTAAGGGCACTTAGGCATTTCTTGGGGTGGTCAAAAACTCCAGATCAGTGTCTCCTTAGATGCAAGAGAGAGTGGTGACGTTATTTGGACAAAAGGGGAAACTTGCTAGTGCAAGTTTTGCAACACTACATTCCGGGACAGGAAGTAATTGGCATCATTTCATGAATTAAAAATGATCAAATGAGTGTATGCTCCTGGACTTAGGGGTTTAGTAGGGTGGTCTACAAGTAGGATAAAGAATCAAGGGCTAGAGGGCAAGTAAGACTAAGGTTGTTGTACAAACTATCATGATGGACCAGAATGAAGATGAGGTTGGTTCTCTCAAAAATCTCAAAGATCATCCCTGGATTATTGCATATAATGGAATAATATGATCCTACTGACATCCCATAATTTTGGTAGAAGTTTTAAATAAATATTTAAATAGGTTGTAGTGTAAAATTGCCCACTGGACCAGATTTGAAAACTTGGTGTAGAACTCAAAATATCCAATGAATGAAATATATTATTGCACAAAAGTGATTTAGAGACATCACATGATATCTCCAAATTTTGGTGAAATTTTTAGTTAAATATATCAAATGGTTGTAGTTCAAAAAGAGCTCCAAATTTTAAAACAAGTCATTTAATGAATAAAGCTCAGGGTGAAATAATTTTATAAATAAATCTCCTGATTGAGAGATGTTTTTTTAAATGAGAGGAAAAATAAGTCCAATATATTTTGGAAGGATCCACTTGGGAAAAATTTCTTAATATTAAAAGAAAAGTTTTGAAATCAACAGAGATATACTTGCATGCAAAAATTTTAAACTCTTGGCAAAATTTTAATAACTAAAACCTGGTTAAATTTTTGGGGTGTTACACGGTGTCAGCTGCACCGACTGGCATGACAGGCGGCTCTGGCTGGGCGCTGGAGTCGGCAACGCCAGTCGGGGTGGCGGATGGCTGGATGACGGAGTCGGTGGCATCTGTCGGAGGCACGGGCGGCTGGTCGGTCACCATCGGGCCGCCTCCAGCAGCAACCTGCGCTTTCGAGCGCGGGTCGTTGCTTGAGGCCCGGTCGGGGTGGGGCTGATCATCCGCACCAGCCTCCGGCATGTCGATGTCACTGTCCTCTTCCTCCTCCTCCTCCTCATCCTCCTCCTCCTCTCCCTCTTCTCCTTCGTCATTGGAGTCGATGACTTCAGCCGAATCCTCGCTGTCCTCCGGGTTCAGCCCGAGACACTCTTGCGGGGCTTCAATGCCTTCCTCGACCACCTCCGGAACGAAGATGCTGGTGTCGGTGAAGTCGGCGATCGCCGCCGCCGTGTTAACAATTTCGGCCTCCACCGCTGCCAGCTCCTGTTGTGCTTCCAGCCGGAACATGGCCAGTTGGGCTAAGTCCAGCCCAGGATACCACACCTTGACAAACTCAAGGACGCGGTGCGCTCCTGCCCGAGCGGCAGAGCCTTTACAGGCCTCCAGGCGGCCGACCTCCACCTCCAGCCAGTTCGCAGTCCGGCTTGGAGTGCGCGGAGCCGCTAGGCCTGGCCAGAGGGCGACAATCACCTGAGCCCCGACGCGCTGAAGACGGCGCAGCACTTGATGGGCGGGCTGAAGGCGGACGTGGATGCTGACGATCTGCTCATTAAGGGTCCGGGGGGCGTCAGCAGCAATCTGCGTGCCTTCCGCCCTCTGCTCCTTGCGCTGGGCCTCGATGGCTTGGCTCCCGGCGACGGAGTGACCCAGGAAGAAATCTGTTTGGGCAGAAAGCAAGAAAAAAAAAGTCAGAAACAAGCAGTCGGCTTAGAAAAGGCCGGCGGCTCAAGACAACGAACAAGAAGAACAAAACTCACTGTCGACCAGGTCCTCGATGCCTCTAAAGCAGGACGTCGTCTGCCCCTCCTTGTCGGCCCAGGCGACGCGCTCGGTTTCGAACTCCGCAAGGAGATCGGCCTCCTTCACCTTCGCATCCCGTTGGGCCGTCTTGAGAGCCTCCGTCTGCTCGAGGAGGTTGGCGACCAGCCGGTCCCGCTCCTCGGTCAGCTTGCTGCACTCTGCCTCCTTCCCGTGCAGAGCGGTGTTGGCTTCGCCCAGCTGCTACTGCAAGGCGGCGTTGGCCTCTGAAAAAAGGGGAAAGAAGAAAGAGCACAAGTCAAGAAGACAAGGCGGAATGTACTTACTGAGGATATTCGGCCCGACTGCTCAGCAGTCGGCCCGAACCTCGGGGACTACAGCCCGCGGGTGCGCCGTCGCGCCCCCGCAGAGAAGAAGTAATTAGCAACAAAAGAAACACTGAGGAGATTCGGCCTGACTGCTCAGCAGTCGGCCCGAACCTCGGGGTCTACAGCCCGCGGGTGCGCCAGTGTTCCCCCACAAAGAAAGGAAGTCAAAGCTTACTCCGGCCCTCGGTCAGATGGGCGGTCTGCGTCTCCAGTTCCCGAACCCTGGAGTTGAACGAGACGGCGCGGAGATTATAGTAGTCCTGCAGAAGGAGTATCAAACAAGTCAACATTCGATATATACAAGTTGAAGTTCCGGAACGCTTGCTCAGCAGCCGGCCCGAAACTTGGGGACTACACCCAGTGGGTGCGCTGGCGCACCCCCATGAAGAAAGCAAGAAGATCAAGGGAAAAAGGAAAAGGAAAGTAAGGGAAGCTTACGCGGATGGCTGCCCGCGACTCCAGGAAGGCCTCATTGTAGCGCCTGAGGGCTTCAGCTTCGGCCCGGAGCTTGGCCTAGACGTCAAGTGATGCCTGGTTCAGGGTGCCCGTGCTGCCCCCGTGTATCCAGCCTGCGGGCGCGGCACTGGTCGCCTCGGTGTCGGGGACCGAGGAGCTCGTGGCGCCGACCTCCTGCGGCCGCAGCGCTGAGGCCACCTTCTCAAGACGACGGCGCGTGGGCGCTGAGTCAGGTCCGTCACCACCGTGTCTTCGTCCAGTGGCACCGGCGGTGCAGCTGGCTGCTCATCCTGCGTCCCATTGGCCGGCGGCGGTGGTGGCGGTGGTGGTGGCACAAAGACGTCCGGCATAGCCATGTCGCCGCCCTCCCGCTCTTGGATTGGGTGATCGTCGCCGGCTCCTCCGGCCGTCGCCACGAACTCAGGCGGAGGTGGCGCAGTGTTCAGGGGCGTCACAAGCAGCGGCTCTTGGCGGCGTGCGGCCTCCACGAGCCGCTCCGTCTCTGCGGCTTCGGCCTCTGCCTGCGCCAGCGCCCTCTCAGCAGAAGCGGCGGCCTTGTCCGCCTGCTCCTTGGCCAGGCGGTCGTCCTCTTCCTCACACGCCTCCCGCGTGTTCCACTCTGTCGCCTCCGGGAGGTCGGCGGCCAGGTCAATTCGCCGGCTGGTGGAGGAGGTCACCGCCGGCCTGATGACCGAGGCGGCGCTCGACTTCTTGAGGGTCAGCGGGGCCCTGAAATAATAAGACAAGTCAGAAAGCTCTCAGGCCGGATTGGCAAGAAGACAGAAAACATGGAAATAATACTTACGCCGACACCATGACGGGCACCTTCGGCTACCTCTGATACTTGGCCACCTTGGCTGCGGCTTCTTTCCTCCCGGTCGCCGTGGCCGGGTTCTTGGGCTTCTTCGGGGCACTACCAAATAGGGCAGTGCCCTGCTTCCACTTGCACTTGCTGCCACGGGCGGGCGGCCCAGAAGAGGGACCTGAACCGGTGTTGGTAGTGCTCCGGGTGGGGCGCAGTTCGTCCTCGTCGTCTTCCTCGTCGGGCCAAGTCCCCACGTCGCCGCCTTCCTCGGAGCCGCCTGCTCGGTCTCCGCCGCCTGTTGCGTCGTCCGCCAGGGCGGCCGCCCCCAAGTCGGGGTCGTCCAAGTCACTCACTGCCCTGTCCGGCCGGTAGTCATCACCCGTCCCCAGGAGGGCGGCTGTCGCCTCGGACATATAAATCTGCAATCAAAAGGAAGTCACATCACGACAAGAACAAGACTGAAAAAACAGATCAGAAGGAAAAAATGAAGAGACTTACGGCAGGCGGCGGATCATCGCGCGAGTACGGCTGCTTCCCATACCGCCACTCTGCCTCCGACACCTTGAGGTCAGAGATCTCATTCACCATTCGCACGACCTCGGCAGCCAGCATCTACTGCGTGCACAGCCGGCTGGTGTCATGGTGCCCGCTCATCCGGAAGATTGCATGAGGGCGGCTCGGGAGCGGGAGAACCCGGCGCTCGACGAAGGCGATCAGGAGGTCGGAGGCCACGAGGCCCTCTGACTCCTAGAGCACCCGGAGTCGCCCGATGGTGGCCGCTGCGGCCGGCGTCACCGGCTTCAGTTGTAGCACCAGTTAGGACGGAGTGTGGGGGAGGGCCGGCCTCGTAGGCCGGCAGGTTGAGGAAGTCGGCAGCCGGATCTACGTTTTCGATGTAGAAGTATGACTGCTGCCACATCTTCACGGACTGCACCGGCTTGATGACGGGGAAGGCGTTCCGCTTTGCCGGCCGGCGCACGGCGATGAAACCGCCACACTCGGCCGTCGTGTCCTTGGTGGAGGTGCCGAGCTTCCCATAGAAGAACGCTCCCCACAGCTCGAGTGTGGGGAGTACACCGATGTAGCCGTCGCACATCATGACAAAGGTGGGGAGCAGGGTCACGGTGTTGGGCATGAGATGATGAGGCTGGAAGTTGTTGAAGTCGAGGAAGGAGCGGAGGAAGCCGCTCACCGGAAGGCCGAAGCCGTGGAGGAAATGCGAGCGGAACACGACCCGCTCGTTCCCACTCGGCGCCGGTGAGATCTCCTCCTCCGACGGCACCTGCGCCTTGACGAATGCCGCGCTGGGCATCCGGCATGTGTCGCGGAGGAAGGAAATGTGATCTTCAATCATGGTCGACCCCTCCCAATTGCCGCCCTTCTCACGCGCCATGGCTTTGGGTGGGTTGCATGAGGAGGAAGGATGCATCGGCGGCAGCTCCACGGCAGCACTGGGCACCAGCGGCTATGCAGGAGAGAACATGGAAGAAGAAAGAGTGGGAGGGGGCACGCAAGCTTTGTGGCACCCCTCCCTCCCACCTACTTATAGCCCTCAGGCCACAAAGCCAAGTGGGCGGGGCGTGGGGCGTGGGATTAACTGCGCCCACGACCCCACGTCCCCCATTTATCGCATGCATTCACCACACCGCAAACGGTCGTGGGAATGGAAACCTCCCCCCTCGGCACAGCGGATCCGCCCGGGTGCCGAGGCACGGTAGTGGCGGGCCTGGCCCGCTGTCACGTCCCATCAGGGGCGTGTGGTGGCAGGCTGGCCGGTCTGGCATGCGCCGCGTGGCGTGACTGTGGCGCGTGGCGGCCCGGGAAGCTTAGTAGGCACGCCGCCTGTTTTCCCGCCTGGGAGTTCAAAATTGTACAAATAGTTCCGCCTGGGCGAAGCCGGCTTCGGCAGCCGGCCAACCGCGAGACAGACCAACGCTCTCCCGGAGCTCGGTGAGAGGTGGAAGCCGCTGAGACTTCATGGCCCCTCGACCACAACGCCTCACCGTCTTCGGGGACTACTGTCGGCGTAATGGGCCATGGGTAGGCTCACCTGAGTCCCAGAATTCATCAAGACCTTGGTCCAGCTCCGCCTTGCTGCGCCCCAGGATGAAGCTGTGCCCTCTGGGAGCCGGCAAGCCCAACGGCCGGCTGCCAGAGGACGGCTAGCCACCGACAGACAGAATCACAAGTGGCCAGCCACCGCCGGCCGGCCTCTATGGAAGACGGCATCTGGCAGACGGCCGCCACGCACCCTCAGAGTTTGTGCCGCAATCAGGAGGACGAGACGGGGCATGGCAACAGTGAAGCCCTCACCCCCGGATCCTGGGGACAGCGTGACCACAGTGTCCCGTACGGGAGGAGATCTCCGCACGGCATGGCACTGTTGCCACACTCCCCTGACATCACTCTGGGCAGGCGGAGCCCCACTCCCCACGACGGCCTATCGATACGGCCCGGAGGCTGCAGGCCTTGCCGGCCAGGGATGTCGTAGAAGACAGCGCACGCCGAACCAGATGGACCAGAGGAGGGCCGGCCTCTAGCAGGCGGCCGCCCCCTCCCTCGAAGTCCATGTGCCATTAACCTGTAGAGACCAGGTGTGGCTATAGTGATCTCCCACCAGGCGGGAGGGACTGTAGCCTCACTAAGATGACCAAGCCAGCGTCATTAGCAGCACGGCTACAGTGACCAGCCGCCAACCAGACCCGCCAGTGGCGGGGACGGCCTGTCGGCTCCGTACCAGATCGGTCGCGAGGCCCACCAGGCGGCGGGCCCCAGCAGTCAGCGGAGAGGCCGGATTACCATTGTACCCCTGGGGGGTAGGCCTATATAAACCCCCAGGGCACCCATGCAAAGGGTTCCCACCCCATTAGACCTAGTCACATACCAAGGGCAGGAGAGAGCTAGCCTTGCCTTTTCCTTCCTCTAGCACACAGCTCGAGGAGCAACTTGTATTACTTGTTTCTTTAGTGATCATGCGGAGACCCCGCAGAGCAGGACTAGGGGTGTTATCTCCAAGGAGAGCCCCGAACCTGGGTGAAGTCCGCCGGCGTTTGTGTCTACGCCTCATCCCGCTTCCGGGCACTGGGGACGTTCTACTCGCTCCCACCATAATAAGCCATCCCTAAGCATATGTCGCACCCAACCCTTGATACTTCTCCCGAGCTGCAAAACCTCAGCCCCTCCTCTATGGCGCCCCCACCGCCCCAATTTCACAGCCGCCCTCCTCCCTAATGCCGGAGACATTGTCCATTTGTCGTCATGCACTGGGGCATGTGCCTCTTACTCCGTGCTACTGGAGCTGCCTCGACAACGGCCGCGTGAACCGTATCGGAACCGATTCACCCCCGCTGTTGTTCACGGTGCTAGAGCGGCTCCAACTTCAGACCCGTCCAGAGTCCCGGCGCTGCTTCCCCGTAGCCATCGACCATCACAACATCGTTGTTTCCCTGCCGCAGGTCGCCACCACAACCGTGCCGGCCTCACCGACTCGGCAGCTGGACCTTCCTACTTCACCATGCTTCCAGATAGGTCACACGCTCATCTCAAATCACTTTATTTAGGCATCAGTTATCTGAATTTTTATTCTAGGCCAATCAATTCCCAATGGGAAGCAGCACCCCTCGAGGCGGCGGAGCTCCTAGGCTGCCGGTAGGCTGGTGTCTAACGTAAGGGTGCGGGGCCGCAAGTTCGCCACGGAAGCAGCGGTTAGATGGCTATCTTTTAGAGTTGCATGGGTTGAAGGTACTACCGCCGTCGGATCTGGATGACGGGAAGTCTTTGTGGATTGGCCTGGGGGCGGCGCAACCACGGCAGTGCGGTGGGGCGGTAAGCGGGGTTTTGGCCGGGGCCACGGACGGCGGAGGCAGGCTGCTCTGCCATTGGTCGCTGGCTCTTCGGCGAAGATTCCGAACAGTGTCAGCCGAGAGGCACAAGATAGCCATCAAGCCATCCGGCGTAGAACGGACAGTACCAAAATAAAATAAAATCGTGTGACCCCAATTTAGTCTTCAGTCAATAGACGTGTGACCACTCTCGTACCTTGCTGTTGATCTCTTAGTGTATTTCTTTAGATCAAAGAGATATGTCGTTCTTAACATTATGCGTTATCTACATTTTCAGACACACCGTCTTCCGACTCACCGCAGCTGCTCCAACAAGGGAAGAATACACCAGAAGGGAGCTATAGTCCCCACTCAACAGTTCCCTGCATCAAATGCATGTGCCCGACATGGATAACCACAACAACTGCAGGGCCACCGACAAGTCAGCACATGATGCTCACTCCTATGGATGGCAGCCAGATAGGTTGTACCCTCATCTTACTTGTGTGCAACATTTATGGCTTTGTTATTCATCTAAGCATGGAAAATAGATCATCACATTTCACTGTATATTCATGCTGATCTCTTACGGGTCTTGTTCAGGAGTTAACGATGTCCCATAGTTTAGCTAAGATACTTTTTCTTTAGGTAACGATGTTCCATAGTTATCATTCATCAGCCAATGCTATCCCACAGGCTGGTGATTATAGTATTATACCACTTCTACTATTACCTATGTTGTTCTTTAATACTTTTGTGTGCCATCTAGTTAATCTCGAGTACAAACGATACATATTCTGTAGCTTTCATATATGTTCACCCTTTAGTTTATGAGACCTATTGCTGCTAGTTAACCCCAGTCCTACTATTTATGTCGTCTCCTACAGGCACTCATTACATACATCTAACTACTAGTTGTCTTCCATCCATGTCAGATATAATTTCACACACTAATATATCCACAAGAACCTCACAGAGCAATGTAAAGGCCAATACACTTGATGTCAATGATACCCAATATGATGGAACATGTAAAGGCAGTTCTTCAGAAGACTTGCAGAAAGATGATGAATCCTCTTCACCCCACAATGTCCTTGCTCTAGCTTGGCCTGTGATATGGGTACAACATGCATATAATGTCCTGGAGTGTATCTACTCTGTTGCAATGCCATGTGCTTAGCATGCTGATCATGCATGTAAATATGGCATGCCTTCCTGTTTTTCAGTACCTATTCCATTCATGATAACATGTTTTCAAATTCAAGTACTGTCATTCTACTATATCGCAATGGCATCTACTTAATTTGGACATCATGCTTCTGAATATCTTATGCATTGTTATTGTGCTTTGTTGAAGTGTTGTTCTTGTGCTTTGTTGCAATGCCATCTTAGTTTCCCAATCATACACATGTATGTTGCCTTAGTTATTTCTGTACGTATTCCGCTAGCATACAGTTTTACATTCAACTAGTGTTTTTTGCTGTGTTGACCTATCGTATCCCTAGCTCTTACACCATACTCCCTCCGTCCGGATTACATGTTGCCGAAATGGATAAAAAGGATGTATCTAGAACTGAAATATGCCTAGACCCATCCATTTTTTTCCGGATGGAGGGAATACAGGTCAATATGTCATGCCTTTCTACTTTTCAGTACCTATTCCATCTCTCTGCTATAGGATGTTTTATAATTAAGCACCATTCTTCTATACAAGGCATGCAAGGGGAAGACGACTATGTTAGAATCTGAAGGGTTACAAACAAGGCCTTTGCAAAAGATCCAAACGCCAGGTGATAATAAACCAACTCCAGTTTTTATAGATACTGCTCCAGCACAGAGAAACCCAACTCCTACTGATAATAAGAAGATTCCAGTGGCCAAAGAACTAGTCCGCTCCAGTCCAGCAAAAATATGTCAACTCCATTCTAAGAAGCGTGTGCGTATCCTTGCATCATGAAAATTTATAGCATGCTGATCATATTTTCTACATGTTTCTTACCCATCTCTCTTTTAGAAAATAAGCTTAACAGATAGAAGAATTTCTTCAATGGTATTGTATGTGAGGAAAGATTCTTGCAGGAATTCTCTATGCTCCAATGCAGCTGTAAGTACCTGTTGTATATCACTATATTTTTACATCACCATGTATTTTGTTAATCAGCGTGAATCCAACCTTTATCTGATCTAAATTTAGTTGTATCAAAATGTATGATTAAAGGCCACAATGTTGATTTTTGTAAGGAAAAATGCTTGGTAGTTTTGCATCCTGAGCTGCATGAGTGTATTATCTCATATCAGTGGGTTTGAATACTTTGGTTCTGTAGTGGGTTTTGAGTGTTATTTTACTTTGTTGTCCTGTCGTATCCCTAGCTCTTACATCATACTCCCTCCGTTCGGATTACATTTCGCAGAAATGGATAAAACTAGATGTATCTAGAACTGAAATACGCCTAGACCCATCCATTTATTTCCGGATGGAGGGAATACATGTCAATATGTCATGCCTTTCTATTCTTCAGTACCTATTCCATCTCTGTTTTAGCATGTTTTATAACTGAATCACCATTCTTCTATATAAGGCATGCAAGGGGAAGACGGCTATGTTAGAATTTGAAGGGTTACAAACCAGGTCTTTGCAAAAGATCCAAATGCCAGGAGATAATAAACCAACTCCATTTTTCATATATACTGCTCCAGCACAGAGAAACCCAACTCCCACTGATAATAAGCAGATTCTAGTGGCCAAAGAACTAGTCCGCTCCAGTCTAGCAAAAGAATGTCAACTCCATTCTAAGAAACATGTGCGTATCCTCGCATCATGAAATTTTATAGCATTCTGATCATATTTTCTACATGTTTCTTACCCATCTCTCTTTTAGAAAATAAGGTTAAACGATAGAAGACTTCTTCCATTGGGATCATATTCGAGGAAAATATCTTGCGGGAATTCTCTGTGCTCCAATGCTGATGTAAGTACCTATTGTATATCACTATATTTTTACATCAGCATGTATTTTGTTAATCGGTGTGAATCTAACCTTTATCTGATCTAAAATTAGTTGTAGCAAAATGTTAAAGGCGCCAATGTTGATTTTTGTAAGGAAAAATGCCTGGTAGTTTTGCATACTCAGCTGCATGAGTGTACTATCTCATATCACGCACATTACTGAATTGTAGTGCTTCTCTGGTTGCCCATTCATTCATTGTGTCACTGTTGCTTTCGTATTACCTTACCTGGCTGATGATAGCTGTGCCATATTGTGTTAATTTGGTGTAGGCTAGTTGCCCAAACGTTCGTTGTGTCAATGTTGCTTTCCTATTATCTGACTTGTCCAATGATAGCAATGCTAGTGTGTTAATTTTGTGCAGGCTGTTGAAGATAAGAAGACAAACTCTGAAAACAGCAAGGCAACCCCATTGTTTCTTTCCAGTAAATCTAGGCCAGGTAATATGGTAATAACACATGATTAATCTATTTGGTTCCTATCCTAATTTATGTTATGATGAAGTGGTCGAGACACTCTCCACTATCAATAATACAAGGCTGCCAAAATCGCCATCTGAATCTATTCAGTATCATCTGTCACGAATGCAATAGAATAAATGTATGTTTGTGAACCAATTAATGGCTGAAGCAATGATGGAAATGGTGGATGAATCAGAGGTGCCGAGTCGTGCGACACAACAACTGATCAATGTTTTCAGAGACAGTGTAGCAAAGCAGCAAGAATTTGCCCACATGCTTATGGGCGTCATCTGTGCTGAGGTTGCAGATTGTGACGTTGTAGATGGTTAGGTTCTGCTCATTTATTTGCACTGGCATCAATCTTTGATTGCCAAGTGGATGTAATTTCCTGTAATATATGCTGGATGTGCAACGTTATTCCCTGTATGCCGTACCTTTGCTTGATCAGTTTTCGTCCTGTGCATAATTGCTCGTCGTAATGGGCTCAAATTATATAATTTGGCCTAAAGACATGTACGAACTTTAGTGGGCCCATTAAGTTAATGGGACGTTACTAGGCCGAAAGTTAATGGTCGGCCCTCTTACCTCCTGGGTCGTTAACAGGCCGACATCGAAGCGGGCAACAGGTGGGCCCAATTTATTTCACGGGCCGTTAACAGGCCGTTACTAAGTTTGGGCTACATATGGCCCAACTATACTATAGGCCTTTAGCAGGCCAAAAGAGACAACGGGCTTGTATTGGACCATGAAAAGCATGGGCCGCTAAGAGGCCGAAAGTCAGGTCGTATTGTAAATGGCCCAACTGTGTTGTGGGCCTTTAGCAAGCCGAAAGAGAAACTGGGCTGGTATTGGACCATGAAGGGCATGGGCCGTCAAAAGGCTAAAACTAAGGTCCGACTACAAATGACCCAACTCATTTATGGTCCGTTAACAGGTCGAAAGGCACACAGGGTCGGGAATTGGCCAACACTTAAAGGGGTCGCTAAAATGCCAAAACTCAGGTCCGACTACAAATGGCCCAACTGATTTATGGGCCGTCAACAGGCTGAAAGTGACACCGGGCCAGAAATTGGCCCAACACATAAATGGGCCGCTAAAAGGTCGAAACTCATATCCGACTACAAATGGCCCATCAGATTTATGGGTCGTCAACAGGCTGAAAGACACACCGCACCGGAAATTAGCCCAACATTTAAATGGGTCGCTAAAAGGCCAAAAGATGTACATCCTGAAAATTGGCCCATCCATTGAATGGGCCGTTAACAGGCCGAAATCTCATCGGGCCGATATTGAGCCCAAATATATAGCGGGCTGTTAACGGGCTCGAACTGACGATGGGCTGCAATGGTGTCAAATCTTTAACGGGCCGTTGACGGGCCGAATTGGCACATCTCGTATGGGCCGTGTGCTTAAATGGACCTGACACAAGTAGGCCTTATATGGGTCGGCTTGCTAATTTTTACTATGCCGGCCTTTTTCACCGGAATGGGCCACGGTTGGGCCGTGCCATGTGTCGACCTATCATAGGCACCTCCTGTCCAATGAGTGGATGACATCTGTCCCAACGGTGAGGAACACATGTTTCCTACGGCCAATGATGATTTTACACATGGAAATCCCCATTGGTCCGGGCTGTTAACGGGTTATCGGATCCAAAACCGGACCCGATAGCTTAACGGTGTTCCGTTACAGTGGATGTCACGTGTCGGTCACCCTTGACGAAAGCACTTCTATGACGCACGATTTATTATCATGGAAGTGGACACTTCCGTGATGATAATTTTCGTAATGTCATGGAACACTTCTATGACAACATAGGTATGACTATATTGACTCTATCATAAAATCGTCATGGATGTACATGCATGACAAAAAACGCGACCTACTGTGACAAACACGTATCTTCACGGAAGTGTATTTTTTTGTAGTGATAGTCCATCAAATCCTTACCCAAAACTTGAGAACTTCACAACACAAAACTCAACAGAAAATCTCATGAGCTCCGTTAGTATAAGAAAATAAATCACCACTTTAAGGTATTGTTGTGAACTCATTATTTATTTATATTGGTGTAATATCTACTGTATTCCAACTTCTCCATGGTTCATACCCCCCGATACTACTCATAGATTCATCAAAATAAGCAAAGAACACACGAAAAACAGAATCTGTCAAAAGCAGAACAGTCTGTAGTAATCCGTAAATCTCGAATAGTTATGTAACTCCAAAAATTCGGAAATAAATTGGTGGAAGTGAATAATTTGTCTATGAATCTTCTGAAAAAGGAATCAACTTAAAATCGTTCTTCTGTTAAAAATGACAATTAATCTGTTTTTTAGCAAGATCAAATTAACTTTCACCCAAGTCTTCCCAAAGGTTCTAGTTGGCACAAACACTAATTAAAACTTAAAACCACATATAACCATAGGCTAGATATATTATTTATTACTAAACAGGAGCAAAAAGTAAAGGACAAAAATAAAATTGAGTTATCTCCCAACAAGCGCTATCATTTAACGCCGCTAGCTAGGCATAAAAACACGAATAGATCTAGGTATTGCCATCTTTGGTATGCAATCCATAAATGGATCTCATAATAGATTCATAAGGCAATTTAATATTCTTCCTAGGAAAGTGTTCCATGCCTTTCCTTAATGGAAATTGGAATATAATGATTCCTTCTTTCATATCAATAATTCCACCAATCGTTCCAAGGAAAGATCTAAGAAGAATAATAGGACATGTAGAATTGCAATCTATATCACGAACAATGAAATCTATGGTCACATAATTCATAATTGGAACAATAATAACAACATCAATCATTTCCATATGTTTCTTAATAGTGGAATCCACAAGATTCAAATTTAAAGAACAATCATCAAATTCACAAAAACCTAGCACATCACACAAAGTTCTTGGAATCGTGGAAACACTAGCACCCAAATCACACAAAGAATATCATTCATAACATTTTATCTTAATCTTAATAGTAGGTTCCCACTCATCATAAAGTTTTTAAGGGATAGAAACTTCTAGTTCAAGCTTTTCTTCAAAAGATTGCATCATAGCATCAATGATATGTTTAGTAAAAGTTTTGTTTTGATTATAAGCATGAGGGGAATTTAACACGGATTGCAACAAGGAAACACAATCTATTAAAGAACAACTATCATAATTAAATTCCTTGAAATCCAAAATAGTGGGTTCATTGCTACCTAAAGTTTTGACCTCTTCAATCCCACTTTTATCAATTTTTGCATCTAAATCTAATAACTCCAAATCATTGGGACGCCTTTTAAATATAGTTGACTCATATCTAGTCCCATCTTTATAAAGATTCATATTGGAAAAAAAAGGTTTAATATGAGTCACATGAATCACTTTTAGATCTTCATCATTATTATCATGAAAACTAGAAGAACACGCTTTTACAAACCAATCTTTTTAGCACACATCTTAGTGGTTCTTTCTTTGCACTCATCAATGGAAATTCTCATGGCTTTGAGAGACTCATTTATATCATGCTTAGGTGGGATAGATCTAAGTTTCAAGGAATCAACATCAAGAGAAATTCTATCCACGTTCCTAGCCAACTCATCAATCTTAAGCAATTTTTCTTCAATCAAAGAATTGAAATACTTTTGCGAACTCATAAATTCTTTAGGACTATTCTCAAAATCAAGGGGCGTCTTATTAAATTTGCATAAGAGTTGTTGTAGGAATTACCATAATTATTAGAGGAATTACTAGGAAACGACCTAGGATTAAAATTGCCTCTATATGCGTTGTTACCAAAATTGTTCCTACCAATAAAATTCACATCCATAGACTCATTATTATTCTCAATCAAAGTGGACAAAGGCATATCATTAGGATCATAAGAAGCACTTTTATTAGCAAATAATTTCATAATTTCATCCATCTTTCCACTCAAAACATTAATCTCTTCAATCGCACGAACTTTTTTACTAGTGGTTTTTTCGGTGTGCCATTGAGAATAATTAACCATAATATTATCAAGAGCTTAGTAGCTTCTCCTAAAGTGATTTCCATAAAAGAGCCTCCCGCGGCCGAATCTAAAAGATTTCTAGAAGCAAAATTCAATCCGGCATAAATTTTTTGTATAATCATCCACAAATTCCACCCATGTGTAGGGCAATGACGTATCATCAATTTCATCCTCTCCCAAGATTGTGTAGCATGCTCATGATCAAGTTGCTTAAAATTCATAATATCGTTCTTAAGGGAGATGATCTTAGCGGGAGGAAAATACTTAGAGATAAAAGCATCTTTGCACTTATTCCATGAACCAATACTATTTTAGGCAAAGATGAGAACCAAGTTTTAGCACGATCTCTAAGAGAAAACGGAAATAGCTTCAATTTAACAATATCATTATCCACATATTTCTTCTTTTGCCTATCGCACAAATCAACTAAATTGTTTAGATGGGATGCGACATCTTCACTGCACTAAAAAAATACACTTCCGTGATGATACGTGTATGTCACAGTAGGTCGCGTTTTTTTGTCATGCATGTACATCCATGACGATTTAATGACAGAATCACGATAGTCATACCTATGCTGTCGTAGAAGTCTTCCATGACATTACCAAAATTATCATCAAGGAAGTGTCCACTTCCATGACGATAAATCGCGCGTCACAGAAGTGCTTTCGTCAAGGGTGACCGACATGTCGCATCCACCGTAACGGAATGCCGTTAAGCTATCGTGTCGGGTTTTGGATCCGATAACCCGTTAACAGCCCCGACCAATGGGGATTTTCCACGTGTAAAATCATCATTGGTTGGAGGAAACACGTGTCGGCTCATCGTTGGGACAGATGTCCTCCACTCATTGGACAGAAGGCGCCTATGATACGTCGACACGTGGCACGACCCAATAGAGGCCCATTCTTGTGAAAAGGCTGGCCAGTTTGACTTGGTCAAAAGGTGGCGGGCCGGCCCATGGAAAGCCTGTTCACGGCCTGTTCGCATATAGCCCATTTACAGCCCGCTAACCAAGCCCCGTTACGCCCTATCCGAATTAGGCCGAGTAGCGTTATCTGGGCCATCCATTATGATTCCAGCCTGTTTTCACTTCTGGCCCTTGTATGGCCCATGACGTCTTTCGGCCCATATGAGGCCCTATGTAACTCTTGGCCTATTAACGGCCCATGGTGAAACTGGCCCGTAATGAATAGTGTATCAATGTACACGCATTAACGGCTCGTGGTGAAACTGGCATGTAATGAACAGTGTATCACTTTATACCCATTAACGACCCGTTATTCCGTTGGGCCGTTTCCAGCCCATGTTATCTTTCGGCCTTTTCAGAGCCCATTTATTCTTGGGCTCATTTCCAGCATTCGTTTACTTACGGCCCGTTACTGTCATTTTCTGCTTGTGGGCCAAATTCAGCCCGTGGTTACAGTCGGCCTCTTTGTGGTCCGTTAATACGTTGGGCCGTTTTCATAGCGTCATCAAATACGGCCTATTAACGATGGCCCGTTATGGTCGGCCCATGAATGGACGATTCCAACTCTAGCCCGTTTAAGGCCATAATGCGGCCTGTTATTGGCCCATGTTTGGCCAATCGATCATACGGCCCGTATAAGGCCCATTGATGATACGACCCGTAGAAGGCCCATTGTTTCTACGGCCCGTAGAAGGCCCATTGTTTCTACAGCCTGTAGAAGGCATACTGTTTCTATGACCCGTAGAAGGCCCACTATTTCTACGGCCCGTAGGAGGCCCAGTGTCACTATAGTAAATATTAGCCCATCGTTATTGTGGCCTAGTTTAAAAAATAGGTTATTGCAACCACTAGCAAACCGCGGAAAAAGAACTGCACTGACTACAAGCAAACAAATAAACAAGACAACAAGGAAATAAATAAGCAAGAAACTTATGCTAGGTATCACGGCTATTACACATATTACTTCCACTGGGCATCAAAGTTCGCCACCAGTGCAAATATAGGGAACAAAGCAGCATATAAACGCCGCAACAAAACAAGTCCAGAACTGAAACCACTTCAGAAGAGTTCAAGAAACAATATCCTGGGTATCGATAATGCTGGCAAGATGCTTAGCAAGCTTATTAACTTTCTCTTGTTTGGCGCTTAAATCCTCTAGCGCTTGCTGTTGCACAAGAAAGGATGCATCTGAATTCTGCAGGGACTTCCTCAGTCCTTCGACTTCTTGCCGCAGCACAGCTGACTGATGCCTTTCAGTTTGTAGCTGAGACTGAAGAAGCCGAAGTGATTCAGGCAGCGAGTTCGAAGAGCTTGTGCCAGTGGTACTGGCCAGTAACTCGAACACTACATCAACGCAGGACTATGGGGTTTTCTCACTGTCTACAAGATCGTTTTTATCACCTTTCTTGGAGACCAAAAGGGTTGTCTCACTATCTTGAACCTTATCTGCATTACTTTCTCTACCATTGCATAGTGGGGTGCTCTTCTCCAATATTCTGTTTGCATACTACAAGAGAAACAAGCAGACACATCACAGGTTTAGCTTGTAGTATACGAAACTCATTTGTTAAACCGGTTCAGTAGTAAGGTGGATAGGATAACAGCATGAAACAAACATATATCTATGTACTATGGTCATTGTATTGTCCATATCATTCTAGTTTATGTTCCCTAATCAAGATAGAGACACAGTTCAACTCACATATTTTTAAGACACAGCAGCATAGACAGAATATATGTGTGAGAAACTACACAACATTGGCAGCACTTGTAATGTGCATCACATGAGAACATAATTGTTTATACAACTTAAAACTGAAATCAACATAGAGCAAGAAGTTAGAACAATAATCCAGTTAAAGAAATAGGCTTAAAATATACCTGTTGCGCCATTGGAGTTTCAATTGGATCCTTCAAATTCGAAAGTATTTGGTATGAGTAAATACAGTGATGCAACAGCAAAGGAGTATGGACCATAGCTATGTAATCTGACCTGAGAACAGTTGCTCTTCTGCTTTAAACGTGGAGTTTGGGTTAGCTGTGGTGGTCTTCGTGCTTTGGGCACTGCAGTAGCTTTACAAACTACTCATGTGGGGGTACTCTGTGGTGGACATGGTGCTTTGTCAACTATAAGTGGGTTACTATCCACTGGGGTTGTGGTTAGATGGGTTGTAGCTGGTTCTCTGCCCAACGGTGTAAGTGTGCAATCTAGAAGACTCTCGATTATGTGTGGTGGGGCTAGTTTGTGGGCCAGTACAACCATGGTTCTATCTGCATCGACGGGTAGCACTGTCTTTTGTGAAGAACGGGTTTTTGCTCCCTTAGATACTGCCATCACCCCCTCCAATTCACATGGCTGATAAACAAGAAAAGAAATTGAACGTACAGACATTGTATGATAGACAGATGTGGTAATTCACATATATGTTGTCTAACCAAATAGGACAACATGACACAATTTCACATATATGATGCGTAACTAAACAGGATAGCATGACATAGTTTCAGATATATGATGGATAACTTAATAGGATATAATGGCATAATTCAACATATGATGAGTACCTAAATAGGATGACATGACAAAACTATATGATGTCTTTTTAAAATAGGTTCGGATGAAATAATTGACATACATGTTGTCTAAGTATACAGGAAGGCATGATATAATTGACATAATTGATTCATATACTAAGCAGCTGGCACTCGCATGTATGATCTCTAAACTAAGCGTATAGAATTCAATATTGTGCATATGATGTTTAAACTAAGCAATGCAAGACACCATATGCATCATATGAGAAATATAAACATTGCAACTTAGAGCATACACCTCAGGTGGGATATAGGACTGGTCATCTGCCTCTGAATCCTTCTCTGAGGAGGTCCCTGTAACCATCGACATATATGCTTCAACAGGTACCATTTACTGCTCTAAAGACCTTGTTTTCACTCCAGATTTTTCCATAACCGGCTCAAATGGCTGATACGCATGAAGAGTAGTTCAATATACACAGATTATCGACAAATGGAATACGTAATAAAAAAAACATGAGATAATTCACATATATGATGTCTGGCTCCATGGCGGTGCATAATTCACATATATGATAACTGGCTGAAAAACATGGCATTGCATAATTCACATATCTGATATAGAAAGCAAACAGGACACACCATATGCATGATATGAGCAATATAACCTAGCCAAGTTAGAGCATGCACCTCGGGGGGGGGGGTACGACTGGTCATCTGTCTCTGAATCCTCCTCTGAGGAGCTATTTGTAACCAGCAAGAAATCTGCATCGACGGGTAGCACTGACTGCTCAGAAGACCATGTTTTCACTCCAGATTTTCCCATGACCGACTCAAATGGCTGATGCATAGGAAGAGTAGATGAATGTATAAACATTGTTGACAAATGGAATACATTATGGAAAAAAATATGGCATGATACAGTTCACATATACGATGACTCGCTAAACAGGATGGCATTGCATGATTCACGTATATGATGCCTGGCTAAAGAAGATGGCATTGCATAATTCCCATATACTCCCTCCATTCCTAAATATTTGTCTTTTTAGAGATTTCAAATGGACTACCACATACGGATGTATATAGACATATTTTAGAGTGTAGATTCACTCATTTTGTTCCGTATCTAGTCACTTGTTGAAATCTCTAAAAAGACAAATATTTAGGAATGGTGGGAGTATGATATAGAAACCAAACAGGTGGCATTCACACAAAGAAAATCTAAACTAAGATGATGACATATAAGATGTATAATGTAAGCAATGCAAGGCGCCATATGCATGATATGACCAACATCAGCGTGCCAGGTTAGAGGAAACACCTCAGGTGGTAAACAGGTGTGGTCGGCTCCTTCTGAATCACCATCTGAACAGTTCTATTCCTCTCAAATACAATCTGGAAATGCAGGAGGGGGGGCACTTCGCCCACCTTGGAGAGGCGTATGCATGACATTATATTCGCACGCAACGGTCTTCTCTTTTTCTCTACATGTTCAGTACGATTGTGTACAATATCTGACATGCATAATAAAAAAAATAGTTAGATTTTGTAAGGCCTAAGGGGTGCATGCAAAAATCAAGACTGATTGTAGAAAACGAGTGGATGGATCCAAAACTAATGATAGCAGGTAGATTATAGCTTCAGTTTAAAAAGATAGACAATGGATCATCTATTGTTTGTTGCCCACCCAACATGAACCACATAGAAGACCCCAGATGAACCAGATAGTAGACAGATACTATTCGTTGCTGGCTCGATATGAGACCCATGGGCAATTCAAAACTCAAGATTGAACGATAAAGTAGAAGGTAATAATAACCAATGTATAACGTAAGCGAAGATGAAAGACTACGACCTCTCTTCCAGAACTATGTAGTCCTCAGGTTCATCTGCTCAGTTGATGATGGTAATGCAGTTGGCGTGGCTGCCGGCAACGGGGAAGATGATCTGAGGCGGCGAAAAAAAGTCTGCAGGGGGGATCTCTGCTGCAGTGAACGCTTCTGTCGATGGTGCACCTCAGGTGGGGTGGACGATGGCACGGCAGGAGCAGGACATAACACACAGAGTTTTCTTTGACGCCTATCTGAAAATGAAGTAAATCTGTAAAGGCTCCTTAGAATTGGAGGATTCTATAAACGCAGGGACAGGAAAAACACAGGAATATGATAGGAATGCACGTGCAAAACAGAGCATTTGGAAACATAGGATTTCAGTCAACCTGGGTGTTTGGCTCACATGAATTCGAAGAACAGAGGAATGGAGAAACAAAGTGATGCGACGAGTGTACAACCTCTTTGGCATAGCCTGGTGGTCCTCAGCATCATTGGGTTGGATGTGGAGGATGGTGATGATGCTAGTGTGACTGTCGGAGGCGGGGAAGAAGATCTGAGGCCTCTAGAAACGGCACCGAGGGTACTGCTCCGCTGTGATGGATGGTTCCGTCGTTGGAGCAGCTCTGCTAAGGTGTACGGCGACGAGGCTGAAGCATGACAAGACAGACAATGTTAATCTGAAGTGGGACCCTAATATCATCTGCAATAGATGATGTAAAATACATCACCAAAAAGTGCTAGATGTAAAACACATCAGCCGCGCCACGGCCGCTCCGACAGATGTTGTAAGTACTATTCACTCTGAACTTAACTGAAGAAAACTAACTTGACAGTCGAAACTGAATTTTACTATCGAAACTGATTGAACTAGTAACAGAGCATTGCAATAGATGTTTAGGGCGTTCGAGCACTAGTAGCAGAGAAGGAGTGATCTAAATCAGCAGACGCTCGAGCAGGGAATGCACTAGCAGAGAGCAAGTCATGCAGTAGCATCGCGAGCGAGTGCTAAAGCAGCAACTCCTGTAGCTACCGGAGGTCGCGCAGCAGCAGCAGCAGCGCAAGCGAGAGCAAGAGCAGAGCAGCAGCACGAACGAAAGCAGGAGCAGTGCAGCAGCGCGACCGACAGCAAGAACAGAGCCGCAGCGCGAGCGAGAGCCGGAGCAGCTGCAGCTAGTGCAATTCTGGAAGTCGCCGCCAAGGAAGCAACGACATGGGGGAGAGATGCCATGGATGATGTGTCCGGCGACGGCTCTGTCGATGGAGACACGCCATGTCTGCTCGGTATCGAGCACCGGCAGCCCCGTGAGATCAAATAAAAGATAAAATGCAGTGGTGAGTGCAGAACCTCCTTGGTTGCGTCGAGTTGGCCTCGGCTTCATCGGAGGAATTGGTGAGGGTGTTGCGGTTCCGGTGGGGCAGGTCAAGACGGCGCTGTGGGGATTGAGGTGGCGTGATAGACGAGGCGAACGTCGGGGCAGCTCCTTGGAGGTGGAGGACGAGGCGGCTGATCCGGCGGGGCGATGAGATCGACAATGAATCCTCATCCGGTGCGGTGGATGAGGGACGGCGAGCTGTTGCGGTGGACGACGTAGTCGGGGAAGAGTCTCCGGCTGGGCGGCGGTCGGGAGGCCGAGGGAGGAGCGTGGGGTTTCGCGGGTTGTGGCGGCCTCGGTGTACGAATGGGGGGCGAAGGGGGAGAGGGGAGCCAAGCTTAGGGACGCGCTTGTCCAAAATGTAGTGTAAGTTACCAGCGTACCCCCACCGGTTTTGACACCGCGACGTGGAGCTTCATTTCCGGCTGAGGGGTAGAAGGGGGATTTCACGTGTCTGGGCTGCGGGAGCGATTTCGGATGAGGCGGGAGTTCTCGCGCGCGACCAAATTTCGGGATAACAAGGCGCGGTGCAGGTTGAAGAAGTGGGAGTTTCAAAGAAGGTGAGACAAAAGATACTCGAGCTTGAAAATTTCGGGATAACAAGGTGCGGATTCCTTGTTCGGCAGAACAAACTTAACGTGTAAAAAACAATTCATACAAGACACAAGAGAGTCATGTCCCGCTTTACTACATTGCTATAGATGCCATTGAAAAAACTGCAAGAAAAATGTAAAAAAAATCGGGAGAACAAGATTACCCTGCACAGTACCAAATCGATTCGCACTTCCCTCAACAACAACAAAAAGCAAATCAATTCCTACCAAAGAAAGAGTAATGTCCCTTTTTATATGATTACAGATGCCATGATCTTGCATTTCAATTTTTGAATCCACGTTATGTTGAATTCGAATATATCGTTAGGAGACCTTGCGGTTTATAATTGATGTAGTCATACATTTTGATCTTCCATCATATATGAACATTTTACACCACCATGTGAACATATATATTGTCGTCTACCATATGGATTAAATTTGAATCAATTTTCCTTATTTGAATACGATTGTTGTCAAGTTACACAATAATTTAAATATTATCTTGATAACAAAAAACATGCATATAGCAGTAATCATATTTCACTATGAACTACATGTACCATACGCTCTCCAATTCAAATATTTGTATCCATTTTATGTTGAATTCAAATCATAGTACATTATTGGTCTAGGTAGTGTGATGTTCGGGATAATCTAAACCCTTTTTTCATACGTATAATTTTTGGCTGAATTGGGACAAGTTTTGGTATAAGCTTCTTGCAAAACCGGAGATTCTCTCAACAAGCCTCGTGGTTCCGGGAGGGAACGTGTCACCTTTGTGTGCGAAATGATATACGCTGCGTCCCCCCAAATTTTATTTACAGAGGCAACATAGAACTATATGAGTGCCCTGTTAAAATTTGGAATTATTTCGAGTTCATTTGGCCTTTTTATACATTAATTGAGTTTCTGGACTTTTAATGTGCACAATCTAAATATGAATTGCATGCACATGCTCCGGTGCACCAAAGTGGGTTGAAAAATCACATGTCGGTCCTTGGTTGAATTTCTAGGTCCCATGGAAGAAATGAGAATGAAATTAAAACATATGGGCGTCATGACTCAGCCGAGAACATCGAGAAACTTAGATTTTATATTCATGTAAATCCAAAACTCGCCTGGAAATCATGAAACTTGGCATGGTGTCATGTCATGGCAGTAACATGTTGTGGTAAAAAATTGGGCCAATTTGGAAGCTCGTGGTTCTAAGAGGGAACGTGCCACCTTTGAGTGTGAAATGATATACGCTGCCCCCCCCCCCCTTGAGTTTCTTAACAAAGGCAACATAGAACTACATTAGTGCCCTATTAAAATTTGGAATTATTCCAGGTTCGTTTGTCATTTTTTATACATTAATTGAGTTTCTGGTCATTTAATGTGCATAAGTCAAATTTGAACTACAAGCACATGCTCTCATGCACCAAAGTTGGTTGAAAAATCACATTTGTGTCCTCGGGTGAATTTCTAGGTCCCATGCAAGAAATGAGAATAAAATTAGAACATCTGGGCATCGTGGCTCGGCCGAGAACATTGATAAACTTGGTTTTAAAATTCTTGTAAATCCAAAACACGTCTAAAAATCATGAAACTTGGCATGGATGCCGTGTCATGGTACTACCATGTTGTGGTAAAAAAATTGGCCGAATAGGAATAGATTTTGGTATAAGCTTCTTGCAAAGCGAAGCTTCTCTCAAGAAGACTCGTGGTTCTGAGAGGGAATGTGCCACCTTTGAGTGTGAAACGATATACGTTGTCCCCCTTGAGTTTATTTACAAAGGCAACATAGAACTACATGAGTGCCCTGTTAAATTTTGGAATTATTCCGTCTTCGTTTGGCCTTATTTACACATTAATTGAGTTTTTGGTCATTTAATGTGCATAATTCAAATTTGAACTAGAAGCACATGCTCCTGTGCACCAAAGTTGGTTGAAAAATCACATTTGTGTCCTCGGGTGAATTTCTACTCCCTCCTTTCCATCTATATAGGGCCTAATGCGTTTTTTCAAGCCTAACTTTGACCAAACGTTAGAGCAATAATATATGACATGCAACTTACACAAAGCATACCTTTAAATTTGTATGTCAAAGGAGCTTCCAATAATATAATTTTCATAGTATACATCTCATGTTCTATTAATCTTATCATTAGTCAAAGGCTGTCTTGAAAAACACATTAGGCCCTATATAGATGGAAGGATGGAGTAGGTCCCATGCAAAAAATGAGAATAAAATTCAAACATCTGGGCATCGTGGCTCGGTCGAGAACATTGAGAAACTTGGTTTTAAAATCATGAAACTTGGCATGGTGTCATGTCATGGTAGTACCATACCGTGGTAAAAAAAATTGGCCGAATAGGAACAAATTTTGGTATAAGCTTCTTGCAAATCGGAGCTTCTCTCAAGAAGGCTCGTGGTTCTGGGAGGGAACGTGTCACACCCTGATTTTCAGGGCACAACACTTAAGATGATAAATAATGATAAAATGTGGTTTGACAAAAACTTTTGAGTGTTTTAGACTTTGCCTTGATTGGATTTTGTCTGTTGTTTGCAAGTGCTCTAAAAATCAAATAAATCCTCCAACTCTTCTACTCCTCCTTGATCCAAAACTTCTACCCAATGATCATGCCATGTGTATAGTACAGTATAGAATTTTCTTACAAAAATAATTTGGCCAAAAAGTATTTTCTAAATTTAGTTTTCCAAAAACCCCTGAATTGAGGTTTGCACTACAAGTACTTGATTTGGGGTGTGAAAAATCTTTCAAAAGGTATGTTTGAATCCTATTAGATATAGGACTCCCATAAACCACAAAAATATAATTTTAAAATTTATTTTGCTATTTTATTTAAGGATTTTTTTTCTTGAGGCCAGAAATGGTCTTTAATAGGTTAAAATGATTTTAATGCTTTAAAAATATTTGTGAAAATTTAGGGAAACTCTATGGACATATATTGTCCATACATAAGAGTTTGAGCACATGGTCATGTTCAAAATATTGGACAAAACCTCCCAAAACCATTTCTGCCAATTTCAAGGATTTGAAATATTTCCACAAGAAATATTTTCATAAAAATCCAAGAAACTTCCATCATGTCAAAAATTCCCTATTTGGTGATCTTGCCAAGTCTCATGTCTTGGAGAACATTATAACATCATCAGATCCCCTCAAAACCATTTCTGTCCATTTTGAAGTTTGAACAACTTTACATTGCCAAACATTTCCAAATGTTCTGAAACCTTGTGAACATGCTCAAATGTTCTAATTATGCATCTATACCAAGTGGCACAAGTTGGAGAACAAGTTAACTTGATCAAAGTGCCCCAAAACCCTTCCTGTCCAGAACCAAATTTGAACAACTCTACATTACCAACTTTCTCTCCTTGATTCCAACTTTTGTGATCATGATCACATGACCAAATGAGGCCACCACACCAAGTGGTGCATCAAGGAGAAGTGATTTGATCAACTAGATCTACACAAGTTCATTTCTGCCAATTTCTAGGGTTTACAAAAGTTGCATTGGCAACTTTGCCCAAATGAGCTCAAAATGGGTGGAAGGCCCTAATTATATGTGCCATTTCACCCTATGGAGCCTAATGACAAATGGAAATCATTTTCTTGCCCAAATCAAAAACAAACACTTTCTGCCTTTTTTCTAGAAACACCACTTTGACACCTTCCACTAATCTCCATGAGTTATCCTTTTTACCACAACCCCACCTAGTCCCCCTATACCTCTGGTATTCTTCCCTGCCCGAGAGGCAATGATGAAGGGGGGCAGAGACCCATTTTTCCTCTCTGGGCAGCCACTCTCCCCTCCCTTCCTCATCTCTCTCTCACTCCTGGCAAGTCCCAGGGCATCCAATGGCTTTTCCACATTGTTTACTCCCCCCTCCAGCCTCCAGACACAAGCGGGCGCGCAAGTGCGCGCGTAAAAGCTGTGGATGCCGGCCAAAGACGCACTCTGGAGCACGTAATCACGCTCCCGACCATTGACGCGGCGCTCCCGTCCACCTCGAGCCTCCCCCTCGCGCTAGTCGAGGTGCCTCGGCGTCTGTGACACGCCATGGCCTGGTACCCCTTCTCTTTCTCCCTCCTGCTGCCTCCTCTCGCACGCGCACCGGCCGCCCGAGGGCTCCAATGGGCAGGCTCACACGCGCGATGGCTCTGACTCGTCCGCGCTCCCTCTTTTCTCTCCCTTGACCTGGACCACGCCCACGAGCACCTTAGACATGCCCCGAAGCGCTCGTTTGGCCCCCGGCGACGCCCTGGGTCGTGGCCGTGAGCTCTGCCCATGGTGCTCCTAGCCGCGCCCATATGAGGGCCTTACGAGCTCTCCTCTCCACTCCATTTGTCCCCTCTCCCTCCTAGAAGCATCCTCGACCCAGCCAACCCTGTCGCCGAGCCCTCCGTCGCCCCCCATGGCCGGAGCCAAGCCGTTGGGCTCCGCCTAAATTCGCGCCCACCACTCCTCCTCCTCCCCTCTAGACCGCACCAGAGCACCCCCACCATCACCGCGGGCCCCTCCCGCGCTTATCCTTATCCTCCCCGTGGTCGTGCCATGTTCCCTGGACTCGCCAGCACCGCCGTCCGCCGTGGCCATGGCCCCGCTCATATCTGTCCTCCCATGGACGCGCTGACAGGGGTAACGGATGCGGCTCGTCTCCCCGAGCACGCCGATGGCCGGATCACTGGAAACGGTGGCCGGTAGCACTGGCAGTTGCCGTTGATGTCCCTCTGCCTCGCCTGCCCTGCTTCAGGCGGGAGGTTGAGAATGACGCCGCGTCAGCACGCCGGCCCCGCCTGTCGGCAGCAGCGGCAACCGAGCCGGCCCCGCAGGTCGGGTTAAGTGGAGGCGGGACCAGGGAAGGCGCTTGCCCCACAGGGATGCGTACTTGTCTAGTACGCCTTCGGCGTGGCCCTTCTTAGCCGCGTGGCCGTGCAGCTGGGCCGGCCCAGTGCGCTGCGGTGCTAAACTGTGCCCTACGCACAGTTTAGGTATAACACAAATCTTCTTCTTTTTCTTTTTCAGTGAACATCAGAAATCCATAAAAAAATTAAAATTAGCTCCAAACTTGATGATTCAAATTTCTAGAGACTCCATGAATCCAGATCTATTTAATGAGGCATAGTGAACATTTTTACTGTGCATGGTTTTCACTAGATGCAATAAACAGGTCATTTATCCACATAAGCTCACTTCAAAAATTCATAGAGAAATCATTTGAACTCCAAATCCAGTGAAACCAATTCCTAGATGCTTCTAAAATCATTATTTGTTAAATGGGTACCTCTGCTCATTTATGAAAATAATGTTTCTGTACACTTCTTGCAAATCCATAAACCCCTTGATTCCATCATATTGAAATGTTCAGAAATAACCACTGATCCAATCAAATGAAACCAGTCTGGTTATTCTTCATATAACCAGAGATGTCCCATAAAAGTCAAATCCATATTTTTAGAGCACTTTTATTTTGCCATGTTGTGTTGCTTATTGTGATTGTTTCCGGCGTTAGTTGATGAAGTAGACGGAGTATTTGGAGAAGGACCAGAAGATTTCAAGACTCTGATGAACCAGGCAAGCAGCCCTTTGACCATGTCTATGAAACCTTTTTTTATGCATGTCATATAGCACCATATTGTTGTTGCATCGGAATCATGATGAGGTGGTATCCACTTTGATGGTTTGCCACCGTACTTCCCCGTTGATACTTGC
Organism: Triticum dicoccoides; assembly: GCF_002162155.2. Classification (NCBI taxonomy): domain Eukaryota; kingdom Viridiplantae; phylum Streptophyta; class Magnoliopsida; order Poales; family Poaceae; genus Triticum; species Triticum dicoccoides. The sequence continues at coordinate 572,620,427 of NC_041393.1, forward strand.
GTTGTGCATAACCCTACCTTCTTATGCGGGTTATGACGGTGGGAGTAGATAGGATGCTAAAGTAGTGCTACGCAAAAAGGGACGGGAATATGCATGGTGATGGAGACAAAGTATTTTCAAAAGACTTTTCAAAAACCCCATCGGGTGCCACTTATGCCCGGGGGAGATGATGAGATGGGTAACCACTTGATGACGAAGTGGTGTACCGAGGCAAGTGTGTGTGTTGTTCTCGAAAACGGATTAGATTTAAGATTTGTTGACTGTCCCAACCTTACATGCGCAACCACTCTACCCTTATATGGGAAAGGGCATTATTGATTACCTAGACTGATACAAGCTTGGAGCCTGCATTACTAGTGACGGGAGAGTTGTTGGTGCGCTCCTTCGGGACGGGGTCGTGCCAGGTAGGGCGGCCATGACTGTTTTAGGGCACCGGATACACCGTTGTGTCCCCTCTCGGATGTTACGATCTCGAGTGAGTCTCGTATGATGTACAATGTGAGGATACGGAACAACGAGTGGACTCCTTGTTAGTGTCGTCTAGGGAAAGGTAGTGATCGGGTGCTTACCCCGGGTACTTGAGGAATCGCGGGTCGTGGATGACACGGAAGTTCCCCGGATCTTGTGGGTAAAGTGTGCAACCTCTGCAGAGTGTAAAACTATTTGAATAGCCGTGTCCACGGTCAAGGACAGTTGGGCGGTGCTTCTTAGACTATGTCCATATGTTTCTGAGAAACAACACGGTTTGGCAATATTGTTGAGATGATTCGTGAGGAAGTCACGATAAGCTGAGCATGAGTTGTTCATAACTCTTTTTTTTCGATGTTGTTGTCTGTAACCTCCTGATACTTGTTGCAGGCGCGTCCATCTCCTTGATAAATGTTGATCATACTTGCATGAGAAAAACTAGCTTTCCGCAAAAATGCCAAATTAGCAGTAGAGCCTTGCATAATTACTCTGTTATCACTCTTGGGTTGCTTGCGAGTACATTCAAAGTACTCATTGGCTTGCCACTGGTTATTTTATTGGCCAGGCGTGAAAGAACAGGATATGATGAAAAATACTTCGGTGACGAACATGCGAGCTAGGACGCTTCACAGTCAGCATGCCTGTAGGGTTAAGGCAGATGGCATGGGTCCAAGTTATCGACGAAGATTTCCGCTGCGATGTTATACTCAAGACTCGACCATAATGGTCCTACTTGTGTAATACGGTATGTATGGATGTAAGACTCTTGTTATTCAGCTTCTGTGTGTTCAGTGAGCATTGATCTCTGGGATCACTCTACACGTGCATTCGGTGATCACGACTTATGAGTCGGGGTCCCCAGAGAACGTGTCACCTTTGTGTGCATAATTCAAATTTGAAATACAAGCACATGTTCCAATGCACCAAAGTTGGTTGAAAAATCACATGTGTGTCCTCAGGTAAATTTCTAGGTTCCATGCAAGAAATGGGAATGAAATTCAAAATTCCGGGCGTCGTGGCTGGGTTGGAAACATTGAGAAACTTAGTTTTTTAATTCCTGTAAATCCAAAACACGCATGAAAATAATGAAACTTGGCTTGGTGCCATGACATGGTACCAACATGCTGTGGTCAATTTGCAATCCGATTTGCGAAGGCGCACACATTAACAACCAACAATGTCATTTTGTAACAAGAGCTGTCACGTTACAATCGGAAACACAAGTATTATTGAAACCGTGGGCATTCTACTTACTAGTACCATTTACGTGCCGCCACGTGCCCCCATTTTTTATTAGCTAGGAGGCGCCATGCAGGGTAGCTATTTGACTATGAGAGGCGTCCGATCAGACCCCTGCGCGTGCTTATCGGGAGGAGAGCCCTTTGACCTCCATCTGCCATCCACCTCTCTCCCAAGGTCTCCATTAATGGTGCCCGAGCCTCTGTTTAATGGCGTGGCTATGTCTCACTCGATTGAGATTTAAGAGAGAAAAAAGAAAATCTGAAAGCACGGATCTTGATGTAAGATCCGACGGACCTATATAGCATCTACTGCGACTTATAGCAAGACTGATGAATATATAAGGACGATTAACTTATTTTTTGATGAAAGAAGGTCTTGCCCCTTCCGATTTTCATTACTGAAAACCACCACAATTCACAAGAAGTTCAGCACAACTCCAGCCTAACACGAAGGACTAAAATCTACCAGATTGAAATCGCAACATCCCAAGAGGCCAACAAAGGCCAAACATCCGCGCTAGAACCCAACATTTCACAACCGATGACACAATCCACATCCTAAACCGATTATTACATCAAAAGAAACCAGGAAACTGAAGGAAACCCAGCAGCAACTAGAAGAACAACAACGCCAGGGTCGCCACAGCAAGAGTTTTCTTCATTCCAGCCTCGCAACATTGATCTTCCACAGAAAGATAAGGACGATTAATTGTTTTACATAATTAGAAAGATAATTAAAAAAGCCACATGCGGCTACACTCGAAATACACAAGGGCAAAAGAAGAAGGAAGACAAGGATCTGGCTCGCTGATCTCTACTTTCTTGATGCGTTGCTGCAGGCCGCGGGAACTAGTCTCCGCGGTGAGCGATGATGAGCTCTTTCATGTCCTCAAGACGCTGCTTGAGAACATCCATAGATTCCCCCACCAGCCTTTGGCGCTCGTTGCGGAGCATGTCATTCTCGTCCATAAGTTTCTTGACGATGACGCCGGTCCTCTTCAACAAGGCACTGGTCTCCTCCTACTCGTCTGCACTTCGGACGATCTTCTCCCTTAGCAGGTCGCGCTCGGCCCGGAGCCTCTCATTGCCCTCCCTTAGTTGCCAGATGACACCGGTAGCTTGTTCAAACGAGGCTTTCATGTCGTCTTGCAACCTCGCCCAGCCGAAGATCTGATCCATCTGGGTACGGACGATCGCATGCATGCTCCTGTAACAGTCGTCGCCTGCCCGCGAGAAATTTTCCCCGGCCGCCGCAACACTGCGGGACATCTCTGCTGCATTCGTGATGCGGCGGGACATCTCTGCTACTTCCGCGGCGCGGTCGGACCAGTCTGCTGCATCGACGGTGCGGCGGGACCTCCGTGCTGCTTCAGCGGCGCAGCGGGACCTATGTGATGCTACTTCTGCGCGAGGGGACTTGTAGGCTTCTCTCACAGTGAGACGGGACATCTCTCGTGCTTCCGCTTCCATGCTCGCCTCTCCCTGGTGGCAATCTCTCGACCCAGAACTCACGCTGGCCATGGCAGACGCAAGGGAAGGATGTTGAATGACTTGTTTGTTTTTTCGGATGAGGAGTTGAGGAGGAATGTGCAGCCATCTTGGCATACTAGTATTTATAACCAAGTACTAATACGCTCCTAAGTGGGAAACCGTTTAGGTTGTGATAGGTGTGAACAGGTTTGCAATTCAATGTAGCATGGAGTAATTTGGAATGTGATGAGACGCAAGCTCAAAATGTATTGACGGTTCTAGTTTCGAAGTGCGGCACTATTCCCGGATGGAGTAGTTCTTTTTCTACTCCCTCCTTTCCGGTTTTATAGGGATTATCTCAAAATTTTAGTTTTTCCATTTTATAAGGCTCAATTTGGTTGTTCCCCAACACATGTTCAGATTCCAAGGTGCATTAAATCATTGCATGCAAGTATTAAGAGAAAATTGACAAATGCATGTACTTTATGCATGCATGCATTGCAATTAATGCATTGATGAACATAATTTTTTGAGAAAAACAAGAGCATTAATGAGGTGCTTTTGCAAACTACAAAAAATATTCCACCACTCACCATCTTGGTTGGTGAGATTTTTGAATTAAGGCCTATAAACCGGAAATGAGGGAGTACTGCTGTGTACGTGCAATAACTGGCACTGTTGTATACATATCTTACGGTTAATGGGGTGTTCGACAGGAATAGCCGCGTGGCGAGCTCTAGGCTAGTCCCTTTTTCAGATGCATTAAACCTATCTCTTGGGACTTCTCGCACGCACCATCGTGCCACCCACAAAAACTTGTACTCTGAGTTTAGTAGTACGTTATACAGGAAGAGAAGAGGTGCATGCATGCACTCGTCCTCTCACACATGCGTCCGTTTTTTCTCGAAAAGGAGGATGATGACCCCCGGCCTCTGCATCTGGGAGTCACACAAGCATCTATAGCTACGAATTGTAGTGTTCTCAACCATCCGATTGGCTCTACCATGGATGTACCTATATACTAAAACATGTCTAGATACATCTATATTTTGACAAATGGAAAGCATGTATTGTGGAACGGAGGGAGTGCTTCTCATCAAAATGGATAAGAAGGGACGTATCTAGAACTAAAATATGTCTACATACATCTCCTTTTTTCCCTTTTGATGACAAGTAGTACTTCTTACCCAAAGGAACTTTATATCCAACAGACACAAAATATCCGTTCGACTGTTGGAAATTACTGATCTGATGTCAAAGTAATTGCTGCACCACCATTTCTTAAGCTAAAGTAGACCAAGGTAATCCCTATATTAGCATATTACTAAGATAAACAGAAGGCACTGTAGAAACATTTAGGACGTGAGCTTGTCAATCTGAATGTGGAGACACAAGCTTAGCCCTGGCCAGCAGCTTGGGCAGAACTGTCAAGAAGGTCAGCTCCTGCACGTCGATGTTGCCGGGATCCTTGCTGCTTGTCAGCTCCATTTCCACCTTGACGGCGTCAGTCGTGCCTTTGGGCTCCCCCGGCAGGCCGTTCGCCCATAGCTTGGCCACGTAGTGTGCCAGTGCGGACGCCCCCACTCCGATGCAGACGACCGACACGGTGATAGGCGCACTGATGTCGAGCACGCCGCCGACCAAGAAAAACGCGCGGCGATCCTCCTCCACGAATTGCAAGAGCCGTGGCTCCGACAGTGGCACTTGCAGCTGGAGCACCTTGCTGTACTAGATCCTTTGCATGGGCATGGGATGTGCGGTGCTGATGTGGTGGTAGAGCGCCGGCGGCGGGCCTTCGTAGCCGCAGACGGGCATGTGGCATTTGTAGGGGGCGAGCGGACACACGCTCTGGAGATCGCCGAGCTTGTGGTAAGTGACGTAGAGCCCATAGCCTTCGTGCAGGCACTCCACCCTCACCGACGAAAGGACGGAGTCCACCGCTGTGATCCGCATGTCAAAGCCACCTCCGTGCTTGCACTTCTGGCACTGCCGCTGGTTCCCAGGGCGCTCGACGCGGCAGTCCGCACAGGCCAGGTGCCCTCCCTTGCATTGCAGAAATCAATCGAACATCACATCAATCAAGAAACATGCACCTTGCTCCATCAGCCGAACGGACGAGGTTTATTCGAACCTCATACACTGGAGGCATCAAGGGGCGGAGGCACAAGGGGCAGTGGAGCACGGTGAGGTCCATCGACACCTTAGAGAGCTCCATCGTCGGGTCCTGTTCGGTCTGCATGATCTCTCCCTCCTCGTGCACAACCATCTCTCGACTTGGGTCGGGTATTACAAAGCTTTACTGTCACATATTTTATACTACTTCAAGGTGCATTAAATCAACACATGCAAGTATCAAATGGAGAGTCACGGCATGCATGCATGCATTGTAATTAATGCATCAGTAAATGCAAATTATTGAAATATATCGAGTGCAGTTCTTTGATGTGTCGCATCAACTCATACATCAACGAGAAGTTTGATTATCCTCTCCCTCGCGGACTTAACTGCACCTGCCTTTGGTTGTATGATAGGTTGGCCACACACCTATCGGGCCTACCTATCATACACGCAAAGGCAGGAGCGTCCCTTCCTCGCCCATGAGCGTGGTGGCTGGCAAGACTAGGAGAAGCTTTCGCTACATGCTCTCCCTCCCGCACGCGGTGGACATGCAGCAGTTCAATCGGTGTCAGATGGCCAGAAGAGTACTGTAGTACTCCTCCAGTACAGTAGTACTCCATCATTGTTCGACTTCCCGAAAAGGCAAAGAGTCAAGCGCGGCCCAGACGCTCGTGTGGTAGTTTCATGTGTAGAGTAGTCTAGGATAGCGTGTACCGTGCCTGTAATAAGCTTAAAATCGTTGGGGTCGGCTGCATGCTATGTGGCCGTCTCGAAGTTTTTTTAAAAAAAATAGTCTTCTGGGCCTACCTGTCACCCTGGTGATTGTAGTTTGCACGCTCATCTGGTCAAGACAGGAATATATATTTTAATTTGTTTTTTTTTTTTGAAAAGGGGGGACTCCCCGGCCTCTGCATCAGAGCGATGCATACGGCCACATATATTTTAATTTGTGGTGGGTAAATGTTGGAGGTTGCAGCAAATATATTGTACACTGCGGGTCTTTCAGCCAAGTTTAGAAGCAAGCATGTGGGGCCACTGCTATGATGTGTCGCGTCAACTCGTACAACGAGGAGAAGGTTGATTTTACTACATGCCTTCTCCCTCGCCCATGCGCGTGGTTGCTCGCAAACGAGGACAGGCTTTTGCTTAGTAGTATCTACAACAAGCTATCCGTCCTGCTCGCGATGGACGGACATGCAGCAGTGGATTCGACACTGTAGAAGCAGTAGTAGTAACATCATTGTTCATCTTCTCGAAGAGGCGAAAAGCCAAGCGCAAACCGAATGTTGCAGTTGCGAACATTGGAGACATATTGCTATGTGAGCCCACTATTGTACTAGTACGTACAACTACTTGCTAGTATAGCCCTGTAAACCAGAAAGGAGTATTTTCCCTTCTAGAGATTTCAACAAGTGACTAGATTACACCGAGACGGAGTACATCTGGAGCAAAATGAGTGAATCTGCACCGTAAATAAATATGTACTAGTTCTATCGTTTTCCTCTCCTAGGTGCACAATATTGAGTATATTGACTAGTCTAGTTTTGACATGCATTTACGTTTTTTTGACACAGTACAAACGCAAGCGCTCATATACACGCGCATACACTCACCCCCATGAACGACCACACGCACGACACTATCATCTTGAAATTTACGAAGTCACCATAGGCACCTCGTTGTCGACGGGTCCATAGGTGCTTGAATGGCAAGGAGGGAGAGGGTAGCGGTTCCCGAGACGTTGAACGGTCAATGATGCATCCTCAATTACATGTAGAGGGAATTAATTGGAGAAGCAGAATAGAGCCAGCACGATGTGAATGCAACAGAGTTTGGACTCTCATATAATAAAGGCGCCCCACCACTCCAATCCTTCTACTCCCAAGTCTCTACGCAACACTGCTCACTCCAATCCAAGACCAAGTGACCAGAAGCCAAAAGAACCTATGTAGGCGATGGACGCGAGCGGTAGTCGATTGTGCCAAATCATCCAAGGCGCCGGCCTGCGGCCCCGCACCACGCAGCGTTTCCAGATGGTGCTGGCGACCGCAGGCATCGTAGCCCTCGCCGACGCCGGCTTCGCCTCTCGCATGGACGACATGATGGTCAACTCCATCCGCAAGTTCACCGCCGTCAAGAAGCACGCGGGCGACCTTGCCGTACTGCTCCAGCCCGCGCGCCTAGGCTCCTCATTGCCTGCCACCCTCATCGGCCTACATGGTGACGAACTCTTTCAAGCCCTGGTGTCCCTATAGGTGCCGGAGGTCGCGACGAAGAATGTGCACCTCGAGGCCGCGCTCGCCGCGCAACGCCTCACCATGCAAGAAACCGTCGTCCTGCACATCCACGTATACGAGGAAATCGTCTACATAGGCCACTACAAGGCAAGCGAGGACAGAAAGACGTTGGCCTTCTTCCAGCGGCTGGAATCTTTGGAGGCCATTGTTCAGAAGCACGTTGACCTGGCCTCGAAAGTCGCTGCTACTTAGGCGTCGTTCGGTGGGCCGGCGCCCTGAGTCGAGGAGGTGGACATCGTCGATGGATGCATCTCTTCTTCTTGCCTCCTGTAACCAGCACTGCATCGCCTCGTGGCCTTAATGTTTTATTAGTATAGTACTCCCTCCGTTCTCAAATATAAGTCTTTCTAAAGATTCCAGCAAGTGACTACTACATACGGAGCAAAATGAGTGAATCTACACTCTAAACTATTTCTACATACATCTGTATGTTGTGTTCCATTTGAAATAGTATCTACAAAGGCTTATATTTATGAACGGAGGGAGTATATGGCATTTTTATTCCAGTCGTAAAGTTTTCACTATGAGGTGGGGCCGCAGTTGAGCAAACCCACCCCGCCCACCGGGCGTCGGCCGAGTTTAGAATTACAAGAGAGAAACGAGGGAGGAGAGCTAGCTGTAGCACAGACACTGTTGTCAGATGGGACTCGTGTTTATAGAATAGGAGTACTGAGCACTCGTGCCTCTTATTTTTAGGGAAAAATTAGTCGTATGTCTAGTACCACTAGTTGGGTGCGTGCGACCTATAGCTGTCATCACTTTAGGTCTCCTTTTCAAACCGCAGCTACGCTTCACAGTACATATTTTTCATGCATTTATCCTCCTTTATGTACTCCTAGGCTATTTCCACGTGCTCCCATTCGACGACATGTGGGACATAGAGCATCTGGGTCGTAGTGCATGCACGACTCAGAGCATATGCTGGGGTACTTTACATTTCGGACCTCACAAATTACATGCAAACCCCCACAGAAGAATAAATAAATGAATGAATTACTACATGAAACCAGATTCTTTTCATGGAAACCAGAACACATTCATTAAATTTTGGACATAACACGTTTATAAAAAATGACCGGACCTAAACCAGTCTAAGGGCCTCTTTGATCTTTCCCGCAAAAAAGGGCCTCTTTGATTCGCAGGATACTGAAAACACAGGAATGGGGAAAGTATGATGGCGATGAACCGAGACGAGGAGAACTCTAACTTAGTTAAAGGTTAGAGTTAGATTCTAACCCTGAACTAACTCTAAACCAAAGAGGTGCATGGATGGCAGGGTTAGATTGACAATAAATGCTCTATCTCAATCATTTGACTACTTTGGACCCTATTTCCTGCCGGATTTGGAGGGTGCTTGGATACGTTTTAGTTCCATGACTAAAAGTAGTGGGACTAAAACTTGCTAGCCTCACCCATGCTTGGATCCAAATACTAGAGAGACTAAAATCAAGTTAATGAGCATTTATTATCCTCCAAACCCTCCAATCCAGAACTTGCATGTGTTAAAGGAGAGGAGTTAAATAAGGAGAGAGAGGACTAATCCACATTTTAGTAGGGGTACCCCTGACTAAATTTTTTTAGTCTCAAGACTAGTTTTAGCCCCTCTTTACTCAGGGGTGCTTGGAACTTTAGCCTCTTAAAGATACTATTTTTAGTCAGACTACAATAAGTCCCTTGGATCCAAGCACCCTCTTGGTGTGGCCGGCTCTTCTGTGGCCTCCTCCCGCTCACAATTGACATAAACGAACCATCTATACCAATCAAGCATGCAAAACATGATAATTTTTTACTTTGTCCATACAAATGAGATATCCCACTTAAACATACAAGTCGTCAATCAATCTTCAGAAAATAAAAAAAAACACTTCATGAAACAAAGAATGAGCTAACTCATCACGGAAGTCATTCACGATAGGGAGGGAGCCCGGAGCCCCTCACGCACCAAGGGAGGAGCTCGCCATCGTCGCTCTAGAGGAAGGCTCTGTAGAGCCCAAGCCCCGGGAACCCCTCCGACGCTGTCCCTTGCGAGTTGAGGTCGACACCGGCATGGGTAGCAGGGCCGCTTGCCGCCGACTGGGAACTTAATCTTTGGGCCTCTAGAGATAATGCAAGCCTGTAACTAAAATACCTAGAAAGGTGAACTGCATCTTTGGGACTCTAGAAATAATGCAAGCCTGAAACTGAAATACCTAGAAAGGTGAACTGAATCTTTGGGCCTCTAGAAATAATGCAATCCTGAAAGTGAAATACCTAGAAAGGTTAACTGAATCTTTGTGCCTCTAGAAATAATGCAAGACTGAAACTGAAATACCTAGAAAGGTGAACTGAATCTTTGGGCCTCAAGAAATAATGCAAGCCTGAAAGTGAAATACCTAGAAAGGTGAACTGAATCTTTGGGCCTCTAGAAATAATGCAAGTCTAAAACTAAAATACCTAGAAAGGTGAACTAAATCTTTGGGCCTCAAGAAATAATGCAATCCTGAAATTGAAATACCTAGAAAGGTGAACTGAATCTTTAGGCCTCTAGAAAGATTTATTACCTCCTCAAGCAGCATCAAACAATTCCATGCGTGCACCACCGATCTATACCAAGTTTGATCCGGATCTACTTTTCCAAATCAGAATTAGCACTAGAGCAAGCAAGATCAATGATATGGCCGTGAGACAGAGAAGGAACGAACAAACTCACCCCTCTCGCGACCTCCCTGGTAGTTGCGCCGCCGCCGCGCATGACAGAGGGAGAAAAAACAACTGGTGAAGGGGGAGCGGGGCGACCTTCGAAGGCCGGAGGGAGAGGGCGGCCGGAGTAGGGCGGCGGAGGCCGGAAGGAGAGGGCGGCCGGAGGAGAGAGAGGGCGAGTGGCGCTTGGGCGGGCGGCCCTATGGGGAACAGAGAGGAGTCGTGCAAGAGGGGGGAGCGATTTGGTGCGGGCATGGGAGATTTTTTTAGTTCTCTTTTAGTGGGCCCGAGGATAACTAACCCAATTAGAACCTCTCCACCCGGCTAGTTTTTTTAGCTGGGTTAGAGCAAACTAGCTCAAACTAACCCCTCTTGTTTTGATAATTTGAGGCTATTTCAACCCAAACTAGCTCTAACTCAGGGATCCAAACAAAGAGGAGTGTTACTATACATGCTACAGTGTGGACCGTAGCACATTGTTTTTATGGCCATATCACCACATTGTTTTCTACTACTGGTTCACTGGGCTACCATGGTTCACACTGCTAGTTCACTGGGCTGCCGTGGTTCGCACTCCTCCGACCTGAGTAGTACTCCCTCCATTCCTAAATATAAGTCTTCGTAGATATTTCACTGTGGACCACATACGGATGTATATAGATGCATTTTATGTGTAGATTCACTCATTTTTCTCCGTATGTGGTCCACAGTGAAATCTCTCCAAAGACTTATATTTAGGAACGGAAGGAGTAGTATAGTACTAGTATATACCGCATCATTCTTTGCTCCTTCTTACTACTCCGACATGTGGGAGAGCCAGCATCCGGGTCGACGTGTCATGCACCAGATTAGAGCGCGCAACGGAAGGGGGGCATCACCCCGGTCGGAGCGCCAGTAATTCATGACTATAGTGAGTGGTCACATCACAAGTCTTTCCAGCAGTAACGTGCCATCAAATCGCACAGCCCCACTCGCTCACTCTCCTTGCCTCTCTGTCAAACCGCCTACCCGAAAACTGTCGTGCGTACTGCCCGGGAAAAGCCCCGCCCTCAACTTTTAACTACACGAAAATAGTTCGAGCTTGTTCGTTCTATATAAATACAGTACTTACTGTATGTTTATTCACCCGTGGGGTTGTTCAATGAATGGAGGGCGGGGAGCACAAGTGAACAATATTGTATTACTACTAGTACTACCTTCGTCTTGGTTTATTGGTCCCCATTGTATTTTGTGCCAAATTTTGACCATAGATTAAACTAACAAAATGTTCATGCATGTCACCAAACATTATATTTTTGAAAACTATGTTCAAATATGAATCCAATGAGATAATTTTTCTTGACATGCATTAACATTTTGTTAGTTAAATCTTTAGTCAAAATTTGGCACAAACTACAAAGGGGGCCTATAAACCAGGACGGAGGTAGTAGTAAGTAGGAGTCATACAGTAGTCACCTTAAATAGAGAGTTTCTTTTCTTTAATGCCACATACACAAATTGAAACGCTTGTTGTGGAGAGAAAAAAGATAATCACTCCACTATATATGGACGCAGGGGCCTGAGCGCTTGCTTTACTACTGTTGCTCTCTTCATTCTCTCATCTACTCCAGATATAAACAAGACAGCGGTAGCGACATTTTCTCTCTGCTCACCGCTAGTCACAGATCCGGCCGGATCCCTTCGGCCGGTGTGTGTAGAGGACTAAAAGGTGCATCGCTCACACGGTCATCGCCGCCACGGGAGGAAACCCACAGCTGCCGGAGGGGCCCAATCCTATGCCCGTGTCGTTCTCTCCGACATAGCACCGGCTCGGGAGGTCCTCCGACCCTTCTTCCTCCCTGCCATATTGTCCGCAGATCCGACCTGCCGCCGTCGACATCCCGGCGACCCTCAAGTATAAGTTCTTTGAAAGCGGCCTTGCTCTATTGCCCCAGCTCCCCACGTGTGTGCATGTGCATCTTTTTCTACTCCCATCAGCTCTTCCAAAGCCACCTAAGTTTTTAGTATTATTAGAGGTAAATCTACTTCATGCATTCGAATCTAGGGCTTTGTTCAAACAACGAAGAAAGGGGGGAAAGTTGTAGCATGAATCTAGGACTTGATTCAAAGAGGAAATAATATGGTGAAAGTAGTAGAGACCAGATACCCAACCGGTCTCTTGGTTGAAAAGGGAAATAATGGGAAAACACAGTACAAACTGGATAAGGAACAAATCTATTATTGGTTGAAAAAAGGATAGAAAGTGGCGGCTGGTGGACAAGTCAACAGAGTATGTCCAGGATTAGATTTGCTGCCATCACATAGTAAAAGGTCTCCAGGATTAGATTTGATGCCCTCACATAGTAAAAGGTCTCCAGGATTAGATTTGCTGCCCTCACAGAGTAAAAGGTCTCCAGGATTAGATTTGCTGCCCTCACATAGTACAAGGTCTCCAGGATTATGTTTGCTTCCCTCACATAGCATGAACAAACTCGGCATCACCACTTTATGCCTCCTTGTAGGTACATTGTGCTGATGCATCCACTATCGCATGTCCTTATACCAACCTTTTGCTGTTCTTAATGTAAGGGCGCATGTAAAATGAAGCGATCACACTGTTACCTTAGGGACATGTCTAACCAGTGTTATTGTTAATCTAATGCCTCCAGTGATAAGATGCAATTAAACTATGTTACAAATGGCACTCCTGCTGTTTTCCCCAGTATGATAAGTAAGTTGCTCCTTTACGCTACTGAGTGTCCTGGTGTCCCCACGGTCCCATGCCCTTAAACCAACTCTTTAGCTGTTGTTGATTTACTGTGTCTGGTAAACAAGCAATGCCACCATTAAAGTAATCCCATATTTGAGGAATCTCATTATTGATCGTAATGCTTCTGGTAACATGAAGCATTGCTGACGTTTTAAAATTTCTATTGTCCTTGGGTGATTGCCATGAACATAATTAAGATGCTTCTTTTCACTTTGTATATGTTTCGTATATTCTTATTGACCAGCAACTGTGTACTTTCTATCTTTTTGTGCAGATAGGGATATCCATTTCACCTTGTTGCTATTGTGACCTTTTGGCGAACTGCACAAAACACTTTTTGGAATGAGTATCTTGTGCAGTTCAACTAAGATTTCATGTGGGCAACATCTCTCAATTTTGGTGGAACTGCACAAAATGGTGATTGGAGTTTCCAAAATCTCCGTCAAGTTCTGCTGGTAATCTCGTGCAACATTTTGTTAGCCTTTGCAAGATGGAGTCGTCACTGTCACCACAATGGCACTTTATTTTAGTGGAACTGCACAAAAGGATAAGAAAATTATAGTTGCACCTTACATGAGCCGGACAGCCAACCTTAATGTTCCTCAATTTTAGTGCAACTACTAAAGAAGAACCTGCCAGCTCACAAAAGCAAGTACTTCTTGCTAGCTGAATGATGCAATCTTTGCTTCATTTCAGGTGAACTGCAGAAAAAGGCGCATAAATTGAATCATGGAACTCCAGGTAGACCTCATCCAAGTAGAGCTGGAGGTTGAGTTCAAGGAGGCCGCTATTAAAGTGAAATCATGCTCTCCTGTCTCCTTGTTTGTGTTGTGCAAACAGGAATACTCAACTACAGATGTTGTGACGGTCAAGATAATTCGCCAAGTTCTTCGATTGTATGACATGGCTGGCCAAGATGGATTTAATCCTGATATTCACTTTATCAAAAGGCTCTAATGGGTTGGTTCTGAATCTTGCAAGCTGGGAATTAGTGAGATGTGTAGGCATCTTTGTTGTACTTATTATTTGAATATTATTTGTTGGTTCTGAATCTTGCAAGCTGGGAGGCATCTTTATTGTACTTATTATTTGGCTCTTATTTGTTCGTTCTGAATCTTGCAAGCTGGGAATCAATGAGATGTGTAGGCATCTTTGTTGTACTTATTATTTGGATCTTATTTGTTGGTTCTGAATCTTGCAAGCTGGGAAACACGGCATGATGATGCAGAGGACAACAACCATAACAAACAGTTCAAACTTGGTAGTATTATCTTTGTGAAAGTGCGATAAATGTGCTGATCGTGTGCGTCCTGAGAATAATAGTTCTAATTGTTGTGCATGTTGATCCTGTGGCACTGATAGAACGAGCGAATGCATTGCTTGTTTTAAGTATAAATTTCTATTAAAGCTAATTAAATTTAAGTAATGTGACCACTAACTCCTGTTATTACAGTACCAATACAAACCCGTTCATGAACCAACGTGTGGACGGAGTAGGTTTCTTAATGGAGGTGTTTGAATGCGCCGAGGGTGCATCTTCTGCCGGGCGTGCAGTGGACGAGGGAGGGGTAGTAACTGTTATCGCTTGTACACACTCAGCTTACTGTTGAATCCAGTTCCCCAAGAGCTGAAAAACGAACTGCTGCCGCCGCCTACACACTCATTCACTCGAAGAGACTCCAATGTTGATCCGAGGGGTGAGCCTGCTGGATATAGACTTCAGCAAGGAGTTCCCCTTTGAGTTCGCCGTTCAGTCCTATGGCTGCACCAAGTTGAACGTGATGTACACCAACGATACGGACTCGATGAAGCTCTGCCTTACCTCAGTCCTATGGCTGCATCTGGAGCATTCGCCCATTCCATCGGCAGTGCCGACTGCACCTTCGCTATGGTGGAGAGAGGGAAGAACACGATGATTCGTCCATCTGGTGCAACAAGCTTGTCAACATCTAGAAGCAATACAAGATCATCAACAACGGGCAGGAGAAGGACTCCGTGGTTGACCTCGCTAAGACCATCATCGACCCCTGATACGCCAACATGAAAGAAGACGACCTGAACAAGTGGGAGGTACCTCTGAATCTAGCCTACATAACCTACGCGGCCAAGGACGCATACGCATGCTACGACATGTACAGGCAGATCTTGGACATGAGGACGTGTCTTCTTCCCGTAACCGACGAGTAGACGGACAGCCGCAGCGTCATGATCAAGCGTGCCAGGAAGGTCTAGATGTTGTCCTTTATCTGTTTATAAGCACCTTTATCATCTGAGTGTTTCATGCATTAGCCAATGTGTCGTAATTTTCTGTTTTGTCCGAAATATTTCTTTGTAGAACCCATTAACCTGATTGCTTTTTTTAGTAGCTATTTTCTTATTTATGTAAACTAGTTCACTTGTCCGTAAAAAAACTAGTTCACTCGGCTGCCGTGCTTTGAATCTCCTTTCTCCCAACATATTCCCCTCCTCAGGTGGACCCAGCAGGTCTCTGAATTTTCTCCCACTTTCTTTTTCGATGTAAACTGAGTTTTCTCCAAGTACTTTCCCATAGAACCAACTCAACTGTCCCACGTCTAGCCTAAAAGATAATAATGCCCCACGTACTATTAACTCATCAAATTAAAAGGATATTTTATTTTGTAAGTTGAAAGTTCTTACAAAATAATAATAATAATTGTTTATATATAACTTGGCAGTTAACTCCTAGTGATTGCGTACATAAGCTTGCAAACATTTTGCTGACGTGCAATCATGTGTTTATGTTTTTATAACATTTCTCCATCTAACCCAACATGATATTTTCACCCAGCCCAGCAAGTCCGTGGATTTCGAGAAAAATGCAAATGGGATTTAAACGGGCTGCATAGATGGTACATCATGGTTTCACCCAGCCCACCAAATGGACTAAAAAAACAAATGGACTGGATGACATATGGGCCAGTAGGTCGAAGCCTAAGAAGGCGTTGGATTTACATCCAACGACCGGAATTCTTCTTCAATCTCTCGTCTTCTTCCCCCCGAGCTGCCAGAACCGCCTGCTCCAGCCTTTGGTGTCAAGCGGCGCTGTTTTGCGCTCCTCAGCGAAACGCTACCCCGCCGACGGCCAGGCCATCCCTCCACTCCGCACCTCCTGTTATTCTTTGCCAAGTGTAGGCCCACCCCGCACCCGAACCAGTCAAGTTTCCCACTCCTCTCCGTTTGCGACTCCACTACCGCGTCTTCCCCATCTACGGGTCGTTCCAGTCTGGGGCCTCGCCGTCGTCCACCGCCTTGGTGCGCTCGGCGCGACGTTGTCAACATACGAGAGTCGTCGGAAGAGGACTGTACGTGGAGAGCCTGACGGCTGGGACCCATGAGGTGCATGGTAGCACAAAAGGAAACTTCCTCCTTATTACGCACTGTATGTGGGAAGGGCTTCTGTATTTCGCCAAAAAATGTTCCCCCCGCTGACAGGTCGGACCCACCAGCTATATCTTCGCACGCAAGGAAGTGCCTCCTTATTACGCACCAAAAAATGAATACCCCCTGCTAGCTGGGACCCACCATAGTGGGTGGCTGACTTGTGGGCCTACTAAGTTGACGAGGATGGGGGGCTATGTCAACTTAGTCAATATGAACGATTCTAGCTCCAGTGACCGTACGATGTCCATCCAACGGCCATAGTGCTTCTTCAATCTCTGCTGTTCTTGCTCCAGCCGCCCAAAGCAGCGCCGGTCATGCCATGTGCTCCTGCCTCTCGTGGCCGGCTGTGATGTCGCGGAGGCCTCACCGCCCCCTACTACTCCCACCGCTAGCCCAGGGTATCCCTCTACTCACACACAACCCCTGTTATTCCGCGGCGACGGCAGCCTCACGCCGCGGCCGAACCAGTGAACCCTTGTATTCCTCTCCACGTGGGCATCCACTGCCGCGTCTTCCCCGGCTCCACGTCGTCCCCTTCCTAGGCCTTGCCGTCGTCCACCACCGTGGTGCTCTCCGTGCGGCGTGGTCAACGTGGTCAAGGAACAACTTCCATCAGAAGAGTACTGTACGTGGAGAGGCTGATAGCTGGGTCCACGGCCACAGCCCAATTTTTCGTGATTTGCCAAGTAAGTCGCTTTGTCAGGCCTGTTGGGCTGCAAATCTTTCAAGACGAGGAGAGCTTCATTCGGCTGGCCGAGAAAATGGACCATCAGTAATGAGAAATGGGCTGTACATTTTTCAAACACATCAAACCGGCAATTAGTTTCACATATATTTTTTTCATTTCAAGATTTTAGATTACATTAATTTTTGTGCGTGGAGAATTTGTTAGATTTTATATTGATATACATTTATTTTTAAAATTATTTTGAATGTGAGTCAAAATTTCGGGATTAAAAACAGTTCAGACCGCACCGAAGTATGCAAAATTTCATATTTTTTTTAACCATGGCCATAATATGGGTTGTAATGCTAACAAAAAGAATATGGGCTAAAAAACTTAAGAATTAGCAAATGGGCTGTAAATTATTAGAAATAATGGCAGATGGGTTGTATGCTGTTTTCCATAGATTTGAGGCTTTCGTAAAAAAGGTTGACGCACAAGCAATGACTGTTGGATGTCCATCCAACGGTCGTCATGCTTCTTCAATCTCTGCTCTTCCTACTCCAGCCGCTCAAACAAGTGCCGGCCGGACTGCCTGCTCCCTCCTCCCCACGGCCGGCTATGCTGCGGCGCAGGCCTCACCGCCCCACCGTACTCCCATCGCTGGCCTAGCCATCCCTCTACTCAACCACACCTGCTATTATTCTCCGGCGACGGCAGACGAACCAGTAAACCCTCGTACAGTCGTACTCCCCTCCGCGTGGGAAACATCTGGCGGGTCTTCCCTATGTCTGTGTCATTCCCTTACTAGGGCTCGCCGTCGTCCACCGCCATGGTGCTCTCGGCGCGGCCTGGTCAACATCGTCAACGAGCGACATGCATCTGAAGTCGACTGTACGTGGAGAGGCTGACAGCTGGGTCCACGGCTGCACACAAGGAAATGCCTCCTTATTACAAGAAAAATAATGATTCCTCCACGTGACATCTGTGACCCACCGAAAGGGCCTCTGTATTTCACGAAAAAAAGTTACCGCCGCTGACAGCTTGGACCCACCAGCTATGTCTTCGCACGCAAGGAAGTGCCTCTTATTACGCAAAAAAATGAATACTCCCCCTGCTAGCTGGGACCCAGTATAGTGGCAGGCTGACTTGTGGGCCTACTAAGTTGACGGGGACGGAGGGCTTTGTCAACTTAGTCAATACTCTAGTGACCGTACGATGTCCATCCAACGGCCGTAGTGCTTCTTCAACCTCTGGTCTTCGTTCTCCAGCCGCCCAAAGCAGCACCGGTCGTGCCGCATGCTCCTGCCTCCCGTGGCCGGCTGTGATACCGCGGAGGCCTCACCGCCCCCTACTACTCCCACCGCTATCCAGGCCATCCCTCTACTCACCCACACCCCCTATTATTCTACGGCGACGGCAGCCTCACATCGCAGCCGAACCAATGAACCCTCGTACTCCTCTTAGCGTGGGCATCCACTGCTGCGTCTTCCCTGGCTCTGTGTCGTCCCCTTCCTAGGCCTCGCCGTCGTCCACCGCCGTGGTTCACTCGGCGCGGCGTGGTTAATGTGGTCAATGACCGACTTCCATCGGAAGAGTACTGTGCGTGGAGAGGCTGACAGCTGGGTCTAAGGCGGCCGCAAGGAAGTGCCTCCTTTTTGCGCGCAAAATAATTATTCCTCCACCTAACAGCTGGGACCCACCGGACGGGCCACCGTATTTCGTGAAAAAACGTTTCCCCCCTGACTGCTGGGACCCACCAGCTACACCTTCCATGCAAGAAAGTGCGTCTGGGCAAAAAAAATGATTCGCCCCCCTGACCGCTTGGACCCACCAGCTACATCTTCGCAAGCCAGGAAGTGCCTGATAGTCGGGACCCACCTGGTCGAAGCGTACGTAGCGTTGTCATTCTGGTCGCGAACGTGTACGTCATATATACTGGTGGATGTAGAGTCATGCACGTGTCGTCGTAGAGGCGCGCACGTAGCATGTACACGTACGTACAACGGCCAGGGTGCAAGAAAGAAAATACGGCCATGTATGTGTACATACGGGCGGGGTCTCGAATGCATACTCACGCATACGTACGGCCAGGGCTCGTGTACATGGCTGGGTCAGAACGGAGAAATAGCATAGTCGTCATGTTCATGGGAAGGCAATGGAATGCATCGTGTTCATGGGGAGGCAACAGAATGCGTCGTTTTCATGGGGAGGCAATGGAATGCTCGTGTTCATCGGGAGGCAACGGAATGCGTGGGAGCCAACCGGCTGGGTCAGAATGGAATGCGTGGTCATGTTCATCGGGAGGGCTTGGACGGAACAGGCGATGGAAACAAGGCCTGGTGTATAGCAGAATGGAGGAAACGGACCTCCTATGTTCGGAACGGGGTCCTGTTGATCGGGAGGGGTGTGGCGTACCGCAAAACGGAGGAAACAGACCTCCTACGGTCGAAACGGGGGTCCTGTTGATCGGGAGGGGTGTGGCGTACCGCAAAACGGAGGAAACGG
>NC_041393.1:572640467-572692492 GCF_002162155.2 Triticum dicoccoides
GATCAACTTCAGTTAGCAGTAGTAGCGAAGGAATCGCTCGATCGGGTTCAGTTAACAGCCATCGATCAATCGCTCTGGTTCAGTAACGCATAGCCTGCAGTGCAATCGCTCGGGTTCAGGTAGAGCCCAACGCCTCGCTCGGGTTCAGTTAGAGCCAACGCCTCGCAAACACGCGCGTACGTGTACGAGAGAAACGCGCATCGCTCGGCTCCCGAGCTCCCACCATAACCGGGAACTCCCCGAAATTTTCCTCCCCCTCGCTTCTACCACGGTTTTTTCCGTCATGGATGGCCCAAAGAATGTCATGCAGTTGCATCTCCGGCCCGCCCAGGACAAAAAGCCCATTTTCTGTCATGATTTTTTGTCATAGAAGTAGGAGCCCACCACATCTATGATGATACCGTGTTTTGTCACAATTATCATCATAGAAGTGACATATGTATGACAGGAAAAAAATTCGTTCGACCCAAAATGTCACGGATGTGTCTTTTTTTGTAGTGCTAGGAATGCCAGAAAATTGATCTTTCATAACAAGATTCAACAAAGCGACATTAATTTCACAAGATTCAGCATTAGTGATAGGAGCAATCGGAGCTCTAACAAAATTATTGTTGTTGGTATTGGAAAAGTCACACAATTTAGTATTATCCTGAGCCATCGTGACAATGCAATCAATCCAACACATAAGCACACAAGAAGCAAGCGAAAAGGGACGAACGGAAGAGGGGCAAAGAAAAGGCAAAGGTTTTCGAAAATCATTTTAGAAGTGGGGGAGAGGAAAATGAGAGGTTAATGGTGAATAATGTAATTCAAGGGAGAAGAGTTTATGATGGGTACTTGGTATGGCTTGACTTGACGTAGATCTCCCCGACAACGGCGCCAGAAACCGTTCTTGCTACCTCTTGAGCTTGCGTTGGTTTTCCCTTGAAGAGGAAAGGGTGATGTAGCAAAGTAGCGTAAGTATTTCCCTCAGTTTTGAGAACCAAGGTATCAATCCAGTAGGAGACAACGCACAAGTCACAGAATACCCGCACAAACAATCAACAACTTGCACCCAACGTGATAAAGGGGTTGTCGATCCCTTCACAGTCACTTGCAAAAGTGAGATCTAATAGATAAACAGTAAAGTAAATATTTTTGGTATTATTGATTTATATATTGGAGAGTAAAGATTGCAAAATAGTAGATCGATAGCTAGTAAGATGTAAACGAGATTCAATAATATGGAAAAGAGACCCAGGACCATAGGTTTCACTAGTGGCTTCTCTCAAGATAGAAAATATTACGGTGGGTGAACAAATTACTGCCGAGCAATTGGTAGAAGAGCGCATAATTATGATGACATCTAAGGCAATGATCATGAACATAGGCATCATGTCCGTGTCAAGTAGACCGACTCCTGCCTGCATCTACTACTATTACTCCACACATCGACCGCTATCCAACATGCATCTAGAGTATTAAGTTCATAAAGAATGGAGTAACGCATTAAGCAAGATGACATGATGTCGAGGAATTAACTCAAGCAATATGATGAAAACCCCATCTTGCTATCCTTGATGGCAACAATACAATACGTGCCTTGCTGCCCCTAATGTCACTGGGAAAGGACACCACAAGATTGAACCCAAAGCTAAGCACTTCTCCCATTGTAAGAATGATCAATCTAGTAGGCCAAACTAAACCGATATTTCGAAGAGACTTGCAAACATATCAAATCATGCATATAAGAATTCAGAGAAGAACCAAATAATATTCATAGATAATCTTGATCATAAATCCACAATTCATCGAACCTCGGCAAACACACCGCAAAAGAGTATTACATCGAATAGATCTCCAAGAACATCAAGAAGAACATGGTATTGAGAATCAAAGAGAGAGAAGAAGCCAACTAGCTAATAACTATGGACCCGAAGGTCTATGGTAAACTACTCACGCTTCATCGGAGAGGTAATGGTGTTGATGTAGAAGCCCTCTGTGGTCGAATCCCCCTCCGGCAGGACGCCGGAAAAGGCCCCTAGATGGAATCTCATAGGTACAGAAGGTTGCGGTGGTGTAAAAGTGGTTTTTTGGCTCTCCTGGATGTATTCAGGGTATAAGCGTATATATAGGCAAAAGAGCTAGGTCAGGGGAGCCATGAGGGGCCCATGAGGGTGGGGGCGCACCGTAACCCCTAGGCGCGCCCTCCTGCCTCGTGGCTTCCTCGTTGCATCTCCGACTTCATCTCCAAGTCTTCTGGTTTGCTTTTGGTCCAAGAAAGATCATCGCTAAGGTATCATTCCGTTAGGAATCCATTTGGTATTCCTTTTCTGCAAAACTCTAAAATAGGCAAAAAAACAGAAACTGACATTGGGCTGTCGGTTAATAGGTTATTCCCAAAAATAATATAAAATAGCATATAAATGCCTATTAAACATCCAAAATGGATAATATAATAGCATGGAACAATAAAAATTATAGATACGTTGGAGACGTATCAGGTTTCCATGGCAGAGGCTCACCATCATAAGAGGATGAGTGAGTCTCTCAGGTCCTGCAACTGGCAGCCAAACTCATACCTTTAAACCTTGCCTCATATTCAAAGACATGGTTTTGAAGGTCGTAGATCTGGCACTAGAGGAAGTTGATTTGCTCGTTGAAGGAGAAGACGATGTCCTTAATAGACTTGCCATCCACCTTGAGATCATGAGTATAGTCCGCGATCATGAGGTGATTTGCATTGAGTCCATGTTCCACCATCCCCTTGCACCGGAAGACTTCCTGCTCCATAGCTTCGAGCCTGGCCTCCACGGATACAGTCCCCTTGGGGTCTTGCACATCACGAATGTGGAGCACCCCATCACGCATCTGGATAGCTTGAGGGTGCTGCATGACCTCCCACAGATATGGGTTGACGACGTTCTCAAAGAACTTGTCCTTGGAGGAGCTTGAAGCGGCCATGGTGGATTAGATCTGACAGAAAACAGCAAGAAAAGAAAATGGGAGATTTCTCCGCGATACAGAGGTCAACAGGTTTGGGGTGTATATAAAGAGTTTTAATCTTGGCAAACAAGCAAACGGAAGAAAAAGGGAGTCTGGAAGGTACTCGAGGTGGGCACAACCCAGCTCGGCACGCCTAGCAAGCCGGGCATGCCCTGGTGTCTTGTGCCCACCAGGGTCACCTTTCTGGTAGTTTCTTATTTTCCTAATTTTCTAAATATTCCAAAACTGACAAAAAATATTTTTGCAGATTTTTTGGAGTCCGTTTACTTACCGTATCACGTACCTCCTCTTTTTCACGATTCTGGAGTGTTCCAAAAGGTTTCTTTTATGTATTTTCCCGGTGTCATAGTTTGGATAATATTTCTTTCAACATTAATGGGCGTACCTGAGATATAATGTTTTATTCGTTGCCCATTAACAACCTTCGGGTTAGTGCCTTCGGCATTATTTATTTTGATACCTCCTGATCGATAAACCTCCTCAATAACATAGGGTCCTTCCCATTTGGAGAAGAGTTTTCCTGCAAAGAATCTGAAATGAGAGTTGTACAAAAGAACATATTCTCCAACTTTGAACTCGCGCTTTTGGATTATTTTATCATGCCATCTTTTAATTTTTCTTTGAATAGCTTTGCATTTTCATAAGCTTAGGTTCTCCATATTCATCTAATGAGTTATATCAAATAACCTCTTTTCACAAACAAGTTTGAAATCATAGTTGAGTTCTTTAATTGCCAAATATGCTTTGTGTTCTAACTCAAGAGGCAAACGACTAGCTTTTCCATAAACCATTTTATAAGGAGACATACCCATAGGATTTTTATAAGCCCAAAGTGCATCATCTAGTTTCTTAGACCAATTCTTCCCGGACCTATTGACAGTCTTTTGTAGGATAAGTTTTATTTCTCTATTGCTAAGTTCATCTTGACCACTAGACTAAGGACGATAGGGTTATGCAATTCTATGGTTAACATCATACTTAGCAAGCATTTTGCGGAAAGCACCATGAATAAAGTGTGAACCACCATCAGTCATTAAATATCTAGGGACTCCAAACCTTGGGAAAATAACTTCCTTTAGCATTTTAATAGAGGTGTTGTGATCAGCACTACTAGTTGGAATAGCTTCTACCAACTTAGTAACATAATCAACAACAACCAAAATATGAGTATACCCATTAGAGGAAGGAAAATGTCCCATGAAATAAAATCCCCAAACATCAAATGGTTCAACAACAAGTGAATAATTCATAGGCATTTCTTGATGCTTACCGATATTACCTATTCTTTGACATTCATCACAAGATAAGACGAACTTACGGGCATCCTTGAAGAGAGTAGGCCAATAAAACCCAGATTACAATACCTTATGAGCAGTTCTATCTCCCGCATGATGTCCTCCATAAGCTTCGGAGTGACATTCCTGTAGGATTCGTTCTTGCTCATGCTCAGGTACACAACATCTAATAATACCATCTACTCTTTCTTTATAAAGATGTGGGTCATCCTAAAAGTAATGTCTTAAATCATAGAAGAATTTTTTCTTTTGTTGGTATGTAAAGCTAGGTGGTATGTATTTAGAAACAATATAATTAGCATAGTCAGCATACCAAGGTGTACTGTTAGAAACATTTATTGCAGCTAACTGTTCATCAGGAAAGCTATCATTAATAGGTTGTGGGTCATCAAGAATATTTTCAAGCCTAGACAAGTTATCAGCTATGGGGTTCTCTGCTCCTTTTTCTATAAGTGATATGCAGATCAAATTCTTGTAGTAAAAGAACCCACCTAATGAGTCTAGGTTTAGCATCTTTCTTTTGCACAAGATATTTTATAGCAGCATGATCGGTGTGAACGGTCAGTTTGGAATCAACAATGTAAGATCTAAATTTATCACAAGCAAACACCACCGCTAAGAATTATTTTTCAGTAGTAGCATAATTTCGTTGAGTACTATCTAGAGTTTTGCTAGCATAGTGGATAACAATTAATTTCTTATCAACTCTTTCTCCTAGAACAGGACAAACAGCATAATCACTAGCATCACACATAATTTCAAAAGGCAAGTTCCAATAAGGTGGTTAAACAACATGTGCAGAAATTAAGGATTTCTTGAGTGTTTCGAAGGCTTCCAAACAATCATCATCAAAAACAAAAGGAATATCCTTTTGCAAAAGATTTGTAAGAGGCCTAGAAATTTTAGAAAAGTCTTTGATAAATATCCTATAGAAACCAGCATGACCAAGGAAACCACGAATACCTTTGATATATTTTGGACATGGCATTTTATCAATTGCATCAACCTTGGCTTTGTCCACTTCAATACCTCTTTCAGAAATTTTATCACCCAAAACAATACCTTCGTTAACCATAAAGTGGCACTTCTCCCTATTCAAGACAAGATTTGTTTGCTCACATCTCTGCGAAACTTGATGAAGATTGCTTAAACAATCATCAAAAGACTTCCCATAAACAGAAAAGTCATCCATGCAAACCTCAACAATCTTTTCACAAAAATCAGAGAATATAGCAGTCATACATCTCTAAAAGGTAGCAGGTGCATTACATAGACCAAAAGGCATACTTCTATAAGCATAAGTTCCAAAAGGGCAAGTAAAAGTTGTCTTTTTTTGATCAGGTTGAGAAAGAGGTATTTGTGAAAAGCCAGAATATCCACCAAGGAAGCAGAAATGTGTGTGCCTAGATAATCTTTCTAGCATTTGATCAATAAAAGGCAGAGGGTAATGATCTTTTCTAGTTGCTTTGTTTAATTTTCTAAAATCTATTACCATTCTATAGCGTGTGACAATTCTTTGTGGAATAAGTTCATTCTTATCATTAGGAACAACCGTTATACGTCCCTTCTTAGGGACACAATGAACCTGACTTAGCCATCTACTATCAGCTATAGGATAGATTGTACCTGCTTCCAGAAGTTTCAATATTTTTGTTCTTACCACTTCTTTCATCTTTGAATTTAACTGGCGTTGGTGATCAACAACGGGTTTAGCATCAGGTTCCATATTATTCTTGTGCTGGCATAGAGGTAAAGCCCGGAAAATCATGCTATAGTAAACCCACGTTAACGATGCCACGTCACCCTGGTTACTGTTGCGACTCCCAAGTCAGTTGAAACGATTCAAATTCAACTTTGAGTTTTTGTCAAACGTCAAAAATTTCAAATCCTAAAACTAAAATGTTCGGAGCGTGCCACTAAATGTCTAGGTATTTATGGGTAAGGAACCACACTTGTACAAAGTGCTTAATACTCTAAAATATATGAAAACAGAAAAGGAAATAAATAAAAGAAAAAAACTAAAACAAAAAGAAACAGAACAGGGGAAGCCCCCTGGCCAATTGGGCCGAATGGCTCAACTAGCCACCCAGGCCCAGCCGGTCGGCCCACCTCATCTCCCACAGCCCCCACGCCCCGAGTGCTAACCCTAACCGCTCCCACTCCCCCCACTCCTCTCGCCACCCGCTGGATCTGGATCGGGGCGTGACCCCGACCCTGTTGCCGCGCCGTCGCAGTCGCTCCCCGCCGCCCGACGCCGTCCATCGCCGCCCGGAGCTCCCACGATGGCCTGCCTCCTCTTCGCCGCATTGTCCCCGTCTTCCCACCTCGAGCAACACTGTCCGTGCCCTACAGCCCCCAGTGGGCCTCCACCCCGCTCCTCCTGTCCCCTCTGTCCCGTGCTCGTGCGCCCTGTGCTCATTGCGGGAGTCCTGGACTAAGGGGTCCTCGGACAGCCGAACTATATACTTTGGCCGGATTGTTGGACTATGAATACACAAGATAGAAGACTTTGTCCTGTGTCCGGATGGGACTCTCCTTTGCGTGGAAGGCAAGCTTGGAGATTCGTATATGTAGATTCCTTTCTCTGTAACTAACTTTGTACAACCCTAGCCCCTCCCGGTGTCTATATAAACCGGAGGGTTTAGACTTGTAGGGTTTAGTCACAACAATCATAATCTCATAGGCTAGACTTCTAGGGTTTAGCCATTACAATCTTGTGGTAGATCAACTCTTGTAATACTCATATTCATCAAGATCAATCAAGCAGGGAGTAGGGTATTACCTCTATAGAGAGGGCCCGAACCCGGGTAAACATCGTGTCCCCCGTCTCCTGTTACAATTAGCCTTAGACGCATAGTTCGGGACCCCCTACCCGAGATCCGTTGGTTTTGACACCGACATTGGTGCTTTCATTGAGAGTTCCTCTGTGTCGTCGAAGATAGGCTTGATGGCTCCATCAATCATCTACAATGATGCGGTCCAGGGGGAGACCTTCCTCCCCTGACAGATCTTCGTATTCGGCAGCTTCGCACTGCGGGCCAACTCACTTGGTCGTCTAGAGTAGATCGATAGCTACGCTCCTGGCCATCAGGTCAGATTCGAAAGCTTGAATTTCGTGGCCAATATTCGCGGAGACTTGATCTTCGACGGATTTGAGCCCATGACGGTTGTCCTCGGCCACCACGATGAACATGACCTAGATCTGTCATCTGGCCGCACACAGGAGATAGCGCCTGTGACCACCCAGGTCCTAGAGTCGGAGTGGACTGCGTCGTCCGAAGACGGGAAGCTCAACCCCACTGTGGAGGCCGTAGACTCAGCGGCGCTCGAGCCACACACAAACCCAACTTATGTTGGGCTTGTGTTGCCGGAACCTGGGACTCATCTCCGGCCATGGGCTCTGGACCGCGTGCATCCGCGTCCATCGAACCTTATTGGGTGCCGGTCTTGGAGTTCAGCTCCGCGGACATCTTCTAACACTCGCCTTTTGACGACATATTAAACTCATTGAAGTCCCTCTCCTGGTCGGGGGACCCTCGACCGAACTATGTCCAGCTCGAATGGGAAGCGGATGACGAAGAACTTTATTGCCCACCCACAACCCAATTCATTGCCACTGTCGAGGACTTAACCGACATGCTCAATTACGACTCTGTAAGACATCGACGGTATGGTAGACTATGCCAGAGAGGAGCAAACACAAAAACCACCACCTTTAGTGCAGTGGATGGCTACATCGTCATATGATATATACATGGTGGACACACCAAAGGAGAATGAGGCCGACGGCGATAATAGCATGCATGTCAATGAACCTCCTAAGCGCTGGCGTCCCAAGCGCCGACCTCGACCCGGCAAAAATAAAAATAGCAACATTTGGCGACGATAATCTGAACCAAGCCGAGGACCCCGTCGACCTAGCGCTGGAGCAGGGCATTGATACGTCTCCAATGTATCTATAATTTTTGTTTGTTCCATGCTATTATATTACCCGTTTTGGATGTTTCTGGGCTTTACTTTACACTTTTATATCATTTTTGTGACTAACCTACTAACCGGAGGCCTAGCCTGAATTGCTGTTTTTTTGCCTATTTCTGTGTTTCGAAGAAAAGGAATATCAAACGGAGTCCAAACAGGATGAAACCTTCGGGAGCGATCTTTTTGGAACAAATGCAAACCAGGAGACTTGGAGTGGACGTCAAGCAGCAAACGAGGTGGCCACGAGGGTGCCCGGCGCGCCCCAGGGGGGTAGGCACGCCCCCCACCCTCGTGGTCCCCTCGTGGCTCCACCAACCTACTTCTTTCTCCTATATATATCAATGTACAGTGAGAACATCTAGGAGCACCACAAAACCATAATTCCACCGCCGCAACCTTCTATATCCGCGAGATGCCATCTTGGAGCCTTCGCTGATGCTCCGCCGGAGGGGGAATCGACCATGGAGGGCCTCTACATCATCTCCAAGGCCTCTCCGATGAGTTATGAGTAGTTTACCATAGACCTTCGGGTCCATAGTTATTAGCTAGATGGCTTCTTCTCTCTCTTTGAATCTCCATACCAAGTTCTCCTCGATCTTCTTGGAGATCTATTTGATGTAACTCTTTTTGCGGTGAGTTTGTCGAGATCCGATGAATTGTGGGTTTATGATCAAGTTTATCTATGAGAAATAATTGAATCTTCTCTAAATTCTTTTATGTGTGATTGGTTATCTTTGCAAGTCTCTTCGAATTATCAGTTTGGTTTGGCCTACTAGATTGATCTTTCTTGCAATAGGAGAAGTGCTTAGCTTTGGGTTCAATCTTGCGGTGTCCTTTCCCAGTGACAGCAGGGGCATCAAGGCACGTATTGTATTGTTGCCATCGAGGATAAAAAGATGGGGTTTATATCATATTGCTTGAGTTTATCCCTCTACATCATGTCATCTTTCTTAATGCGTTACTCTATTCTTCATGAACTTAATACTCTAGATGCAGGCAGGAGTCGCTCGATGTGTGGAGTAATAGTAGTAGATGCAGAATCGTTTTGATCTACTTGTTGTGGATGTGATGCCTATATACATGATCGTGCCTAGATATTCTCGTAACTATGCACTTTTCTATCAATTGCTCGACAGTAATTTGTTCACCCACCGTAATACTTATGCTATCTTGAGAGAAGACAATAGTGAAACCTATGGCCCCCGGGTTCTCTTATCATATAAGTTTCCGATCTAATTTTATTTTCATCTTTTAGTTTCTAATCTATATCATAAAAATACCAAAAATATTTATCTTATCTTATTATCTCTATCAGATCTCACTTTCACAAGTTTCTGTGAAGGGGTTGACAACCCCTTTATCGTGTTGGTTGGGATGTTCTTGTTTGTTTGTGTAGGTACGAGGGACTTTTGAGGAGCCTCCTACTAGATTGATACCTTGGTACTCAAAAACTGAGGGAAATACTTACGCTACTTTTTTGCATCACCCTTTCCTCTTCAAGGGAAAACCAACGTAGTGCTCAAGAGGTAGCAAGAAGGATTTCTGGCGCCGTTGCCGGGGAGGTCTTATCTCAAGTCAATACATACCAAGTACCCATCACAGACTCATCTCCCTCACATTTGCCTCTCGTTTACCTCTCCCCCACTTCACCATTGCCGTTTTATTCGCCCTGTCTTTCCCTTTCTCCTCTCTCTTTCGCTTGCCTCTTGTGTGCTTGTGTGTTGGATTGCTTGTCACGATGGCTAAAGATAATACCAAATTGTGTGACTTTTCCAATACCAATAATAATGATTTCCTTAGCACTCCGATTGCTCCTCTTAATGATGCTGAATCTTGTGAAATCAATGTTGCTTTGTTGAATCTTGTGATGAAAGATCAATTCTCCAGCCTTCCTAGTGAAGATGCTGCTACTCATCTAAACAACTTTGTTGATTTGTGTGATATGCAAAAGAAGAAAGATACGGATAATGATATTGTTAAATTTAAGTTATTTCCGTTTTCACTTAGAGATCATGCTAAAACTTGGTTTTCGTCTTTGTCTAAAAATAGTATTGATTCATGGAATAAGTGCAAAGATGCTTTTATCTCTAAGTATTTTCCTCTCGCTAAGATTATCTCTCTTAGAAATGATATTATTAATTTTAAACAACTTGATCATGAGTGTGTTTCCCAATCTTGGGAAAGAATGAAATTAATGATTCACAATTGTCCTACACATGGTTTGAATTTATGGATCATCATACAAAAATTTTATGCCGGATTGAATTTTGCTTCTAGAAATCTTTTAGATTCGGCAGTGTGGAGCACTTTTATGGAAATCACTTTAGGAGAAGCTACTAAACTCCTTGATAACATTATGGTTAATTATTCTCAATGGCACACCGAAAGATCTAATAGTAAAAAAGTGCA
The DNA here is from genome assembly GCF_002162155.2 of Triticum dicoccoides. NCBI lineage: Eukaryota > Viridiplantae > Streptophyta > Magnoliopsida > Poales > Poaceae > Triticum > Triticum dicoccoides. Next base: position 572,651,135 of record NC_041393.1, read on the forward strand.
TGCTATAGAAGAGATTAATGTTTTGAGTAGAAAGATGGATGAACTTATGAAATTATTTGTGACTAAGAGTGCTCCTATTGATCCCAATGATATGCCTTTGTCTACTTTGATTGATAATAATAATGAATCTATGGATGTGAATTTTGTTGGTAGGAATAATTTTGGTAATAACGCGTATAGAGGAAACTTTAATCCTAGGCCGTTTCCTAGTAATTCCTATAATAGTTATGGTAATTCCTACAACAATTCTTATGGAAATTTTAATAAGATGCCCTCTGATTTTGAGAATAGTGTTAAAGAATTTATGATCTCTCAAAAGATTTTCAATGCTTTGCTTGAAGAAAAATTGCTTAAAGTTGATGAATTGGCTAGGAACGTTGATACACTTTCTCGTGATGTTGATTCTTTGAAACTTAGATCTATTCCACCTAAGCACGATATCAATGAGTCTCTCAAAGCCATGAGAATTTCCATTTGTGAGTGCAAAGAAAGAACCGCTAGGATGCGTGCTAAGAAAGATTGCTTTATAAAAGCGTGTTATTCTAGTTTCCATGAAAATAATGATAAAGATCTAAAAGTTATTTATGTGTCCCCTATTAAATCTTTGTTTTGCAATATGAATCTTGATAATCATGGGACTGGAGATGAGTTGACTTTATTTAAAATGTGTCCCAATGATTCGGAGTTTTTAGATCTTGATGCTAAATTTGGTAAAGGTGGGATTGGGGAGGTCAAAACTTTACATAGCAATGAACCCACTATTATGGATTGCAAGGAATTTAATTATGATAATTGTTATTTAATATATTGTATTTCCTTGTTGCAGTCTGTGTTGAATTCTCCACATGCTTATACTGAAAATAAAGCTTTACCAAACATATTGTTGATGCCTTGATGCAATCTTATGAGGAAAAACTTGAATTGGAAGTTTCTATACCTAGAAAACTTTATGATGAGTGGTAACCTACTATAAAAGTTAAAATTAAAGATCATGAATGCTATGCTTTGTGTGATTTGGGTGCTAGTGTTTCCACGATTCCGAAAACTTTATGTGATGTGCTAGGTTTCCATGATTTTAATGATTGCTCTTTAAACTTGCACCTTGCAGATTCCACCATTAAGAAACCTATGGGAAGGATCATTGATGTTCTTATTGTTGCAAATAGGAATTATGTGCCCGTAGATTTTATCGTTCTTTATATAGATTGCAATCTTTCATGTCCTAGTATTCTTGGTAGACCTTTCCTTAGAACGACTGTGCAATTATTGATATGAAGGAAGGGAAAATTAGATTCCAACTTCCATTAAGGAAAGGCATGGAACACTTTCCAAGAAAGAAAGTCAAATTACCTTATGAATCTATCATGTGAGCTAGTTATGAATTGAATGCCAAAGATGGCAATACATAGATCTATTCTCGCTTTTATGCCTAGCTAGGGGCGTTAAATGATAGCGCTCGCTGGGAGGCAACCCAATTTTATTTTTGTTTCTTGCTTTTTGCTTCTGTTTAGTAATAAATAATTCATATACCTTCTATTTAGATGTGGTTATATATTTTAATTAGTGTTTGTGCCAAGTAGAACCTATAGGATAAGCTACGGTGATAGTTAATTTGATTCTGTTGAAAAACAGAAACTTTTGCGTGCACCAGAATAATTTTAATAAATCACATAAACGTGCTTTTGTGTTGATTCTTTTTGTAGTAGATCAATAGACAAATTTACCAGGACTTCCTTTTGTGGTAGGATTTTTAGAGTTCTATAAGTATTCGAAAGTTATAGATTGCTATAGACTGTTCTGTTTTTGACAGATTCTGTTTTTCGTGTGTTGTTCGCTTATTTTGATGCATCTATGGCTAGTATCGGGGAGTATGAACCATAGAGAAGTTGGAATACAGTAGGTTTAACACCAATATAAATAAATAATGAGTTCATTACAGTACCTTATGTGGTGGTTTTTCTTTCTTGCACTAATGGAGCTTATGAGATTTCTTGTTGAGTTTTGTGTTGTGAAGTTTTCAAGTTTTGGGTAAAGATTTGATGGACTATGGAATAAGGAGTGGCAAGAGCCTAAGCTTGGGGATTCCCATGGCACCCCAAGATATTCAAGGACAACCAAAAGCCTAAGCTTTGGGATGCCCGGGAAGGCATCCCTCTTTCATCTTCGCTTATCGGTAACTTTACTTGGAGCTATATTTTTATTCACCACATGCTATGTGTTTTGCTTGGAGCGTCTTGTATGATATGAATCTTTGATTTTTAGATTACCATAATCATCCTTTCTGTACACACCTTTTGGGAGAGACACACTTGATTTGGAATTTATTAGAATACTCTATGTGCTTCACTTATATCTTTTGAGCTAGATAATGTTTGCTCTAGTGCTTCACTTATATCTTTTAGAGCACGATGGTGGTTTAATTTTGTAGAAATTGTTGATCTCTCATGCTTCACTTATATTATTTTTAGAGTCTTATAGAATAGCATGGAATTTTATATGGTTATAAAATTGGTCCTAGAATGATGGGCATCCAAGTTGGGTATAACAAAAACTATCATAGAAAGTGAATTGGATGCTATGATCAATTTGATGCTTGATAATTGTTTTGAGATATGAGGATGGTGATATTAGAGTCATGCTAGTGGATTAATTATGAATTTGGGGAATACTTGTGTTGAAGTTTGTGATTCCTATAGCATGCACGTATGGTGAACCGCTTTGGGATGAAGTTGGAGCATAATTTATTTATTGATTGTCTTCCTTATGAGTGGCGGTCGGGGACGAGAGATGGTACTTTCCTACCAATATATTGTTGGAAATATGCCCTAGAGGCAATAATAAATTAGTTATTATATTTCCTTGTTCATGATAATCGTTTATTATCCATGCTATAATTGTATTGATAGGAAACTCAGATACATGTGTGGGTACATAGACAACACCATGTCCCTAGTAAGCCTCTAGTTGACTAGCTCGTTGATCAATAGATGGTTACGGTTTCCTGGCCATGGACATTGGATGTCGTTGATAACGGGATCACATCATTAGCAGAATGATGTGATGGACAAGACCCAATCCTAAACCTAGCACAAAGATCGTAGTTCGTATGCTAAAGCTTTTCTAAATGTCAAGTATCATTTCCTTAGACCATGAGATTGTGCAACTCCCGGATACCGTAGGAATGCTTTGGGTGTACCAAACATCACAACGTAACTGGGTGGCTATAAAGGTGCACTACAGGTATCTCCGAAAGTGGCTGTTGGGTTGGCACGAATCGAGACTGGGATTTGTCACTCCGTGTAAACGGAGAGGTATCTCTGGGCCCGCTCAGTAGGACATCATCATAATGTGCACAATGTGACCAAGGGGTTGATCCAGGGATGATGTATTACGGAACAAGTAAAGAGACTTGCCGGTAACGAGATTGAACAAGGTATCGGCATACCGACGATCGAATCTCGGGCAAGTACAATACCGCTAGACAAAGGGAATTGTATACGGGATCGATTGAGTCCTTGACATCGTGGTTCATCCGATGAGATCATCGTGGAAACATGTGGGAGCCAACATGGGTATCCAGATCCCGCTGTTGGTTATTGACAAGAGAACGTCTCGGTCATGTCTGCATGATTCCTGAACCCGTAGGGTCTACACACTTAAGGTTCGATGACGCTAGGGTTATAAAGGAAGTTTGTATGTGGTTACCGAATGTTGTTCGGAGTTCCGGATGAGATCCAGGACATCACGAGGAGTTCCAGAATGGTCCGGAAGTAAAATTTATATATGGGAAGTCTTGTTTTGGTCGCCGGAAAAGTTTCGCGCATTATCGGTATTGTACCGGGAGTGCCGAAAGGGGTCCGGGGGTCCACCAGGGGTCCACCAGCCCTGGGGGGCACATGGGCTCTAGGGGTGTGCACCTTCGCCTATATGCGCCAAGGGCACCAGCCCCAAGAGGCCCATGCGCCAAGAGATAAGGGAAAGGGAGAGTCCTAAAGGGGGAAGGCACCTCCTAGGTGCCTTGGGCAGGATGGACTCCACCCTAGCCGAACCCTTCCTTGGAGGAAGGGCCAAGGCTGCGCCCCCCCTCTCCCTTGCCCCTATATATAGTGGAGGGGAGGGAGGGCAGCCGCACTTGAAGCCCTGGCGCCTCCCTCCCTCCCGTGACACCTCCTCCTCTCCCGCAGGTGCTTGGCGAAGCCCTGCAGGATTGCCACGCTCCTCCACCACCACCACACCATTGTGCTACTGCTGGATGGAGTCTTCCTCAACCTCTCCCTCTCTCCTTGCTGGATCAAGGCATGGGAGACGTCACCGGGCTGTACGTGTGTTGAACTCGGAGGTGCCGTCCGTTCGGTACTAGGATCTCCACTGATTTGGATCACGATGAGTACAACTCCTTCAACCCCGTTCTCTTGAACGCTTCCGCTTAGCGATCTACAAGGGTATGTAGATGCACTCTCCTTCTGCTCGTTGCTGGTTTCTCCATAGATAGATCTTGGTGACACATATTAAAATTTTGAATTTCTGCTACGTTCCCCAACAGTGGCATCATGAGCTAGGTCTATTGCGTAGATTCTACGCACGAGTAGAACACAAAGTAGTTGTGGGCGTTGATTTTGTTCAATATGCTTACCGTTACTAGTCCAATCTTGTTTCGACGGTATTGTGGGATGAAGCGGCCCGGACCGACCTTACACGTACTCTTACGTGAGACAGGTTCCACCGACTGACATGCACTTGGTGCATAAGGTGGCTAGCGGGTGCCAGTCTCTCCCACTTTAGTCGGAACGGATTCAATGAAAAGGGTCCTTATGAAGGGTAAATAGTAAATAAGATGATCCCTCATAATAATTTCAAGAAAGTGTTCCCCCTAACTGTGCACCATTGCGAAAGTTCGTTGTTTCGAAGCACCACGTGATGATCGGGTGTGATAGATTCTAACGTTCACATACAACGGGTGTAAGCCAGATTTACACACGCGAAACACTTAGGTTGACTTGACGAGCCTAACATGTACAGACATGGCCTCGGAACACAAGAGACCGAAAGGTCGAACATGAGTCGTATAGTGGATACGATCAACATGAAGATGTTCACCGATGATGACTAGTCCGTCTCACGTGATGATCGGACACGGCCTAGTTGACTCGAATCATGTAATCACTTAGATGACTAGAGGGATGTCTATCTGAGTGGGAGTCCATAAGATGAACTTAATTATCCTGAACATAGTCAAAAGATCTTTGCAAATTATGTCGTAAGCTCGCGCTTTAGTTCCACTATTTAGATATGCTCCTAGAGAAAATATAGTTGAAAGTTGACAGTAGCGATTATGCGGACAGTAGAAAGCTTATGTCCTTAATGCACCGCTCAGTGTGCTGAACCCCAAACGTCGTCCGTGGATGTTGCGAACATCGGACATACACGTTTTGATAACTACATGATAGTTCAGTTAAACGGTTTAGAGTTGAGGCACCAAAGACGTTTTCGAAATGTCGCAGAATATATGAGATGTTTCGAGGGCTGAAATTGGGATTTCAGGCTCGTGCCCATGTCAAGAGGTATAAGACCTCCGACGATTTTCTTAGCCTACAAACTAAGGGAGAAAAGCTCAATCGTTGAGCTTGTGCTCAGATTGTCTGAGTGCACCAATCACTTGAATCGAGTGGGAGTTGATCTTCCAGATGAGATAGTGATGTTTCTCCAAAGTCATTGCCACCAAGCCGCTAGAGCTTCATGATGAACTATAACATATCAGGGATAGATATGATGATCCTTGAGATATTCGCGATGTTTGACACCACGAAAGTAGAAATCAAGAAGAAGCATCAATTATTGATGGTTGGTGAAACCACTAGTTTCAAGAAGGGCAAGGGCAAGAAGGGGCACTTCATGAAACGGCAAATCAGTTGCTGCTCCAGTGAAGAAACCCAAGGTTGAAACCAAACCCGAGACTAAGTGCTTCTGTAATAAGGGGAACAACCACTGGAGCGGAATTACCCTAGATACTTGGTAGATAAGAAGGCTGGCAAGGTCGATGGAAGTATATTGGATGTACATTATGTTAATGTGTACTTTACTAGTACTCCTAGTAGCACCAGGGTATTAGATACCGGTTCGGTTGCTAAGTGTTAGTAACTCGAAATAAAAGCTACGGAATAAACGGAGACTAGCTAAAGGTGAGCTGACGATATGTGTTGGAAGTGTTTCCAAGGATGATGTGATCAAGCATCGCACGCTCCCTCTACCATCGAGATTGGTGTTAAACCTAAATAATTGTTATTTGGTGTTTGCGTTGAGCATAGACATGATTGGATTATGTCTGTCGCAATACAGTTATTCATTTAAGGAGAATAATGGTTACTCTATTTATTTGAATAATACCTTCAATGGTCTTGCACCTAAAGGAATAGTTTATTGAATCTCGATCATAGTGATACACATTTTCATGCCAAAAGATATAAGATAGTAATGATAGTACCACTTACTTGTGGCACTGCCATGTAAGTCATATTGGAATAAAACGCATGAAGAAGCTCCATGTTGATGGATCTTTGGACTCACTCGTTTTTGAAAAGTTTGAGACATGCGAACCATGTCTATTGGTGTATACGCATGAAGAACCTCCATGCAGATGGATCGTTTGGACTCACTTGATTTTGAATCACTCGAGATATGCAAATCATACCACATAGGCAAGATGACTAAAAAGCCTCATTTTCAGTAAGATGGAACAAGATAGCAACTTGTTGGAAGTAACACACTTTGATGTGTGCAGTCCAATGAGTGCTGAGGCATGCAGTGAATATCATTATGTTCTTACTTCACAGATGATTTGAGTATATTTACTTGATGAAACACAAGTCTGAATTATTGAATGGTTCAAGTAATTTCAGAGTGAAGTTGAAGGTCATCGTGACAAGAGGATAAAATGTCTATGATATGATCATGGAGATGAATATCTGAGTTACGAGCTTTCGCACGCAATTAAGGCATTGTGGAAATTGTATCACAATTAATACCGCCTGGAACACCATAGTGTGATGGTGTGTCCGAACATCATAGTTGCACCCTATTGGATATGGTGCGTACCATGATGTCTCTTATCGAATTACCACTATAGTTCATGGGTTAGGCATTAGAGACAACCGCACTCACTTTAATAGGGCACCACGTAATTCCGTTGAGATGACACCATTTGAACTATGGTTTGGAGAAACCTAAGTTGTCGTTTCTTAAAAGTTTGGGGCTGCAACGCTTATGTGAAAAGGTTTCAGGTTGCTAAGCTCGAACCCAAAGTGGATAAAATGCATCTTCATAGGACACCCATAACAGTTGGGTATACCTCCTAATTCAGATCCGAAAGCAATAGGGATTGTTTCTTGAATCGGGATCTTTCTCGAGGAAAGGTTTTTCTCGAGAATTGAGTGGGAGGATGGTGGAGACTTGATGAGGTTGTTGAACCGTCACTTCAACAAGTGTGTAGCAGGACACAGGAAGTTGTTCCTATGGCGCCTACACCAATTGAAGTAGAAGCTTATGATAGTGATCATGAAGTTTCGGATCAAGTCACTACCGTACCTCGTAGGGTGACAAGGATGCTTACTACTTCAGAGTGGTACAGTAATCCCGTCTTGAAGGTCATGTTGCTAGACAACAATGAATCTACGAGCTATGGAGAAGCGATGGTGGGCCCAAATTCTGACAAATGGTTAGAAGCCATGAAATCCGAGATAGGATCCATGTATCATAACAAAGCATGGACTTTGGTGGACTTGCCCGATGATCGGCAAGCCATTAAAGATAAATGGATCTTTAAGAAGAAGAAGGACGTGGACGGTAATGTCACCTTCTATGAAGCTCGACTTGTGGCGAAGAGTTTTTTCACAAGTTCAAGGAGTTGACTACGATGAGATTTTCTCATCCGTAGCGATGCTTAAGTCCGTCGGAATCATGTTAGTATTAGCTGCATTTATGAAATCTGGCAGATGGATGTCAAAACGAGTTTCCTTACCAGTTTTCATAAGGAAAGGTTGTATGTGATACAATCAGAAGGGTTTTGTCGATCCTAAGGATGCTAAAAGGTATGCTAGCTCCAGCGATCCTTCCATGGACTGGAGTAAGCATCTCAGAGTTGGAATATGCACTTTGATAAGATGATCAAAGATTTTGGATTTATACAAAGTTTATGAGAAACTTGTATTTCCAAAGAAGTGAGTGGGAGCACTATAGAATTTCTGATGAGTATATGTTGTTGACATATTGTTGATCAAAAATGATGTAGAATTTTTGGAAAGCATATAGGGTTATTTGAAAAGTTTTTTTCAATAGAGAACCTGGATTAAGCTGCTTGAACATTGAGCATCAAGATCTATGAGGATAGATCAAAAACCGCTCAATGGTACTTTCAAATGAGCACATACCTTGACATGATTTTGAAGGTGTTCAAGATGGATCAGTCAAAGAAGGAGTTCTTGCCTGAGTTGTAAGGTATGAAGTTAAGAGTTAAAGCTCGACCACGACAGAAGAGAGAGAAAGGACGAAGGTCGTCCCCTATGCTTCACACGTAGGCTCTATAGTATGCTATGCTGTGTACCGCACCGGAAGTGTGCCTTGCCATGAGTCAGTCAAGGGGTACAAGAATGATCCAGGAATGGATCATTGGACAGCGGTCAAAATTGTCCTTGGAGTAAATAAGGACATGTTTCTCAATTATGGAGGTGATAAAGAGTTCGGCGTAAAGGGTTACATTGATGCAAGCTTTAACACCTATCCGAGTGACTCTGAGTAGCAAACCGGATACGTATAGTGGAGCAACCATTTGGAATAGCTCCAAGTGGAGCGTGGAAGCAGCATTTACAGAATGACCTAGAGATTTGCGAAGTACATACGAATCTGAAAGTTGCAGACCCGTTGACTAAAACCTCTCTCACAAGCAAAACATGATCAAACCCCAGAACTCATTGAGTCTTAATCACATGATGATGTGAACTAGTTTAATGACACTAGTAAACTCTTTGGATGTTGGTCACATGGCAATGTGACGTGTGAGTGCTAATCACATGACAATGTGAACTAGATTATTGACTCTAGTGCAAGTGGGAGTGACGGTGTCCTGGACTAGGGGGTACTCACCACGTCGTCTCCCAATCAGTTGGATTGGGCCGAGGATCCCCGTGGCCGTATACTCATGGCCCAGTCCGGAGAGTTGCCGCATACAAGGAAGATTCCACAAGACATGGCGATCAAGACAAGGACTCCTCCCCCACCGGCGTATTCGGCTAGGACTCTTGTTATCCTAGGCCTCTGGTGCATTATATAAACCGAGGCCAGGCTAGTCAATAGAGATATATACAATATACAACAATCATATCATAGGCTAGCTTCTAGGGTTTAGCCTCCTTGATGTCGTGGTAGATCTACTCTTGTAATACCCACATCATCAATATCAATCAAGCAGGACGTAGGGTTTTACCTCCATCAAGATTGCCCGAACCTGGGTAAAACATCGTGTCCCTTGCCTCTTGTTACCATTGATCCTAAGACGCACTGCTTTGGACCCCCTACCCGAGATCCACCGGTTTTGACACCGACATTGGTGCTTTCATTGAGAGTTCCGCTATATGATTGACGAAAGGATCAATGGCTCGACTGCAGGTCAAGTGCGACGTCGGCTTCTTCGTCACCAGCTCGACTGGTCACCTTGGCTTGATCGAGGACTACGCCCTACCTCTGATCGTCATGTTTGGATGAAGGCCTTCATCAACACCAACTCCGATCTCTATCAAGATCATGGAGGAGTCATCCATGGAGCTCGGGGGCTCAACGTCAACATTGCCCTCAGGCGACCGTGCTGTTTTTCTGGATAACAAACTTGTATCCGCCGCCACCGCCTCCTCGAGTGTCGCCTAAACGATTACTTCAGTGGAATCATGCGGAATTAAGTCTACAAAAATCCTGCAAAAATTTTGTCGAGTTCTGATGGAGGAATCTCCGGCAATCTCGGATATACCGGAGCCCTGTTGAATCTGGACGAGAATCCGGACGAGTTTAGGGCGTGGTATCCAGTGTCTAGCTTGGATGTCCTTTGGAGGATCCAACCGTTGATTTGCTGCGGAATTCCCTTATCTACCACCTGCCAAAAATTCAGCTCGATCCGACCGTCCAAACTCCAGGAAACTTCCGATTAGTGCATCACTTTTTGGATCTGTTTTCTGCGCGAGAACGAATCCGGCCCGAATTCATCTTCTTTATGAGCGGGATCTCGGACATCCTTTTTTAAGGAAGTTTTCATATGGGGTGTTGTATTTTATTCTCAAACACATCCCAGTAGTATTAAAAGTATTCTTGCAATACGAACTCCACCGTCGCGCCGGTGTCAAACCAGCCCGACAACATCACTCCACGGCGGTCGACCTGCGTTAGACACGTCGTCGCTTTGTTGAGCCGAGCTCAATTTCTTCGGATCATCATCTCGGCCAGCCGAACAATAGTTCGGCATCGCGAAGGATAAATCGTCACCAACATCGCCGCCCCATGGATTACACGGAGCAGGCACACCTGCATCGACCACGTCACGACCTGCATCGCTGGACCGGGGGCTTCATCATCTCTTCATCAACCTACTCCGGAGACTTCGGCGTCGCTGGCCGACCAGCTCCGTCATGTTAGCTGGACCGAGGGCTTTGCCTCGGTGAGCCAACCTTTGCCAGCATCGCCATGCCGTTGCTTTATCGCCCATCAGGCGATAGGTGTGCGGATCGAGTCCCAATTTTTGGAATCACCTTTCTTCGGATTGCTACAACAAATAAGCCAGGTGCTATTAATCCTAGTATTTTTTGCTTGTTAGGGTTCATTTTTCCCAATGAATTATTACTCTGGTTTGTCCGTCATATGTACGCAGGTCTATCAAATGGTGGCCGCATTAACGACGGTCGCATGGTGGTTCGGTCAGTTTCCGTACATAGTCCGGCGAACGCCGCATCCGGAACTCGAACCGACATGTGAATTCAGGCATTGCCATGCCCTTACCGCATCACGCTGCCGCCCTACATCAACATTGACTTCGGTGCCAGGCCATATTTCTTTTATTACTCACTTTGCATAAATTATTTGTTATGCAATGAATTTTTTTTATTTTTATTATTATTACTATTATCTCCGGTTTGCACTATTTTTTGTGCACAGGAAAATGATCTAGCCGGACTATATCCTTTGGCGTCACCTCGGCTGGACGGGGGGCTTCGTCAGCACTTCATTATCCCATGCCGGGGAATTCGGCATCACCCTGCCGTCCTGCATTGACCGTGCTATGTCACCACTTCGGAGTGCCGAGCTCTTTGCTTCGCCACCTCGGGACCGGCTCGGGGATGGAACCTTGTCCCGCATCAAGCTCGGGCCGCGTCATCAATACCGAACACATTAACCAGCTAAGTTGTCTTCGTGCTCAAAGTTTTAAATTTTAACTTGTGTTCGGCTCGACCAAGCATTATACTTTTTTGGAAAAAAGTTGCTTGTAAAAATTTCCTTGTCCAAACTTTTTTTGTGACGCGCAAATTCAAATACCCCGTTTACTTGGGGGCTTCCTTCATGAAGCTTTTTCCTCTTGCATACGATTATACTTGTACGGCTTCGTTCCTTGTTTGTGTATTACGCCACAATATGCACCATATTGACTTAAGCGATTTGCAAGGTGGGTTGCCTCGCTCCTGTGTTTACCCCTACGTTCCTGATTGTTCGGCTAGGGAGTAAAGGGAGCACCTCTGCAATTGTCACGATCGGGTCAACCGAGCCGGACCTCAGACTGGGTGAAGCCGAAAGCTAGTGCTCTTATTGTTTTCAATCATGGTCGACACACAACGGAACTCATGAGTACAAAAAATCTATTGCACAAGTCTCATAATAACAATGAGCACCGAAGAAAGGTATCGGTGGGGGTACTATTTTCTTTGAAGATGCTTCTTACTCTTCGCAGTAATATAGCATAAGTTCCCTGAGCGCGCTTTGTCTGTTACAGCATTATGGCCTGATTGCCTGGTTATTGGAAACACCATCGATATTCTCGACAGATGGAGTACATAACACTTTTCGGTCCTTGACCGAAGAGGGAGAAGCCGACGGTCGGTTAAGACGCGTTTAAAGTTCGGTTGAACATAGATATGATATAAGTACTTCGGTACATGCAATCATTCTTTTACCCAAGTCACTTGGGGGATCTTAAATTTATATGAGCCGTTTTATGATAAGTGTTTTTCTTCTTAGTCGTTGCAAAGTTTTTATTATTATTTATCACTCCTTTTTTCGACACAAGTGTGCGGTCACTAGCAGGGAGCCTAATTTCTCTCTCAAAACTGCTAGAGTTTAGTTTGCTCAACTGGCCTAGTAAGAAGTACTCCGCCTTCGTGATAGGAGGTTGAAGCCGTAGGCTGACCCGCTTGACGTTTTGAGATAGGATGTGTCATGTTAAAGCATGACAGAAGCACCTTTTTTCTGAAGTCCAATTTTCGAATTGGCGCCAAACACTTGATCTAGTTCGGACATTAACCTTTTTGAATAAGTTTTTTGGCTTTTCGAGCCCATGGCACTTTTAAACTATTTGTGTGTTTTCAGCACAAGTCTCGTAGTGCAACGCCGGAAACCTTTAGAGATTCGGCAAAAACATTCTCAGATATTGCTATATATGCATCGATTTCGAATTGTGTCTTCGGTCAATAGTTGGGTTGCCCGGCTCCTGCGCTTGCCTCCTATGTTCCGCTTTGTTCGGCTAGGTGTGCAAAGGGAGAACCACTGCGATTGTGCTTCCAGCTCACATGGTTAAGCACCTCAGTGGATAAAGCCGAAAACTGACTGTCACTATAAGCGTAAACTGGTCGGCGATCCAATGACGGCGTTAAACAACGGGCCATTCATAACAATGGCCGAAGTGTTTACGGCTTGACCTCGACTGGCGCCGAACACTACCGGGGGCTATTAACTGGCCTCCCAAACTAAATCCTCGATATTTTGCTCTTACATTGGAGCTGAGGTTTCATGATCATGCTTAGCATGACAACCCAAAGAAAGGAACCGATAGCGGGACTATTTTCTTTGGAAGACATTTCTTTTGTTGAACAGTAATATAACATGTCTCTCCGCGTACCTTTGTTTATAAAACCGTATGGCCAGATTGCCTTGTTTGTTGTAAATCTTTGCCCTCATAAAGGCTTTATAAAGTAAGGACAAACACTCCTCGGCTATTGGTCGAGGAGGTGGAAGCCGTTGGTCGGTCAACAAAGTTTTGTACAATGCGGATCCGAGCATTAATGACGTAAAGTACTTGGATACATAGAGTCATTACACATAATTTGTGATTTTACTATGGATATAGATCCTTAATTCAGCCTCCCGTGCCCGCATTAAGGCTCGGGGGCTACTGGGCTTCGGGCTTATTATTTACAAATATTAAAGGGGCACATCGATCCCCTGATCTGGTGTTGCCGCCCGACCAGTGTCTCGGGGGCTACTGCATTGCCTGTTCTATGCAGAAAATTTTAAGTGCAATACAGATTCCGAGGAGATTTTGATCCTCAGGTTGGTCGGCCGCACCCAACCTAAGTCTCGAGGACTGAGCACGCCGCTTTTCGTGTCCCGAAGTATTCTGCCGAGCTAGGACTTGATCCTCAGACCGATTTTGCAAATCAACATGAGTCTCAGTGGCTACGGGGATCAGCGGTCTTATGTCATCCTTCATGTGCATCTCGGGTTTTAGACCGATACCCACCTTGAGGGCTACTGGCACCAATCAAAAATATTGACAAAAATCGGCCCACATTCGGGTGGTGCACCACCTCAGAAGCAGTCCGGCGTAAAGCTCGGGCGCTAGTGGCTGGCTCCATAGAGGGCACTTCCGGCATTAAGCTCGGCTAAACTCCTTCAAACTTCTTTGAACCAAGGTGATTTACGACACCTCGGATACAGTCCGGCGTTGGAGCTCGGATACATAGTCCGGCGTTGGAGCTCGGATACCGTCCAGCATTGGAGCTCGGATACATAGTCCGGCGTTAGAGCTGGGAAGCAGTCCGACATTGGTGCTCGGCTGCAAAAGATACCTCGAATGCAGTCCGGCGTTGGAGCTCGGACGCAAGAGGACGTTGCCGCCGGGGAACAACTTCAAACCTGAGGTGTGGCATAAAAATAACAAGGCATTGATAAAGGCCGGAAACTTAAAGGGGCTCCTCGGATACCCGACGTGTAAACTCGTCGAATGCATTTCAGCGATCCTCAAGATCGAAGATGAGAATATTTGTTGAACCAGTTTTCAAGACCGATGACCGAAGATGAAGAACTGTTTGGAAGAATCGAGGAGCGTCCCCACCTTGAAGACCGGTTCAGGGGGCTACTGACGGTGTCCTGGACTAGGGGGTACTCACCACGTCGTCTCCTAATCAGTTGGATTGGGCCGAGGATCCCCATGGCCGTATACTCATGGGCCAGTCCGGACAGTTGCCGCATACAAGGAAGATTCTACAAGACTTGGCGATCAAGACAAGGACTCCTCCCCCACCGGCGTATTCGGCTAGGACTCTTGTTATCCTAGGCCTCTGGTGCATTATATAAACTGAGGCCAGGCTAGTCGATAGAGATATATACAATATACAACAATCATACCATAGGCTAGCTTCTAGGGTTTAGCCTCCTTGATCTCGTGGTAGATCTACTCTTGTAATACCCACATCATCAATATCAATCAAGCAGGACATAGGGTTTTACCTCCATCAAGAGGGACCGAACCTGGGTAAAACATCGTGTCCCTTGCCTCCTGTTACCATTGATCATAAGACACACTGTTTGGGACCCCCTACCCGAGATCCGCCGGTTTTGACACCGACAGGCAGACTGTTGGAAATATGCCCTAGAGGCAATAATAAATTAGTTATTATATTTCCTTGTTCATGATAATCGTTTATTATCCATGCTATAATTGTATTGATAGGAAACTCAGATACATGTGTGGGTATATAGACAACACCATGTCCCTAGTAAGCCTCTAGTTGACTAGCTCGTTGATCAATAGATGGTTACGGTTTCCTGGCCATGGACATTGGATGTCGTTGATAACGGGATCACATCATTAGCAGAATGATGTGTTGGACAAGACCCAATCCTAAGCCTAGCACAAAGATCGTAGTTCGTATGCTAAAGCTTTTCTAAATGTCAAGTATCATTTCCTTAGACCATGAGATTGTGCAACTCCCGGATACCGTAGGAATTCTTTGGGTGTACAAAGTGTCACAACGTAACTGGGTGGCTATAAAGGTGCACTACAGGGATCTCTGAAAGTGTCTGTTGGGTTGGCACGAATCGAGACTGGGATTTGTCACTCCGTGTAAACGGAGAGGTATCTCTGGGCCCACTCAGTAGAACATCATCATAATGTGCACAATGTGACCAAGGGGTTGATCACGGGATGATGTGTTACGGACCGAGTAAAGAGACTTGCCGGTAACGAGATTGAACAAGGGATCGGCATATCGACGATCGAATCTCGGGCAAGTACAATACCGCTAGACCAAGGGAATTGTATACGGGATCGATTGAGTCCTTGACATCGTGGTTTATCCGATGAGATCATCGTGGAAACATGTGGGAGCCAACATGGGTATCCAGATCCCTCTGTTGGTTATTGACCGGAGAACGTCTCGGTCATGTCTGCATGATTCCCGAACCCGTAGGGTCTATACACTTAAGGTTCGATGACGCTAGGGTTATAAAGGAAGTTTGTATGTGGTTACCGAATGTTGTTAGGAGTCCCGGATGAGATCCCGGACGTCACGAGGAGTTCCGGAATGGTCCGGAAGTAAAGATTTATATATGGGAAGTCTTGTTTTGGTCGCCCAAAAAGTTTCGTGCATTATCGGTATTGTACCGAGAGTGCCGAAAGGGGTCCGGGGGTCCACCAGGGGTCCACCAGCCCCGGGTGGGCCACATGGGCTGTAGGGGTGTGCGCCTTGGCCAATATGGGCCAAGGGCACCAGCCTCAAGAGTCCCATGCGCCAAGAGATAAGGGAAATGGAGAGTCCTAAAGGGGGAAGGCACCTCCTAGGTGCCTTGGGGAGGATGGACTCCTCCCTAGCCGCACCCTTCCTTGGAGGAAGGGCCAAGGCTGAGCTCCCCCTCTCCCTTGCCCCTATATATAGTGGAGGGGAGGGAGGGCAGCCGCACCTGAAGCCCTAGCGCCTCCCTCCCTCCCGTGACACCTCCTCCTCTCCCGCAGGTGCTTGGCGAAGCCCTGCAGGATTGCCACGCTCCTCCACCACCACCACGCTGTTGTGCTGCTGCTGGATGGAGTCTTCCTCAACCTCTCCCTCTCTCCTTGCTGGATCAAGGCATGGGAGACGTCACCGAGTTGTACGTGTGTTGAACGCGGAGGTGCCGTCCGTTCAGCACTAGGATCTCCGGTGATTTGGATCACGACGAGTACGACTCCTTCAACCTCGTTCTCTTGAATGCTTCCGCTTAGCGATCTACAAGGGTATGTAGATGCACTCTCCTTCCCCTCGTTGCTGGTTTCTCCATAGAGAGATCTTGGTGACACATAGGAAAATTTTGAATTTCTGCTACTTTCCCCAACATATATCCCCCTAGTAGCATGCGCGTAGTACTTTGTTTTCAATGACTTGTAGATTTTTGCAATAATTATATGAGTTCTTTATGACTAATGTTGAGTCCATGGATTATACGCACTCTCATCCTTCCACCATTGCTAGCCTCTCTTGTGCCGCGCAACTTTCGCCGGTACCATACACCCACCATATACCTTCCTCAAAATAGCCACCATACCTACCTATTATGGCATTTCCATAGCCATTCCGAGATATATTGCCATGCAACTTTCCACCATTCCGTTTATTATGACACGCTCCATCATTGTCATATTGCTCTTAGCATGATCATGTAGTTGACATCGTATTTGTGGCAAACCACCTTCATAAACCACCTTCATAACTATTCCGAGATATATTTGAGGCATTGATATAGAGTCATATTTTGTTCTCAGTATCGAGTTGTAATCTTGAGTTGTAAGTAAATAAAAGTGTGATGATCTTCATTATTAGAGCATTGTCCCAAGTGAGGAAAGGATGATGGAGACTATGATTCCCCCACAAGTCGGGATGAGATTTCGGACTTTATAAAAAAAGAGAAAGGCCAAAAAAAGGAAAGGAGAAATGAAAAAAAGAAAAAATATGAGAGAAAAAGAGAGAAGGGACAATGCTACTATCCTTTTACCACACTTGTGCTTCAAAGTAGCACCATGATCTTCATGATAGAGAGTCTCCTATGTCGTCACTTTCATATACTAGTGGGAATTTTTCATTATAGAACTTGGCTTGTATATTCCAATCATGGGCTTCCTCAAAATGCCCTAGGTCTTCGTGAGCAAGCGAGTTGTATGCACACCCACTTAGTTTCTTTTGTTGAGCTTTCATACACTTATAGCTCTAGTGCATCCATTCCATGGAAATCCCTACTCACTCACATTGATACCTATTAATGGGCATCTCCGTAGCCCGTTGATATGCCTAGTTGATGTGAGACTATCTTCTCCCTTTTTGTCTTCTCCACAACCACCATTCTATTCCACATAAAGTGATATGTCCATGGCTCACGCTCATGTATTGCGTGAAAGTTGAAAAAGTTTGAGAATACTAAAGTATGAAACAATTGCTTGGCTTGTCATTAGGGTTGTGCATGATTAAGTACTTTGTGTGATGAAGATAGAGCATAGCCAGACTATATGATTTTGTGGGGATAACTTTCTTTAGCCATGTTATTTTAAGAAGACATGATTGCTTTGTTAGTATGCTTGAAGTATTATTGTTTTCATGTCAACATGAACTTTTATTTTCAATCATTTGGATCTGAACTTTCATGCCACAATAAAGAAATTACATTGAGAATTATGCTAGGTAGCATTCCACATCAAAGATTCTGTTTTTATCATTTACCTACTCGAGGACAAGCAGGAATTAAGCTTGGGGATGGTTGATACGTCTCCAACGTATCTATAATTTTTGATTGTTCCATGCTATTATATTACCCGTTTTGGATGTTTATGGGCTTTACTTTACACTTTTATATCATTTTTGGGACTAACCTACTAACCGGAGGCCCAGCCCGAACTGCTGTATTTTTGCCTATTTCAGTGTTTCGAAGAAAAGGAATATTAAACGGAGTTCAAACCGGATGAAACCGTCGTGAGCGATCTTTTTGGAACAAATGCAAACCAGGAGACTTAGACTGGACGTGAAGAAGGAAACGAGGCAGCCATGAGGGTGCCCGGCGTGCCCCAGGGGGGTGGGCGCGGCCCCCACCCTCGTGGCTCCACCAACCTACTTCTTTCTCCTATATATATCCACATACCCCGAGGACATCCAGGAGCACCATGAAAACCTAATTCCACCACCGAAACCTTCTGTATCCATGAGATCCCATCTTGGAGCCTTCGTCGATGCTCCGCCGGAGGGGGAATCGACCATGGAGGGCCTCTAGATCGTCTCCAAGGCCTCTCTGACGAGTTGTGAGTAGTTTGCAATAGACCTTAGGGTCCATAGTTATTAGCTAGATGGCTTCTTCTCTCTCTTTGAATATCAATACCAAGTTCTCCTTGATCTTCTTTGAGATATATTCGATGTAACACTTTTTGCGGTGTGTTTGTCGAGATTCAATGAATTGTGGGTTTATGATCAACTTTATCTATGAGAAATAATTTCATTTTCTCTGAATTCTTTTATGTGTGATTGGTTATCTTTGCAAGTCTCTTCGAATTATCAGTTTACTTTGACCTACTAGATTGATATTTCTTGCAATAGGAGAAGTGCTTAGCTTTGGGTTCAATCTTGTGGTGTCCTTTCCCAGTGACAGCAGGGGCAGCAAGGCACGTATTGTATTGTTGCCATCGAGGATAAAAATATGGGGTTTATATCATATTGCCCTCTACATCATGTCATCTTTCTTAATGCGTTACTCTATTCTTCATGAACTTAATACTCTAGATGCAGGCAGGAGTCGGTCGATGTGTGGAGTAGTAGTAGTAGATGCAGAATCATTTCGATGTACTTGTTGTGGACGTGATGCCTATATACATGATCATGCCTAGATATTCTCATAGCTATGCACTTTTCTATCAATTGCTCGACAGTAATTTGTTCACCCACCGTAATACTTATGCTATCTTAAGAGAAGCCACTAGTGAAACCTATGACCCCCGGGTCTATCTCTTATGATATAAGTTTCCGATCTACTTTTATTTTCCAATCTATATCATCAAAATACCAAAACTATTTATCTTATCTTATTATCTCTATCAGATCTCACATTCGCAAGTTTCCGTGAAGGGATTGACAACCCCTTTATTGTGTTGGTTGCGAGGTTCTTGTTTGTTTGTGTCGGCTTGAGGGACTTTTGAGGAGCCTCCTACTGGATTGATACCTTGGTTCTCAAAAACTGAGGGAAATACTTACGCTACTTTGCTGCATCACCCTTTCCTCTTCATGGGAAAACCAACACAGTGCTCAAGAGGTAGCAGGCATGCGAGAGGACGGCAAACACAGTCCGGAGATGTTGTTTGACCATAGTGATGCCGAAGATAGCAACTATCAGCCTCACTCTGAAGAAGAGATCAGCCTGGGCGACGACGAATTTGTCATCCCAGAAGAACCATTAGAACAAGAATGCCTCCATCAAAGGCTTATCGCTACTGCAAGGAGCCTGAAGAATCAGAAGCAACGACTTAAAGCCGCACAGGATATGCTCAATGACAGATGGAACGAAGTGCTAGACGCTGAGGAACAATACGGCGGTAATCGCCAAACAAAGAGCTATCCCAAACATAAGTTGCTGCCCGAATTCAACGACGAGGCTATCATGCCTATATTGCTGAAGAACAATATAGACGACTGGCTGGACCAACCACCTCGCGGTCGCGACAGAGCGTCTAGCAATGCCGTACACAAACCCGCGCCCCCTCCCCGTAAAGGAAGGAAGGCTGCGGCCCAAGACCAGAAACACGATCTACGTGAGGACCTGGACAAAAAAGCTGGCAAAACCAGGTCCATCTATGGATCCAGGGAATGTTCTCCCACATGGGATCACGATTATCAAACAAAACATGCCGCCACTTACCAGCTAGGAACCAGTACCGAACAATACAATCGTCGGACCCAATCCACGCCACAGCCAGATATAGGGGTGCCGCACACCCCCTGTGCCTCATCGATGAGGTGCTGGAACATGATTTTCCAGAAGGGATCAAACCTGTAAACATCGAGGCATATGATGGAACGACGGACCCCGCAGTTTGGATAGAAGACTTTATTCTTCACATCCACATGGCTCGCGGAGATGATCTCCATGCCATTAAATATTTACCCCTCAAGCTAAAAGGACCAGCTCGGCACTGGCTGAAAAGCCTCCACGAAAACTCCATCAGAAGGTGGGAAGAACTTGAGGATGCTTTCCGGGCCAATTTCCAAAGGACCTATGTCCGGCCTTCGGATGCAGACAATCTAATTCACATAATCCAACAACCCGGAGAATCAGCCCGTAAGCTTTGGAACATGTTTCTCACTAAGAAGAACCAAATTGTCGACTATCCGGACGCCGAAGCCTTAGCGGCCTTCAAACATAGTATCCGGGACGAATGGCTGGCCAGACACCTCGGCCAGGAAAAGCCAAGGACAATGGCCGCCTTAACTACACTCATGACCCGCTTTTGCGCGGGCGAAGATAGCTGGTTAGCCCATAGTAGCACCAGTGATCCTAGCACATCCGAAGTCAGGGGTGGCAACGGAAAACCACAACGCAACAAAAACAAACATCGGAACAACGAAGAAAGACTAGAAAATACTGTGGTTAACGCTAGATTCAGGGGCTCCAGACCCGGTCAATGGAAGAAGCCATTTAAAGGCAACAAGGACAGTCAATCTAACTTGGACAAAACCCTAGACAGGCCCTGCCAGATCCACGACACTCCTGATAAACCAGCTAATCATCCCAACAGAGAATGTTGGGTCTTCAAGAAGGCCGGCAAACTCAACGCCGAACACAAAGGGAAGGGACCTCAGAGCGAAGACGAATACGAACCTCGCCAGCCGAACACGGGGGGAGAGAAGAAATTTCCACCGGAGATCAAAACAGTGAACATGATCTATTTCACTCATATCCCAAAGTGGGAGCACAAGCGCGCACTCCGTGATGTCTACGCCGTTGAGCCTGTAGCCCCCAAGTTCAACCCATGGTCGGCCTGTCCGATCACCTTTGATCGCAGGGATCACCTGACTAGTATCCGTCATGGAGGTTCGGCTGCCCTAGTGCTCGACCCAATAATCGACAGATACCACATCACTTGAGTCCTCATGGACGGTGGTGGCAGTCTCAATCTGATATATTAGGACATTGTCCGCAAGATGGGGATAGACCCGTCAAGAATCAAGCCAAGCAGTACTACCTTTAAAGGAGTTATACTGGGCATGGAAACCCACTGCACGGGCTCTCTAACATTGGATGTTGTATTTGGCTCTCCGGAGAACTTTCGTAGCGAAGAACAAATCTTCGACATTGCTCCTTTCCGAAGCGGCTATCATGCACTACTCGGAAGAACGGCCTTCGCCCGTTTTAATGCGGCCCCGCATTATGCTTATCTAAAAATCAAAATGCCTGGACCTTGTGGCGTCATTACGGTCAGTGGAAATATGGAGCGCTCTCTTCGCATAGAGGAATACACGGCGGCTCTAGCATTCGAAGCACAAAGCGGCCTATTCAAGCCAAACAACTCAGCGGTTGTTAAGACCACAAACACAGCCAAACGTGTCCGGCACACACCTCAGTGCGGCAGCTCAGTTAAACCTGAGCTCGATTAGCAGCTACGCCCCCATCGACCGCCCCAAAAGGAGATATACTCAAAATTCCCTGGGCGGCTTTGGGGGCACTCTACACACAAAAAGTCCATAATTCGGCTTGACCCTATTCGGACCCTAGAAGGTATCCTTCACGGTTCACTAAAACGAACCAGCTTTACTTACGGCCACACCAGACTCTTTTACCTGGTTCTTCTTTTCTGTTTCCTTTTTTTTACAGATGGCCATCACAATACACCCTTCAAGGACACTTCACAATGGAAACAAAGGTGTAGACGTGCAGCAGGGCCCCGCATTAAGGTTTCTTTTTCAGATTAAGATCCTGTGTAAACCTTATTTATCTCTTGTTGCTTTATACTTTCCTGGCATGTAAAATGTCCAAGAAAGATACCGGCATCATTTGTAAACATACGGCTCGTCGTACTAAAGTGGATGTTGTAGAAGCAGCCCAGTTCGTACTGTGTTTTGAGATTTATGCTCTCACAACTCGCGCTCTTCCCCCACGTCGGATTTCCACATGTGCCTTGATACCATGGGTTTACCACCAGGGGCTGTGAGGGAGTTCCGGACTAGGGGGTGTCCGGATAGCCGAACTATCATCATTGGCCAGCCTCCAAGACTATGAAGATACAAGATTGAACACTTTGTCCCGTGTCCGGATGGGACTTTCCTTGGCGTGGAAGGCAAGCTTGGCGATACGGATATGTAGATCTCCTACCATTGTAACCGACTCTGTGTAACCCTAGCCCTCTCTGGTGTCTATATAAACTGGATGGCTTTAGTCCATAGGACGAACAACAATCATACCATAGGATAGCTTCTAGGGTTTAGCTTCCTTGATCTCGTGGTAGATCCACTCTTGTAACACACATCATCAATATTAATCAAGCAGGACGTAGGGTTTTACCTCCATCAAGAGGGCCCGAACCTGGGTAAAACATCGTGTCCCTTGTCTCCTGTTACCATCCGCCTAGATGCACAGTTCGGGACCCCCTACCCGAGATCCACCGGTTTTGACACCGACATTGGTGCTTTCATTGAGAGTTCCTCTGTGTCGTCACCGATTGGCTCGATGGCTACTTAGACCATCATCAACGATGCGGTCCAGGGTGAGACCTTTCTCCCCGGACGAATCTTCGTATTCGGTGGCTTTGCACTGCGGGCCAATTCACTTGGCCGTCTGTAGCAGATCGAAAGCTACGCCCCTGGCTGTCAGGTCAAATTTGGAAGTTTAAACTTCACGGCGGACATCCGCGGGGACTTGATCCTCGACGGATTCGAGCCACAGCCGAGCGTGCCGCACTGTCACGGCGAGCATGATTTAGCTGTGCAGCCGGACAGTACCCTGGAGGATGCACTCGAACCCGCTCCGATCTTCAAATCGGAGCCAGCTGCGCAGATCGAGGACGGATGGCTAGACACCGCCTTGGGGGCTGCAACCTCTACGGCGATAGAGCCGAACACTGACCTCGTCCCTCATAAAGCTCGTGACTCCGAGGTGCTGGACTCCTCGCCGGACTCTGAACCCCCCGCGCCCCCTCTGATCGAATCCGATTGGGCGCCGATCATGGAGTTCACCGCAGCGGACATCTTTTAACACTCACCTTTCGGCGACATCTTGAGTTCGCTAAAGTATCTCTCGTTATCAGGAGAGCCCTGGCCGGACTGCGGTCAGGATGGTTGGGATGCGGACGACGAAGAAATTCCAAGCCCACCCACCACCCAGTTGGTAGCCGCTGTCGACGATCTAACCGACATGCTAGACTACGACTCCGAAGACATCGACGGTATGGACGAAGATGCTGGAGACGACCAAGAACCAGCGCCTACGGGGCACTGGAAAGCCACCTCATCATATGACATATACATGGTGGATATCCCAAAGGAGAATGGAGAAGAAACAGCGGAGGATGACCCCTCCAAGAAGCAGCCCAAGCGCCGGCGTCAGCGGTGCCGCTCTAAATCCCGCCACAGCAAGAATGAAGACTCCGGCACCGGAGATAATAATACACCGGACAGTGCCGAAGACAACCCACTCCAGCAAGATCCAGCGCAGGAGGACGGAGACGCCAGCCCTCATGAGAGAGCGACAGAAGAAGAGGTAGAGGATTATATGCCTCCCTCTGGAGACGAGGCAAGCCTCGACGACGATGAATTTGCCGTGCCTGAGGATCCCGTCGAACAAGAGCGTTTTAAACGCAGGCTTATGGCCACGGCGAACAGCCTCAAGAAAAAACAGCAACAGCTTAGAGCTCATCAAGATCTGCTAGCCGACAGATGGACTGAAGTCCTCGTGACCGAAGAGCATGAGCTCGAACGCCCCTCCAAAAGCTACCCTAAACGCAAGCTGCTCCCCCGATTAGAGGAGGAGGCGTATGAACCCGCATCACCAGGAGACAATACGGCTGACCGACCACCCCGTGGTCGCGACAGAGAGGCCTCTAGGCCCTTCACTAGACCCGTACCCCGGCATCGCTCGAAAAGCACAAGGCCACAGGGGAACGCTCCGGACTTGCGAGATATATTGGAGGGTAAGGCAAGACAATCAAGACCGATCTACGGATCACGTGGGCGCCCCACGGTACGTGACGACAACCGTCGCGCCGGACACAGTAAGTCCGGCCGGGCCGAACAAAACGGACAAATCTCTTTTGAGCTCCGTCGTGACATCTCCCAGTACAGAGGCGCCGCACACCCACTATGCTTCACCGATGAAGTAATGGATCATCAAATCCCCGAAGGGTTTAAACCCATGAATATCGAATCTTATGATGGCACAACAGACCCCGCGGTTTGGATCGAAGACTATCATCTTCACATCCACATGGCCCACGGTGACGATCTTCACGCCATCAAATATCTCCCCCTCAAGCTTAAAGGACCAGCCCGGCATTGGCTTAACAACTTGCCAGCAGAGTCAATTGGGAGTTGGGAAGACCTGGTAGCCGCATTTCTCGATAACTTCCAAGGCACGTATGTGCGACCACCAGACGCTGGTGACCTAAGCCACATAATTCAGCAGCCAGACGAGTCGGCCATACAATTCTGGACACGGTTCTTAACCAAGAAAAACCAAATCGTCGACTGTCCGGATGCAGAGGCCCTTGCGGCCTTCAAGCACAACATCCGCGACGAGTGGCTTGCCCGGCACCTGGGACAGGAAAAGCCGAAATCCATGGCAGCCCTCACATCACTCATGACCCGCTTCTGCGCGGGTGAGGATAGCTGGCTAGCACGCAGCAACAACCTCAGCAAAAATTCTGGCAGTCCGGATTTCAAGGAACAAAATGGCAGGTCGCGTCGTAACAAAAACAAGCGCCGCATCAACGGCGACAATAGTGAGGATACGGCAGTCAATGCCGGATTCAGAGGCTCTAAACCCGGTCAGCGGAAAAAGCCATTGAAAAGAACTACTCCGGGTCCGTCCAATTTGGACCGAATACTCGACCGCTCATGCCAGATACACAGCACCCCCGAAAAACCAGCCAACCACACCAACAGGGACTGTTGGGTATTCAAGCAGGCAGGCAAGTTAATTGCCGAAAACAATGACAAGGGGCTGCATAGCGATGACGAGGAAGAGACCCGACCGCCGAACAATAGAGGATAGAAGGGTTTCCCCCCACAGGTGCGTACGGTGAACATGATATACGCAACGCACATACCCAAAAGGGAGCGGAAGCGTGCACTCAGGGATGTATACGCGATGGAGCCAGTCGCCCCAAAGTTCAATCCATGGTCCTCCTGCCCGATCACTTTTGACCGAAGGGACCACCCCACCAGCATCCGCCACGGCGGATTCGCCGCATTGGTCTTAGACCCAATCGTCGATGGATTTCACCTCACCAGAGTCCTGATGGACGGCGGTAGCAGCCTGAACCTGCTCTATCAGGATACAGTGTGCAAACTGGGCATAGACCCCTCAAGGATTAAACCTACCAAGACGACCTTTAAGGGCGTCATACCAGGTGTAGAAGCCAACTGTATAGGCTCAGTTACACTGGAAGTGGTCTTCGGATCCCCGGATAACTTTCAAAGCGAGGAGTTAATCTTCGACATAGTCTCATTCCGCAGCGGCTATCATGCCTTGCTCGGACGTACCGTGTTTGCAAAATTCAACGCGGTGCCGCACTACACATACCTCAAGCTCAAGATGCCAGGCCCTCGAGGAGTCATCACGGTCAACGGAAACACTAAACGTTCTCTCCGAACGGAGGAACATACAGCGGCTCTCGCGGCAGAAGTACAAAGCAGCTTCTTAAGGCAATTCTCGAGTCCGGCCGTTAAACGGCCGAACACGGCTAAGCGCGCCCGGAGTAACCTACAACAAGACCACCTGGCACGTTCTGAGCACGCGTAGCAGTGCGGCCCCAACCCCAGCCCCTGCAAAACGTCAAAACAGGTCCTTCGCGTACACCATTATGCTCTGAAGATACCATGGGCATGTGGAGAGGGGCACGACCACTATAAGCCCAGACTGCGGCTCAACCACACAAGGGGCCCTCAAGTGTGTCGTTCTTTTTTTTCTTTTTACCTTTTATTTTTCTACCCACAGGACTCCGTTCGTCAGAGGCCCTGTCCGGCAGCAGACCTGCCGAACTCACGATGCAACAGCCAGAGAAGGATAAAGGCTACAGTGAATATCTAGGTGGTCTCCACTACGAGCATTAAATCTGTTTTACGCACCATTCGGCAGCCTACCCCTGGAGGGGGACATGTTTAACAGTCCCATCCCTTGCTTATCGCACCGTTTGTATCGCTCTGGACTTACAACAGTCTTTCTTAAATAAACAATGCAGCACCTTTTTGCTTATAATTGCATTTTCTTTTTATACATATGTTCATTTATGGCATGTCGCATCCGTACACTTTGGTACGGCTAAAATACACCAGGGGCTTATGTTTCCCGCATCATGGTGTGATAAGTCCGAACACTTTCACAAGTGCGGCACCCCGAACTTATAGCACTATATGCATCGGCTCCGAATCATGTCTTGGGTCAATAGTTGGGTTTGCCCGGCTCCCATGTTTTGGTACCTTAGATTCCGTTGTATCGGCTAAGGTAGCACTGGGAGAACCACTACGATTGTGCCCCAGTTGAGCTGGGTTAACGCCTCAGTGAAGAAAGCTAAAACTGACCGTCATGATGAGGCGAGAGCCGGTCGCTGTTCGAACAGGTTTTTTGCGAGTCCTTAAAGACTTATGCCGCTTAGAGCGAAGAGCCGGATCTTGTCCAGCCCAGGCATGGATAGCGCCCCAAATTCGGCCTTCCGAAGACTAGGGGCTTCACCGAAATTTAAAATTATAGAATTCTATGGCTAAGTGAGAGTGTTCAAGCATTATAAGTTCGGTTGCCTTGTTCACTGTGTTGAGCGCCTCCCTAGATGGACCCAAAAATGGGAACAAGAGTGCTCAAGTTTATCCCAAACACCCCAGCACTCGTGGCATGGGGGCTGAAGCCGACGACTTGCCATCTCCCAGATTTGATAAACAGCCGCATAGAAGGTAATATTTTAAATTCACAAGCGTTGCTTAGCGCATATGAACTAAGTTTTCAGCACACAGGATAACAAAATGCGAGTCTACTCAAAAATTACATCTTTGGAGCACTCCCCCACAATAGTGCGGGCGCCCTTCAGCACACTCTTATAATACATCTTGGGCGTACGATGCTCCTAGCCCTCTGGTGGCGGATCCGTCACACGCTTCTGGGCATCCATCTTGCCCCAGTGCACCTTTGCGCGGGCAAGGGCCCGACGGGCACCCTCAATACAGGCGGAGTGCTTGATGACTTCAACCCACGAGCACGCATCCACCAGCCGCCGCACCAGGCCGAAGTAGCTCCCAGGCATGGCCTCCTTAGGCCACAGCCGAACTATGAGGCCCTTCATGGCCTGTTCGGCCGCCTTGTGGAGCTCGACCAGCTGCTTCAGCTGGTCGCTAAGGGGCACCGGATGTTTGGCCTCAGCATACTGAGACCAGAAGACCTTCTCCGTCGAGCTCCCCTCCTCGGCCCGGTAGAATGCGGTAGCATCGGACACACTGCAAGGAAGATCTGCGAACGCTCCTGGAGAGCTCCGAATTCGGGTAAGCAATAGGTAATTAACACTCACATGCTTACTTTGCATGAAAAATGCCTTACCCGCTGCTATTTTCTTCACCGCCTCAATCTCCTCGAGGGCCTTGTAGGCTTCGGCCTTAGCGGCTTTGGCACTCTCAAGAGCCGTTGCAAGCTCAGACTCTCGAGTCTTCGAGTCACGCTCCAGGCTCTCATGTTTTTTCACAAGATCCTGGAGCTCTTGCTGTACCTCCGCCACCCGCGCCTCCTGCTTCTCTCGCTCGGTGTGCTCCGCAGCCGCATTGCGTTCGGCCGCGGCCACCGCCTCTTTTAGGGTCGCCACCTCGTTAGTGGCCCCTGCAATACCCACGTTATCCTTGTCATTTTTTTGCAACCAAAATCCTTTTTCTGTAAGGTACAATTTTAATAAGGTATTACTCACCTTCCTTGTCCTCGAGCTGCTTCTTGGCATGGCCGAGCTTGTTCTCGGACCGCTCGAGGTTCTCCTTCAAAGTATTGACCTTCGCAGTCAGTGCGGCAGAGGTCAGCAACGCAGCCTGCAATCCCATATTGACAAATTTATTATGACTCCTGCGTGTATCTTTTTAGATCCTCAGTCCGGCTTTTCTTTCCGAACACCGAACCGAGCATCAGGGGCTACTGTCTATGCGGTACCATTTTATACATATTGAAATTCTTACCTCAAAACCTGTTAGAAGGCTGCTGCAGGCTTCGGTCAGCCCACTCTTGGCGAGCTGCACCTTCTGAATCACCGCACGCATAACGGTGCGGTGTTCCTCTTTGATGGAGGCGCCATTGAGCGCCTCCAGCAAGCTATCCGGCGCCTCCGGTTGGACGGAGGCTGCCGGCGTCACGGTCTTGCCCTTCTTGCGAAGGGGTCGCCCGCCGGACTCCGGAGCCACTGTGGGTGCCGAGGCCGAGTCCGGTGCAAAGTCTGGGAGGTTGTCCTGCGACACCTCCGGGGCCCTCTCCTCCTGGTGGGTCCCTTCCTGGGATCCCACCTCGGCATCATCCGCGTCACGGGGGTTGGAGGCAGTCGGAAGAGAATCCATATCCGACGCACCTAAGGACCCGCTCGATGAAGCGGGAAGATCATCCTTAGGCGGACTGCAGGGTTGTATGCGGCATTAGAAAGACATTATGTGGCGAAAAATATAAACCTTGAAGTTATTCGGGAGTCCGGATACTTACGATCTCGCCAGGGGCTTGGCCCTTGGAGGCCAGTCCTCTTCGTCGTCACTAGCATTGGCGGAGCAGTCCGGGGGAAGAGTTTTTCCCTTCTAGGACCCTTCGGCCTCCCTTGTGGGATAGGCCTTCCTTTTCTTCCCTCCCCTCGCTGGGGGAGAGGCTTTCTTCTCCTCCTCGCCTTGGTGGGAGGAGTCGGCCTCGGATTCATCATCCGATAGCACCTGAAAACGGGAACTCTTCCGAGTCCCCGTGGCCTTCTTCTTGGCCTTCTTCTCCAGCACCACGTGGGGTGCCAGAGCGAGCAGTCCTGTTAGGCGGGCGTCCGCTGGGTCCTCTGGCAATGGGGCCGGACAGATAGTCTGTTCGGCCTTCGCCAGCCAGTCCTGTCAAAGGTAAAGGGAGTTTAGATCCCTCATAGAGTCAAACTATGGAAAACAAGTGGCAAAATCACTTACCTCGTCAGCTAGACGCTGCGAGCGGAATCCGTGATCTTCGGTAGCGGATGCGGGAGCCTCGGCGCCCTTGAACAGCACCTTCCAGACATCTTCGTACGTAGTGTCGAAGAGCCCGCTCAGAGTCTGGTGCTGCGCCTGATCGAACTCCCACATGTTGAAGCCCCGTCGTTGGCACGGGAGAATCCGGCGGATGAGCATGACCTGGACTACGTTGACAAGCTTGAGCTTCTTGTCCACCAGCTTCTGGATACAAGCTTGGAGTCCGGTCAGCTCCTCGAAATCCCCCCAGTTCCAGCCACGCTCCTTCCAGGAGGTGAGCCGTGTAGGGATGCCGGATCTAAATTCGGGGGCCGCTGCCCAATCAGGGTCACGCGGCTCGGTGATGTAGAACCACCCCGATTGCCACCCTTTAATGGTTTCCATGAAAGTACCCTCCAGCCACGTAACGTGGGACATCCTGCCCACCATGGCGCCTCCGCACTCCGCTTGGCTGCCCTTCACAACCTTCGGCTTGACACTGAAGGTCTTGAGCCACAAGCCGAAGTGGGGCTGGATGCAGAGGCAGGCCTCGCACACGACGATAAACACCGAGATGTTGAGGATAAAATTCGGGGCCAGATGATGGAAATCTAGGACGTAGTAGAACATGAGCCCCCAGACAAAGGGATGAAGTGGGAAGCCCAGTCCGCGGAGGAAATGGGGAAGGAATACTACCCTCTCATGGGGCCTGGGGGTGGGGATGAGCTCTCGCTCGTCGGGGAGCCGGTGCGTGATGTCGCTGGACAAGTATCCGGCGCCGCACAGCTTCTGGATATGCCCCTCCGTGACGGAGGAGGCCAACCACTTGCCTCCTGCTCCGGACATATTTGGAGAAGGTTGAGGTGAGATGCGCGGACTTGGGCGCTGGAGCTCGAGTTCGCGGAGATGGATAAGCCAAGGAGGAAGAAGGCGCAGGTAAAATGGTTGGTCTTTATCCCCTTATATGGGCGGACGGAAACATGCGTCCCCACCAGCCTGATAAAACTCGCTTATCTCCCAAGCGCCGCAATCAATGGCGCGGTTGGGTTACCCACGTTCGTATTGATGGGAATCCCGGAATAAGGGGGACACGATCTCTGCTTCGACAGGACGTGCCAAGGAAACCGCTTCGCTGAACACGCTGAGACGGTACAGTAAAAACAATTCGAGTAAAGGCTTGGTAGTGGTGTGATGTCATGCCACAAAATACGTCAGCAGATTGAACTTGTGTAATATTATTCTCTCTACGGTGGTACGTGGAATTTATTTTTGCAGAGCCGGACACTGGTGTTCACAATCTTCTATAAATTATTTGGAGGAAGAACCCGCCTTGCAATGCCGAAGACAACATGCGCGCCGGACTCGTCGTCATTGAAGCTTGGTTCAGGGGCTACTGAGGGAGTTCCGGACTAGGGGGTGTCTGGATAGCCGAACTATCATCATGGGCCGGACTCCAAGACTATGAAGATACAAGATTTAAGACTTCGTCCCGTGTCCGGATGGGACTTTCCTTGGCGTGGAAGGCCAGCTTGGCGATACGGATATGTAGATTTCCTACCATTGTAACCGACTCTGTGTAACCCTAGCCCTCTCCATTGTCTATATAAACTGGATGGCTTTAGTCCATAGGACGAACAACAATCATACCATAGGCTAGCTTCTAGGGTTTAGCCTCCTTGATCTCGTGGTAGATCCACTCTTGTAACACACATCATCAATATTAATCAAGCAGGACGTAGGGTGTTACCTCCATCAAGAGGGCCCGAACCTGGGTAAAACATCGTGTCCCTTGTCTCCTGTTACCATCCGCCTAGACGCACAGTTCGGGACCCCCTACCCGAGATCCGCCAGTTTTGACACCGACAGGCTGTATTCAGCCCGGTGTATATTGTAAAGTCCAAACACCTACAGGGAGTGTTCGGCATCGCGAGTTTGGCCTTATATGCATCAGCTCCGAACCATGTCTTTGGTAAATAGTTGGGTTGCCTGGCTCCTGTGCTTGCTAGCTTACATTCTGCTATATCGGCTAGGGTAGTAAAGGGAGAACTACTGTGATTGTGTCCCGGCTAGCCCGGATGAGCACCTCAGTAGAGAAAGCCGAAAACTAACTGTCATGATGTGGCGAGAGCTGGTCAACCACTCGATGAGTCATCGGAATCTCTGTGATACCCTCCATGTTAAACGAAGGACCATTATTCTGGTCACGTATGTAATCGCACCGTATTCGGATAACCACGGACATACCAGGGGCTATATAGTATCCCCACCATCAAACTCCTATGGCTAAGTGAAAGTGTTAAAGCTCTATAGTCCGATTGCCTTGTTCGCCGCACTAACACCTCCTTAATGCACCAAGACGTTGGGTTAAGTGTGATCAAGTGCTTTTCCGAACACCGCGGCGTTATATGCAATGGGGCTGAAGCCGATTACTGCAAACTTTTAGATTTAATATATATATAAAAAGACGGCGGCACAGGAGGTACTAAAACTTTTCGGGCAAAGAAGTATAAAAACATATCCTTAAATGTATCATAATATTGTTATTACAATTTTGATACCTCACTCGAACATAATATTTTTCGAGCACTGACCCTCTATTAAGGGGGCACCTTCTAGGACATCTTCAAAGTAATGTTCTGGCATGTTAAGGTCCTTGCGTCCGGGTGGACTCTCCGCTGCAATATCGGTGGCTGTCATCTTCGCCAGTATATCTTGACACGGGCAAGGGCCATCCATGCACCTTCTATGCATGTTGACCGCTTCACAGCATCGATACGCGGCACCGCATTAACAAGCCTCCACACCAAACTGAAATAACTATCCAAAATGGGTTCACTTGGCCACAGCTGGGCTATGACATCCTTCATGGCAGCGCCGGATATCATGTGGATCTCGGACCATTAGGCCATCTATTCGTTCAACAGTGGACGCTTCAGTGTGTCAAATTGCGACCAAAACAGCTTTTCCATTGCCTGCCCTTCTTGCGCGTGGAAAAACTGATTCGCATCGGTAACACTCTTCGGCAG
The DNA here is from genome assembly GCF_002162155.2 of Triticum dicoccoides. NCBI lineage: Eukaryota > Viridiplantae > Streptophyta > Magnoliopsida > Poales > Poaceae > Triticum > Triticum dicoccoides. The sequence continues at coordinate 572,683,794 of NC_041393.1, forward strand.
ATCCATAAAAGGGTCCCCTAAACTCCATCATTGGTTCAGCGGTGCATACTCCGGATTGCCAAACTTAGTTTGCAACAAAAAGGGTTTACTAGCCGCGATCTCCCCAGCTTGTTGGATCTCCTGCCGAGCTTCTCTAGACTCAGACCGGGCTTCCTTCGCCTCTTGTAAGGCCTTGTCCAGATCGGCCACTTTGGCTTTCTTAACTTTCTCAATATCTTGGCATTCGCTAGTGGCATTCTTCAACTCAAGTGCCATGGTAGATATTCTCTCGTAGCACTAACGCCGAGCGGTCTGCTCTACTTTCAATTAGGCGGCTGCATTTTCGGCAGCGCATTACCCATCCTGGCTTGCTCCTTGGCCCGGGCAAGTTCCGCCTGAAGGGTCCCAACTATGGCGGCACTATCTGCAGTTATGCATATACAAATTTTCAGTACCACGCTCATTTCACAATGCTGGCATGTACTGAGTGCCCCAGAGACATACCTTGCGCCTTGTCGAGCCGCCTATTCATAAGTGTGATGTCATCATCCGCCACATCAACTTTCTGCTTCAAATGTGCTATCTCGATAGCTTGGGCAGATGTAACAACCTGTGTTTCAATTAGTCATATCCTGGGCATATATTTGATCCTCTGATTGCATTCCTTTGGATGTCAACCAAAGTCTCGGGGGCTACTATCTATACACAGGTGCAGTTTGCACATACAATATAACTAAAATTACACTGCGTACCTCGAAGGCTCTCAGCAGGATAGAAAAGGCTTCATTCAATCCGCTTTCCTGGGACCGAACTCTTTCCAGCACCATACGCATCAAGGTACGGTGTTCCTCTGAGACGGAGGCATGCTGCAAAATGTCCATCAATGCATCCAGCATCCCTTGGACATTTGATAGTCTAGGACTTTTGTTGTTCCCTGAAGGGGCCGGACCATGGGCTGCCTAAGTATTACCTTCGGCCTGGGTCCTCACTGTCCCTTGCGCCACATGAAGATTGGGAAGGATCCTCTCGAACGAAACCTCGCTGTCGTCTGCCTTATCAGGCAGGGAAATCTGTGGAGGCGTCTCGCTCTCCCTCATCTCCGAAAGTAGATCCCCCGAAGAAGAGGACAGTTGAGGAGGGCTGCGTGCCGGATTGCAAACATGAGTTTAAAAGATTACCCTTATAGCCAGTAAAGAATGGAACATGTTTAAAACACTCGGAGTCACTTACGATGCGGCTGAGGGCCTATCTTTATGGGGTTACTGCGTGTCAACATCACCCTATGACTAGGATACCTTCCCCCACTTAGAAGTTTCTCTTTCCGAGTCTTCGGAGGTGGCCCTTTTCTTCCCATGGGGAGAAGGGATGTTAGTTCGCCCTTCCCTTCCACCATTGGAAGCAGGGGTTTCAATCTCCCCGGACAAATTGCTCGGTGAGCCTCCAGAGTGGAAGCTGCCTCGGCCTCTCCATTCTCCTCTTCATCTTCCCCGCCGGCACTTGATACGGCATCGGAGCTAGCATCCTCGTTAACAACGGATCGACAGTATCTTCAAGAAGTGGAGCCGAACACCTGATTCTCTCCGCCTTCTTTATCCAGCCCTGGCCGGATAGAGTTTTATCAGTACATTGTCATGAATAATTTGACTAAATCATGTTCGGGGGTCGAGTACTTACCGGAGTGTCTGGATTGTTGCAGTCAAGACCGATGTCTTCTGTAGTATCCGGCCACTTTTTTCGTGCGCAGAAGAACAATTTCCACTTCTATCTGAGCATCATGCCAGAGAGGTGCTGAAGAGTCCATGGACCTTGCAGATTAAATTCCCACATGCGGAGAGGGCGTCGCTGACAGGGTAATCCAGTAGACTAACATTACTTGGATTATATCAATGAGACCGTTGTCCCTCTCAATGAGGCTCCGTATGCGGCTTTGCAGTGTCCGCACTTCATCTGTAGATCCCCAGTCCAGCCCCTTCTTAATCCACGATGCGAGCTGTGGCGGAGGGCCGGACCGAAACACAGGAGTAGCTACCCGCTTTGTACCACGGGGTTCGGTGATGTAAAACCACTCCCGTTGCCATAAATCAGAAGATTCTTCAAAGGAGCCCTTTGGCCAAGTAGCGTTGATAAGCTCGCTTATTGAAGCGCCTCTGCACTCCGCTTGTTTCCCGCCGATTACCTTCAGTTTCACGCTAAAGGTCTTGAGCCATAAGTAAAAGTGTGGGGAGATACGGAGGAAGGCCTCACACGTGGTGACGAACGCCAAGATGTGGAGGAAGGAGTCTGGATCTAGATCATGGAAATCCAGCCCAAAATAAAACATAAGTCCTCAAACAAAGGGATGAAGAGCAAACCCAAGCCCTCGAAGGAAGTGAGAGATGAACATGAAGCTCTCATTGGATCTGGAACTAGGAATAACCTGCCCTTGAGCAGGAAGCCTGTGGTAGATTTTCGCCGGCCTTCCTCTATGACAGAAGTCTTGCTCAGCTTCGAGATGTCTTCCTCTGTGATAGAAGAGGCCATCCACCGGCCTTGAAGGCTGGGTCCGGACATGGCTGGAGGCTTGAAGCAACTAGATTGACCCTTGAGTGTTGGAACTTGAGGAGGGAGGCAAAGGGAAGAACTAGCATAGAAGAAAGAGGACAGGCCCTAACCCTTTATAAAGGCGACGAATATCAAGCGTCCCCTCCGTGGCCTTAAAACATGCCTATTCCCGAGGAATTGTGCCAACAAAACGGTTGGGTTACCCAGGCCCGTGTTGATGAAAATCCCGTAATAAGGCGACACGACCTCTGCTTTGACAAGACGTGCCAATAAAACCCGCCCCCCAAGACGTGGGCCAGCAGGCTAGAAAATGATTCAAAATAATGGTCGGGTAATGACGTAATGTCGTACTACCAAAATTGTTTGTGGATTGGACTCGTGAAATATTATATTCTCTACGGGTGCGTGTAGAATTTGTTTTGCAGAGCCAGACACGATTCTTGTGTTCGGAATTCACTTTGAAGTATTCGAAGAAGGAACCCGCCTTGCAATGCCGAAGACAATCTGTGCGCCGGACTCATCGTCGTTGAAACCTGGTTCAGGGGCTACTGAGGGAGTCCTGGACTAAGGGGTCCTCGGAAAGCCAGACTATATACTTTGACCGGACTGTTGGACTATGAAGACACAAGATTGAAGACTTCGTCCCGTGTCCGGATGGGACTCTCCTTTGCGTGGAAGGCAAGCTTGGCGATTCGGATATGTAGATTCCTTTCTCTGTAACCGACTTTGTACAACCCTAGCCCCACCCTGTGTCTATATAAACCGGAGCGTTTAGACTTCTATGGTTTAATCACAACAATCATAATCTCATAGGGTAGACTTCTAGGGTTTAGCCATTACGATCTCGTGGTAGATCCACTCTTGTAATACTCATATTCATCAAGATCAATCAAGCAGGAAGTAGGGTATTACCTCCACAGTGATGGCCCGAACCTGGGTAAACATCGTGTCCCCCGTCTCCTGTTACCATTAGCCATAGACGCACAGTTTAGGACCCCCTACCTGAGATCCACCGGTTTTGGCACCGACACTCGTTGCCGCGGCCACCGCACGCGTGCGCCTCTTGCACGCATGTCGCCGCGTCGTCCCACTGCTCCCTCATCCCGTCCGCGCTCATCGCGCGCTGCTGCCACTGCGGGCGGTGCACCACCGGCTCCCCTGCGACCGCGCACGCCCGTGCCCCACCTTTTTGCAACCGCCGCTCGCCGCTCCCCTCACTCGCCCGCATGCACGCCGCGTGTCGGCATGCCCTGCTGCCTATGCCCGCCTACGGCCGTGGCCCTCCTCTGCCCCCTGACCTCCACCCCGCGCACACCCCGTGGCCGCCATGGCCCGCGCCTCCCGCCTGCTGCTGTTCTCCCGCTGCTAAGGCTAGCAACCTCGTCGCCCCGCTCCCTACGCCGCAGCCCCACCTCCGGCGCTCCATCGCCCGCCCTGCTCATCCCCTTTTGCCCCTTTGTGGCCACGCCGCTGCCACGCCGGCGCCGCGCCGACCTTTCCCCCCTCGTCGTTGCCCCGACTGGCCGCGTCCAGTTGGGGCACCCGCACCCGCACGCCCGACGCTCGTTAACGCGCGCCCGCTGCCTGATTGGCCCCTGGTGCCAATGACAGGGGGCCCCCACCCCCTGGAACTTTAAAAAAGAATAATAATAAAATAATTAATTACTTAATTAATTAACTTAATTAATCGTATTTAGATTAACCTAATCACTTAGTTAGACTAACTAAACCTGGTTAGTTAGTCTTAGCTTATGACATGCAGGACCCATGCGTCAGTTTGACCAAGTCAACTGACTGTTGACCGCTGGCGTCATGCTCATGTCATGACGACGTCATAAAATGAATTTTGAATTAAATTAATTATCTTTATTCCAAAAATGATTTAAAACTTTGAAAATTAATATAAATTAAACCGTAGCTCGGATGAAAATACTTTGTACATGAAAGTTGCTCAGAACGATGAGATGAATCCTAATACGCAGCCTGTTCGTCAGCCACATGTCCCTAGCATAGCGAAACTGCAACATTTCACCTCCGGTTCATCTGTCCGAAAACGCGAAACACCGAGGATACTTTCACAGATGTTTCCCCCTTTCGCCGGTATCACCTACTATCGCGTTGGGGCACACCTAGCACTGCTCATTGTCATATCATGCATCGTCATGCTTATGTTTGCATTGTATTTATTGTTTCATCCCCCTTTTCTCTCCGGTAGACTATGAGACCGATGCCGCTGCTACCCAGTACGACTACGGAGTTAACGACCCCTCCTTCTTGCCAGAGCAACCACGCACCCCCCCTGATCACCAAATATCGCCTATTCTTCTCTCTATTGTTTGCATAAGAGTAGTGTAGCATGTTAATGTTCGGTTAATCCTATTCTGTTGCCTAGCATGTCATTGTTGCTACAGTTGTTGATACCTTACCTACAATCCTAAATGCTTAGTATAGGATGCTAGTTTATCATCTGTGGCCCTACATTCTTGTCTGTCTGCCTTGCTATACTATCGGGCCGTGATTACTCAGGTGGTGATCGTGGGGATATACTTACATACTTACATACTATACAGATGGTGACTAAAGTCGGGTCGGCTCATTGAGTACCCGTGGTTGATTCATGGACCGGGGGCTGAAAGGACATACTTTCCTAACGGCCCTCTGAGTGGATCTTTGTGGTGGAGGGACATGACAGGATGAGACCACCTAGATGAGACGTGGGCCTGGCCCTGGTTGGCTTTCGCGGTTACTTCAAAATAACACGCTTAACGAGATCTTGGTATTTGATCTGAGTTGGGTCGTTGACCTTATACGCACTAACCGCCATGTGGGACAAGATATGGGCAACCGACATCGTGGTATCAGCCGAAGCCTTCTAGACGTCAGCGACTGAGCGGCGTGCGCCGGATTGGACTGGAACGCCTGCTCTTGTATTAGGGAGGCTAGGTCTGTTTCTGGCCGCCCACGCAACATGCATGTGTGCAATGGGCGATGGGCCCATACCCCTGCACGCTTACGATTTAGACCAGCGTGTTGACCTCTCTGTTAGGCCTAGGTAGGGTTGCGACGTGTTGATCTCCCGAGGCTGTACATGACCCAGGAAAGTGTGCCCGGCCAGAGGGATTGAGCGTGTCGGGTAATGTGGTGCACCCCTGTAGGGAGTTGATCTATTCGAATAGCCGTGTCCATGGTAATAGGCGACCCAGAGTTGTACCTTGACCTGATGACAACTAGAACCGGATACTTAATAAAACACACCTAGACAAGTTCCGGAGACAAGCCGGTGATTGCTTTCCCACAGCGCGACGAGGGGAGGATCGCCAGGTAGGATTATGCTATGCAATGCTAGTTGGAAAACTTCAATGTACTCTTTTCTACATGCTGCAAGATGGAGGCTGCCAGAAGCGTAGTCTTCGATAGGACTAGCTATCTCCATCTTATTCTGGCATTCTGCAGTTCAATCCACCGATATTGCCTCTTTACACATATACCCATGCATATGTAGTGTAGATCCTTGCTTGCGAGTCCTTTGGATGAGTACTCACGATTGCTTTGCTCCCTAGTTTCCCCCTTTTCCCTCTTCTTCTCGGATGCCGCAACTAGAGGTTGGAGCCCAGGAGCCAGACGCCACCGTCGACGATGACTCCTACTACACTGGAAGTGCCTACTACTACATGCAGGCCGCCGCCGTCGAGGAGTAGTTTAGGAGGATTGTAGGCAGGAGGCCTGCACCTCTTTCGATTTGTATCCCAGTTTGTGCTAGCCATCTTATGGCAACTTGTTTAACTTATGTCTATACTCAGATATTGTTGCTTCCGCTGACTCGTTTATGTTTGAGCACTTGTATCCAAGCCTCGAGGCCCCTGGCTTGTAATATGATGCTTGTATCACTTATTTTTACTTTTAGAGTTGTGTTGTGATATCTTCTCGTGAGTCTTGTATCTTGATCGTACACATTTGCCTGCATGATTAGTGTATGATTGAATTGGTGGCGTCACAAGTTGGTCTCAGAGCCGACTGCCTATAGGAATCCCGCTTCCACACTCCTTGGCCAAAGTTGAGTCTAGTCACTACAAAACTTTTACTAACATGGTTGTGTGCCTTACGGGCCGACGTCACCATTGGGTGGTATTAGGGTCTTTTACTCTTCGACCTTTACTGTGGGGCTCTGAACTCTCTTCTACTTGGGTTAAAGGAATTTATTAACTCTAATATTAGGATCTCGTGACCACATTCACCCCAAAGTTGGATAAGCCATAGTTATTCTTTAGAATAGTATTTTTGAATAATACCCACATTGTCATTTGACTCCATTTAAACATCTTTGTTTTCATTGGAACCCATGAGGCAGGTCGTGCGCCACACGACAACCATTGGTGCCTCAGGATCACCTATTGTGCTAGCTGAGATGATGACATATCTGGGTTATCGCTGGCACCTTGAGTACACCGTGTACGAGCAATTCTAGGACTTTAACCAGGAGTAGTACCATGCCATTATCCACCTCTACTCTCAAGAGTATGACTCCACTACTGTGATGCACACCGCTCATGGTGTTGGAGTGACCATCGAGATGGCAGTCCACAATGCTGCTTATGCTGCTCAGACACGCCCTCATGGAGAGTATCGGGCGTTGGACACTTCCCCTTTCAGGCACATTGCTATTGCATCCGACATTGGTGCGGATGGATACTACACTGCTGCCTACTCCACCATCACCCGAGAGCCCATCCACCATCAGAACCTAGTTCTGCATGCTGATGGGCTGGATCGAGCTAACCGAGCTCTTCGCCATGAGTTGTACACCACCCGTCAGCACCTTCACAGTGCTCTGATGCTGTTGCACCCCTTTGTCCGATCTGGACAGCTGCCGCGTTCTGCAATCTACCTAGCCAGGACAGTGATGCCCCACGGTGTCAGTTGGCCAGAGGTGGGAGGCTACGCTCCCGCACCTGGTCCTCTTCTGCCACCTGAGCGTCGGGTTCTACACCAGAGTATCCGCGGCCCCCAGGCTGCTGATGTGGAGGACTATCCATCGCGTCACTACCAGCTGTCGGGCGACGACTACCTCCACAGTTCCTCCTGGGACTGATATAGTCTTGCTTATTGGTATTAGATGCCGTGAGCCTGCGTGCCGGCTATGATGACTTAGTCTATGTACTCAGCTCTGTGTACTGAACTCTATGTCCGACCCCTTTTGTAAGATATGCCGACTACTATGTAGTATCTGTCGTGCTCCTTTCATTATGCATGTTTCATCATGAATGATTCTTGTCTATGCAAATTTCTCAATGTTGAACTACCCCTGTTTTATATTAGCAGGATTGTTAGACCAGGTGGTAGTGGTTGTGGCGGCAACACCCCACCACCGCCTGAGTACATGGCTGGTATGATCCAACAGTTCGAGCTGAACCGCCAGTTCATTGAGAATATGATGGCTCAGTTTCCTCGCCCCAATGTGAACCAACAGGCAGCCCCAGTAACTTTGCAGGATTTCATGCGTCTCAACCCAAGCATCTACCGCAGCTCAACTCAACCTCTGGATGCGGATGACTGGCTCCGTGACATCACCTATGAGATGGAGTCTGTTGATGTAGCCCCTGCTAGCTATGTCACCTTTGCTTCCTTCTTCCTAAAGGGACCCGCAACTCAATGGTGGGACAGCCACAGGCACTACAAAAAAAAGACACATCCATAACATTTTGGGCTGAACAAATTTTTTTTCTGTCATACATATGACATTTCTATGACGATAATTGTGACAAAACCCGGTATCATCATAGATGTGGTGGGATCCTACTTCCATGACAAAAAATCATGACTAAAAATTGGCTTTTCGTCCTGGGCGGGCCGGAGACGCAGCTGCATGACATTCTTTGGGCCGTCCATGACAGAAAAAATCATGGTAGAAGCGAGGGGGAGGAAATTTTCGGGGGATTGCCGGTTACGATGGGAGGTCAGGGGCCGAGCGATGCGCGTTTCTCTCGTACACGTGCGAGGCATTGGCTCTAACTGAACCCGAGCGAGGCGTTGGGCTCTAACTGAACCCGAGCGATTGCACTGCAGGCTACGTGTTACTGAACCCGAGCGATTGATCGATGGCTGTTAACTGAACCCGATGGAGCGATTCCTTCGCTACTGCTGCTAACTGAAGCTGATCGATTGGATGAACAGTGAGCGTT
>NC_041393.1:572692785-572725516 GCF_002162155.2 Triticum dicoccoides
AACAGTAGATGGTGGAGGGGTGGCCGTGGAGGGGTGGTTTAACAGGACCTCGAGTTGTGGAGGGCTGGATGAACAGTAGACGGTGGAGGGCTGGATGAACAGTAGACAGTGGAGGGGTGGTTGAACGGTAGCCGGTGGAGTAGCGCGTGGTGGAGGCTGGATGAACAGGAGCCCGTGGAGGCTGGAGGAGGTCGATGGTAGCCCGTGGAGGCTGGAGGAGGTCGACAGTGGAGATGAACAGTATCCCGTGGAGTCCCATTTTGCGGTACGCCACACCCCTCCCGATGAACAGGACCCCCGTTTCGACCGTAGCGCTCCAACACAAGTCCTTTTCGTCCGTTTTGTGGTACGCCACACCCCTCCCGATCAACAGGACCCCCGTTTCGACTGTAGGAGGTCTGTTTCATCCGTTTTACGGTACGCCACACTCCTCCCGATCAATAGGACCCCCGTTTCGACCGTAGGAGGTATGTTTCCTCCGTTTTGTGGTATGCCACACCCCTCTCGATCAACAGGACCCTGTTCCGAACGTAGGAGGTCTGTTTCCTCTGTTCTGCGGTACGCTAGGCCTCGTTTCCATTGCCTGTTCCGTCCAAGCCCTCCCGATGAACACGACCACGCATTTCATTCCGACCCAGCTGGTTGGCTCCCACGCGTTTCGTTGCCTCCCGATGAACATGATGCATTCCGTTGCCCCCCCCATGAACACGACACATTCTGTTGGCTCCCCATGAACACAACGACGATGTTGTTTCTCCGTTCCGACCCAGCCATGTACACGAACCCTCGCCGTACGTATGCGTGAGTAGGCGTTCGAGACCCCGCCCGTATGTACACATACGTGGCCGTATTTTCTTTCTTGCACCCTGGCCGTTGTACGTACGTGTACATGCTATGTGCGCGCCTCTACTACGACACGTGCGCACCTCTACATCGACCAGTATATATGTACGTACACGTTCGTGACCAGAATGACAACGCTACATACCCTTCAACCAGGTGGGTCCCGACTATCAGGCACTTCCTTGCCTGCGAAGATGTAGCTGGTGGATCCCAGCAGTCAGGGGGTGAATCATTTTTTTTTGCCCGGATGCACTTCCTTGCGTGCGAAGATGTAGCTGGTGGATCCCAGCAGTTAGGGGGGAGAATCGTCTTTTATTTGCCCAGACGCACTTCCTTGCTTGCGAAGGTGTCGCTGGTGGGTTGTCACGACCGGTTTTCCAATAAAAATATTTATTGAGAAACCAATCTTTTGAGTCCAGTATGAGAGAAATCCTCCTCACTGGTAGACAAATTCTTGATACAATAAGCCAGTAGCATATGATATATTACAGGGTTGAGCTAGGGCTGCTCAACAAATTATTACAAGCGCGCCAATAATTATACATAATGGCGGATATAACACAATGGTGTGGTGGCATACTACTGACTCGAGGATGAAGTTATGGTGGAATAACACAGTGGGGAGTGTGATAACATGACTCTCAAACTGGCATCTCATCGAGCGTCGAGGTGAGGCTCGATAAATTTATTCGGGTTGCGGAAGCGGATATAATATAGTGACCAAATCCAGGGTCGCACGAGACTGACTGGGATTCCTCTAGGCGTCGGACTCACTATCGAACTCTTCATCCATGAGATCGCCTTCGTCAGCATCTGGCCAAATCAACAAGCCAGTGAGTACTTTGAAAGTACTCGCAAGACAGTTCGGACGTAAGATATAACAAATGCATGCATGAATGCGTCATGATTAATTCACCAATGTACATTTAAAGTATTAGCAGGCAAGGTAAGCAAAGAGGGAATCGACGGTAGTCCACCTGAAATCCCGACAGAAATATAAATGGAAACCGATCGGGTGTCTGAAGCGACGCCTCGAAAGGTGAACAAATAAATAAAGGAGAAAATCATGCCACAGTCGGGCGTCTTAGTGACACCACATAAAGGGCTTTAAAAGAAATGCCACAGTCGGACGTCGGGGCGACATCACAGAAAGGGCTTTAAAAGAAATGCCACAGTCGGACGTCGGGGCGACATCACAGAGAGGGCTTTAAAAGAAATGCCACAGTCGGGCGTCGGGGCGACATCACAGAAAGGGCTTTAAAAGAAATGCCACAGTCGGACGTCGGGGCGACATCACAGAAAGGGATTTAAAAGAAATGCCACAGTCGGACGTCGGGGCAACATCACAGAAAGGGCTTTAAAAGAAATGCCACAGTCGGATGTCGGGGCGACATCACAGAAAGGGCTTTATTCACAAGTAAATAATACTCATAATAAATATTCAATTCATGATAATAAACAGGTTAGTCCACCCACAGGAATAACATTTAACCGGACTTAGCACTCATGGGATTCACCGGAGTCTCTGTCATCAAAGTGATACTGTTAGGACAAGATAATACGAATTTGGACATGGAATAGATGATTCAAGGAATGTATGACTCTGCAGAGTTTGTACAAAAATTTTCCCACAGCCAACGGATTTCCGTAGTCACGAAGGACTAGTTCCGTTTACGGTTTTTCGGAAGAAAACACAGCTATCCAGTACACACCCATCCTAGCTCTCGATGCCAGGACTCACCCTAGACATCGTCCAAGAAAAACTTTTGAGACGGGGAGATCACAATCTCGAATAGCATGGGATCAAATTTATATACGCGCGCTCTAAGGGGTGCCCCCCTCTCGGTCCCAACCGGAAACACCCATGCCCCCTGACCGGATGACTGGCTTTAATCCAGGGCCATGGAACCATCATCACGGCCTCTCCTTTTTGGTGTGTACCAGGGAAGCGGTTTACAACTTACTAAGCCATATCCCTTGCGGAAAACTTGTGGTAGTACAGGGAAGGAAGAATGGAAAGAACTGGAATGATACGAGTTGACATTGAAGTCACATAGTCTGGCATAAGCCTGGCATGCTACAACACTGCCATCTTACCCATCCTCATGCCAACACATGGCCATGCATACTCACATCCATCCACTTATGGATCATCGAACTCACTTACCTCAACACTTCATAGAAATAACGTTCATCAGTATGCTCATCAACATGCCATGAAACTAACTAAATGCAAGACATGCCAAGACACTCATCATATCAAAAGTTCAAACATGCTTGCCTGGTTCGGAGTAGTCGGAGCATAGCTCGGTGAAGTTCGCGGCTCCGTTACCTCCTTCGGTATCTACGGTATAAAGAAATACATGCGCTATCGTAAATACCAAGAGGTGCACAGGAAGTTATACCAAATTTTTTTCAAATAAATCTGATAAAAAACTAGACAAAATTCTGAAGAGGACAGAAAAAGAATCACTCAAAAATTCCTTTCTGTTAAAAAGTTATAAGGGTTTTAATCCAGGGACTCATCTGTAATGAAACAGAAAGTTTCCAGGGGCTAGCTTATAAAAACAGAAAACGCTTCGGCAGAAACTACGCCAGCCCAAAGGGAAAGCGCATTTGGCAGAAGGTGTTTTCAGAAAACGCTTCGTTTAGAAAGGACAGAGAGGCTAACAGCGGGTCCCACTTGTCATGTTTAAACTTTCAAATGGGAGGGACGAGGCTCGTCGGCGCCCGAGGGCTGCGGTGGTCGCCGGCGGCGATCCACGGCGAGGTAAGGGGATCGGAGGTTACCAACGTGCTCACCGTGTCCTTCCGCAACGGTGGGTGGTGGTGTTGGTCGCCGGGGAGCACCACGTCGATGGCGGTCTCAACTCCGGCGGACGGTGGTTCGGGCGTGGATGGAGCTCGTCGGAGAGGACTGCAAAGGCCAAATTGATGAAGGGGTTAGAGTACTGGGTGTGAGAGAGGGCTACGGGCGAGGTTTGGGCGCCGGAGATGGCCTCACCGGAGTGAATCAAGCTGGAGGCCGAGGCGGAGCAAGGCGGCCGGAGTTGGGGAAGGAGACCTCCTCGAGGTCCTCCTGGTGGCTTGGCAGGGTCCTGGGGAGGTGCAGCGAAGGTGCGTGCTCGAGGGCGAGCTCGGGTTCCTTTTTATAGGCGATTCGAGGCGCTGGCCGAGAACGGGGTTCTCCGGCGAAGCTTACGGTGGCGCAGGGCATTGGTCGGGGAGGATTAGGGGTCGAGCGCCGTCGTGGGGGTTCAATGGGTCCGTTTAGGTGCTAAACTGGCCGGGGTTTGGGTGTTTGGGTCGAGCTCGACGGAACGAGGGTGGCGCGGCCCGTCGGCGGCAGGGAGCACGTTCCGTGCTTGCCGGGCCACGGTGATGGTGCCACGGGCATGCGCTGGCATGCATGAGGCCACGCGGAGAGCCAGGGGGCTTTGGGCGGCGCTGAACGGCGTTCTGCCATGGTGTGCCTTCTGTCGGCCGCCACGGGAGGTCCCGACGCCTCAGAAGACGCCGGCGAGGGCGGGCCAGCGCGCCACCGACGCCAGGAAGGCTCCACGCACGCGTGTGACGCTCCGGACAAGAGGGAGGGGCTGCGACCATCGAGCCAAGCGCACTGTGAGCTTGTGACTGAACTCTGAAGAAAACGACACTGTAAAACTGAATTTTTACTGAACTTTACTGAAAATGCAAAGAACAGTGCAGCTCAGGTGTTCGACAGAATGCTTTTGGCATCTAGGGATTTTTCATTGAGCTGAAACTTGGTGGAGTGGCTACTCATTGCTCCAGTAGGCTGCATGATTTTTGGTGGAATTTTTGGAGAAGTGTGGATATGAATTTCATCAAATTTGTCAAATCTCGTCCAAGCTTGCAGTGAGTGAAATTTGAAATATTTGAAAAGAAGAAGAGTGTATCAAGATGGTTCTAGGTTGTGGGTACTAAAGACAATCCAGGGAAGTTGGTTTGGGATAAAAACTCAAAGGCAAAGTGGTACTTGCTTTGAAAATCACTTAGGCTCAAAATAATTGGCAGAAATGTTTTGGGAGATAAAATAATTGAAATAAATTCCAAAACTTGTTTGGACTTGTTGAGACAGAGGATTTAAATTGCTCAAAGGTGGAGGGAGGGGTTTTGAGAAGATTTACTATAGGAGACATGGTAAAACCATGGGTGGTTTCAAAAAGAAAGAAGTCCCAAAACTCTTAGGGTTTCTTTTTTTTGAAAATAAATAAGTTTGAGAGGGTAACAACCAGAAGGAAAAGCTCCCAAAAACTTCAACACCAAATTTGAAAGGGAAAAGAAAATCCTTGCTAAAGGAAAGGAAGTTTTTAAGAGGAAGGATTTCTGGAAAAGAAATTTTAAATGCCCTCTTTTAAAATCCAACAAAGTTTTTGATGAAAACCAAATTAAAATTTTGGAGTGTCACAACACCTACCCCCTTAGGAAAAATCTCGTCCCCGAGATTTCAGCTGATCCTTAAATAAGTGTGGATGCTCTGTCCGAAGAAAATCCTCTCTTTCCCAAGTTGCTTCACTGTCGGTGTGATTGCTCCACTGGACTTTGAAAAACTTGATGGTCTTCTGTCGGGTCCTCCTTTCAGACTCCTCTAATATTCTTACGGGACGTTCCCGATAAGTGAGGTCTGGCTGCACGTCAATGTTTTCATGGGATACTTGTTTCTCTGGGTTGCTTACGCACTTCCTCAATTGCGAGACATGGAACATGTCGTGGACTTCGGATAATTCGTCGGGTAAGTCTAGCTGGTAGGCTACCGTGCCTCTTCGTGCCCTTATACAGAAAGGTCCGATGAATCTTGGTGCTAGCTTCCCTTTAATCTTGAATCGTTGCAATCCTCTCATAGGGGATACTCTCAGGTATACGAACTCACCGGGTTCGAAGCTGACCCTACGATGTTTCTGATCATAATAACTCTTCTGTCGACTTTGAGCGGTCTTAACTCGGTCTCTGATTAGCTTGACCTTTTCCTCGGCTTCTCTGAGCATGTCTGGTCCGAAGATGCGGCTGTCTCCGATCTCTGACCAATTTAACGGGGTACGACATCTTCGTCCGTATAAAGCCTCAAATGGTGCCATTTGTAGGCTGGCCTGGTAGCTATTGTTGTACGCGAACTCGGCATATGGCAGGCTTTCTTCCCAACTGGTTCCATATGTGAGGAGACATGCTCTCAGCATATCTTCTAAAACCTGGTTTACGCGTTCTGTTTGTCCATCAGTCTGTGGGTGGAATGCGGTACTGAAGGCTAGTTGGGTTCCCAGAGCCTGTTGTAAATGCTCCCAAAATCTTGAGACGAACTGAGTGCCTCTGTCAGATATTATAGTCTTCGGGACACCGTGCAGACAAACTATGCGCGAAAGATAAATCCTGGCAAGCCTCTGAGTGGTGTGGGTCGTCTTTATTGGAATAAAGTGTGCCACTTTGGTTAATCTGTCCGTGATGACCCATATGGCATCATTCCCGTCTCGTGACCGAGGTAGTCCGACAATGAAATCCATCCCTATTTCATCCCATTTCCACTCAGGTATTTTGTTCGGTTGCAGTAGTCCGGCTGGTCTCTGATGCTCGGCTTTTATGCGTTGACATGAGTCGCAACCTGCAATGAAAGTGGCTATGTCCCTCTTCATACCGTGCCACCAAAATCTATCCTGAATATCTTTATACATTTTGGTTCCTCCAGGGTGGATCGAGTACGGGGCGGTGTGGGCTTCAGCTACAATTTGCTGTTTAAGGTCTTCTATGTTTGGCACGCAGAGCCTTTCTCCGTACCATAATATTCCTTCATTGTCTATGACGAATTCCGAGGCCTTGCCCATACTCAACTTTCTTTTGATGCCTTCGATGCTGGTGTGACCGGGCTGAGCTCCTTTAATTTTCCCCACAAGGTCGGGTTGTATTTCCAAATTTGATATGGTGCCTTCTGCTACCATTATCAAGTTGAGCTTGGCAAATTCTTGTTGGAATTCGGGCCTCAAGCTGTGCAGATTGTTTTCGTCGGAGCTGGGGTTCCGACTAAGAGCATCGGCCACTACATTTGCTTTTCCTGGATGGTAATGGATACCAACATCATAATCCTTTACCAATTCCAACCAGCGTCGTTGCCGTAAATTTAGTTCTGGCTGCGTGAAAATATATTTGAGACTTTTGTGATCCGTATATATTTCACATCGATTCCCAAGTAAGAAATGCCTCCATTCCTTGAGTGCATGAATAACTGCTGCCATTTCTAAGTCATGAGTGGGATAATTTTCCTCATGCTTGCGAAGTTGCCTTGAAGCGTAGGCGACAACCTTGCCTTCCTGCATCAACACGCATCCGAGACCCTTTCTGGACGCGTCACAATATACTTCAAAATTCTTGTGTATGTTGGGTACAACTAATACCGGTGCTGTCGTTAACTTCCACTTTAGCTCTTGGAAACTTTTCTCGCAGGCTTCTGTCCAGTCAAACTTCTTATCTTTCTTGAGCAACTGTGTCATAGGCTTGGCTATGGTGGAGAATCCTTCAATAAATCTGCGGTAATATCCTGCCATTCCCAAGAAACTCCGTATGTCCATTACGCTGGCTGGTGACTTCCAGCCAAGTACGGCCTTGACTTTCTCTGGGTCCACTGCGATACCGTCTTGGGTCAGTACGTGGCCTAGAAAGCCTACTTGTCCTAGCCAAAATTCGCACTTGCTGAACTTGGCATACAATTGGTGTTTTCTGAGCTATCCTAGCACAATCCTGAGATGTTCTGCGTGCTCTTCTGGTGTCTTGGAGTATACCAGAATATCGTCGATGAATACCACGACGAACTTGTCCATAAACTTCATAAATACTTTGTTCATGAGGTGAACAAAATATGCGGGGGCGTTAGTTAATCCAAATGGCATCACTGTGAACTCGTACAGTCCATATCTGGAGGTGAAGGCTGTTTTGGGGATATCTTCCGTTCGTACCTTCAATTTATGGTATCCTGACCTTAGGTCAATTTTTGAGAATACCTTGGCCTGAGCGAGTTGATCAAACAAATCGTTTATCCTTGGCATCGGGTATTTGTTTTTGACTGTGACCATGTTAAGTGCTCGATAGTCAATACACAATCTCAGCGTTCCATCCTTCTTTTTGGCAAATAAAATTGGTGATCCCCAAGGTGAGGAGCTGGCTCGAATGTATCCTTTGACTAGCAATTCCTTTATTTGTTTCTTCAACTCAACTAATTCGGATGGTGCCATTCGGTACGGTTTCTTGTATATGGGGGTGGTTCCTGGTGCGAGCTCAATGCTGAATTCTATCTCTCGGTCTGGTGGCATGCCTGGTAGCTCTTCAGGGAATACGTCTGGAAATTCACACACTACTGGAACCTTGTTTAGCTCAGAAACGTCCACCTTATTCAATCTCGGTTGCCGGGGTATCTTTCCCTCCTTGGCTGACACTCTTATTGTCTTCCCTTGGTGGTGTGTGAGAATTACGGTCCTGTTGAAACAGTCGATAAAACCCTTGTTGGTGGTTAGCCAGTCCATCCCTAGGATGACATCCAGTCCTTTATTTTCCAACACAATAAGATTTGCGTGAAACTACAATCCTTCGAACTCAATGACCACATTCTGACAGTAATTCTGAGTAACTTGCTGAATCCCAGGGGGCTTGATGATCATGGATTTCTCCAAAGGAAGCATTGAAAAATTATTTTGCAAAGCAAAACTTTTCGAAATGAAAGAGTGAGAAGCTCCAGAATCAAACAAAACCATTGCAGGTATTGTGTTGACAGGAAACGTACTGAGTACGATATCCGGAGCATTTTGTGCCTCCTCTTTGGTTACGTGGTTCAGATGACCCTTCCTGTGGTTATTGTTGGGATTGAAATTGTTTCGCTTGGGCGCTGAATTATTGCCGCCGTTGTTCGGCTTTGGGGTTGAGTTCCTTGGCTTGGGGCACTGTTTGGCATAGTGCCCTTCTTCTCCACAAGCGTAACAAGTAACGCCGGGGCAATAGGTGAATTCCTTGTCCCTTGCATGAAAATTCTTGATTGGGCGTGAGACATTGGATGAGGATTTGTGTGTCCCACCCTTTTGAAAATCTGTCCTGCTTCGGTGATTGCGAGCATGGTTAGTCTGGTCCCTTTTTCGCTTGCGGATATCTTCCAGGCTGCGTCTCTCATTTTCTAGAGTGATGGCTTTGTCCACCAGTGTTTTAAAATCAGGAAAAGTGTGCATGACCAGTTGGCATTTAAGCGCGGGTGCTAGACCGTCAAGGAATTTCTCCATCTTCTTGCTTTCAGTCATACACTCTTCATTGGCGTAGCGGGACAATAGAGTAAATTGACTGTTGTAATCTGACACTGTCATGTTCCTTTGCTTGAGGTCGTCGAACTCTCTCTTCTTGATTTTCATAATACTCTTAGGAATGTGTGCACCACGAAAACCTTCCTTGAAATCATCCCAGGTTATGTCATTTTCGTTGGGATGCATGTGCAGAAAATTCTCCCACCACGATGCGGCTGCTCCTGTGAGATAGTGCGGAGCATACAATACCTTTTCGGGGTCTGAACATTTTGGAATAATTAATTTCCTCTCCATATCTCGAAGCCAGTCCTCGGCTTCAAGAGGTTTGTTAGTGTGAGAAAATGTTTGGGGACGTGTCTTCTGAAGCTCAGATAACTTGGATTGCTGCTGATACTGTCCATGGTGATTCCCCATGTTGATGACTTGGTTCATCATTTCACGATGATGTTGCTGACTCTGTTCATAAAGGAGGCACATTTGGGAAAGTGCCGTTTCACTGTTCTGTTGACTCGACTGCCCTTGTGTGAAATTGTTGCCTGGTTGAGTGTCATAATCTTCCTCTGGCGGAGTAGGCATGGAGCGAGTCCAAGGACGAGACATTTTTCACTCTGGGGATATATTTTGTAAAACTCATAAGAAAAGCGAAGATGGTCGCAAAAACAAATCCAAAATTGCACAAGGATGGCAAATAATTTAAATGACCAAGATCACTTAAGAAAACAAATCGAATTGCGCACGGAGAAGGACTGCTCATTACATATCTTACACGCGGGCGATAATTATACAATACATCACTCAGGATATGCGTACATAATCCTGACATGTTATTTAGGCTAGTGCACTTCTCCAGTTCCTACATGATGCGCAAACAGGCTACTCCTCACAACCTATGTACATATCTTACAAAGCGGTACATCGCATGACGGGCAAGCGCACTCAGCCAGAAATGTTGACGATCTCCTTGGCCCTGCCAAGGGTGAGGCGCAGTGAGGCTGGGGACTCGACCTCCTCCTCACTAATAGGCTCCAGACGTGAAGAGCTGCGTCGGGTAGATGGAGCGGGTGCCAGGGGCGGAGCAACACGAATAGGAGTAGGCACAACGGGTGGTGCAGTGCGCGCTGGAGTGGGCGCAATGGCCTGGTTGAACTCTTCGGTGGTAGGCAGGCGACGAGTAGGTGCATAAGATGCTGATGACGAGACAAAAGTCAGTGGCGGTGCGACGGGCAGGAGCTCCCTCCTGTTGGCGGCACAGCCATGGACAGAGTCCATGCGGGCAGCTACGAAGTCGTCCACCAGGTTGTCGAAGGCTGCCTCCATAGCCCGGAGATACTCAATAAGCATCTCAAAAGCCTCATCTCGTTCTCCTCTGGGGCAGGAGAATGCGTAGTGACAGGTGTAAGGCACATGGCATGGAAGATAGTGGTAGCGACGAGTCTTCATCGCGGGAAGGACATCCCTGAGGCGAGCTATTGCCTCACGGGCTGCCATCTGCATAGCATGCCTCTCCGTAGGCATGGCTCTTCCCACGAACCGGAAGCGGCATAACTCACCACGCCCTCCCCTGAACTGCACCGTGGCCTGGTGCATGGTCAGACTGTTGTTGACCTTGTGCTGGAAGAGTGTGAAGACTGGGCGCACAGACGGCCCCATCGCGACCTGAACGATGAAGGAGAGAAGCTTGACGAACCCATCGGGCACGTTGGCGAAGGTCTGAGACTCGCAGCTGTTGTCAGCCATCTACGAAAGTAGTAAAAAAATCCTGCATGGTTAGATCATAAATTTATGCTGACTTTCAGAAAATGACTACAATTGCAGAAATATAAATTAGCTCTATTATGCTAATAACCGATTAGCGATCACACCTAGTGGCTTCCTACAGTCAGCCTGGCTCTGGTACCAAGCTTGTCACGACCGGTTTTCCAATAAAAATATTTATTGAGAAACCAATCTTTTGAGTCCAGTATGAGAGAAATCCTCCTCACTTGTAGACAAATTCTTGATACAATAAGCCAGTAGCATAGGATATATTACAGGGTTGAGCTAGGGCTGCTCAACAAATTATTACAAGCGCGCCAATAATTATACATAATGGCGGATATAACACAATGGTGTGGTGGCATACTACTGACTCGAGGATAGAGTGATGGTGGAATAACACAGTGGGGAGTGTGATAACACGACTCTCAAACTGGCATCTCATCGAGCGTCGAGGTGAGGCTCGATAAATTTATTCGGGTTGCGGAAGAGGATATAATACAGTGACCAAATCCAGGGTCGCACGAGACTGACTGGGATTCCTCTAGGCGTCGGACTCGCTATCAAACTCTTCATCCATGAGATCGCCTTCGTCAGCGGCTGGCCAAATCAACAAGCCAGTGAGTACTTTGAAAGTACTCGCAAGACAGTTCAGACGTAAGATATAACAAATGCATGCATGAATGCGTCATGATTAATTCACCAATGTACATTTAAAGTATTAGCAGGCAAGGTAAGCAAAGAGGGAATCGGCGGTAGTCCACCTGAAATCCCGACAGAAATATAAATGGAAACCGATCGGGTGTCTGAAGCGACGCCTCGAAAGGTGAACAAATAAATAAAGGAGAAAATCATGCCACAGTCGGGCGTCTTAGCGACACCACATAAAGGGCTTTAAAAGAAATGCCACAGTCGTATGTCGGGGCGACATCATAGAAAGGGCTTTAAAAGAAATGCCACAGTCGGACGTCGGGGCGACATCACAGAGAGGGCTTTAAAAGAAATGCCACAGTCGGACATCGGGGCGACATCACAGAAAGGGCTTTAAAAGAAATGCCACAGTCGGACGTCGGGGCGACATCACAGAAAGGGCTTTAAAACAAATGCCATAGTCGGACGTCGGGGCGACATCACAGAAAGGGCTTTATTCACAAGTCGAACGTCGGACGTCGGGGCGACATCACAGAAAGGAATAACATTTAACCGGACTTAGCACTCATTGGATTCACCGGAGTCTCTGTCATCAAACTGATACTGTTAGGACAAGATAATACGAATTTGGACATGGAATAGATGATTCAAGGAATGTATGACTCTGCAGAGTTTGTACAAAAAAATTCCCACAGCCAACGGATTTCCGTAGTCACGAAGGACTAGTTCCGTTTACGGTTTTTCGGAAGAAAACACAGCTATCCAGTACACACCCATCCTACCTCTCGATGCCAGGACTCACCCTAGACATCGTCCAAGAAAAACTTTTGAGACGGGGAGATCACAATCTCGAATAGCATGGGATCAAATTTATATACGCGCGCTCTAAGGGGTGCCCCCCTCTCGGTCCCAACCAGAAACACCCATGCCCCCTGACCGGATGACTGGCTTTAATCCAGGGCCATGGAACCATCATCACGGCCTCTCCTTTTTGGTGTGTACCAGGGAAGCGGTTTACAACTTACTGAGCCATATCCCTTGCGGAAAACTTGTGGTAGTACAGGGAAGGAAGAATGGAAAGAACTGGAATGATACGAGTTGACATTGAAGTCACATAGTCTGGCATAAGCCTGGCATGCTACAACACTGCCATCTTACCCATCCTCATGCCAACACATGGCCATGCATACTCACATCCATCCACTTATGGATCATCGAACTCACTTACCTCAACATTTCATAGAAATAACGTTCATCGGTATGCTCATCAACATGCCATGAAACTAACTAAATGCAAGACATGCCAAGACACTCATCATATCAAAAGTTCAAACATGCTTGCCTGGTTCGGAGTAGTCGGAGCCTAGCTCGGTGAAGTTCGCGGCTCCGTTACCTCCTTCGATATCTACGGTATAAAGAAATACATGCGCTATCGTAAATACCAAGAGGTGCACAGAAAGTTATACCAAATATTTTACAAATAAATCTGATAAAAAACTAGACAAAATTCTGAAGAGGACAGAAAAAGAATCACTCAAAAATTCCTTTCTGTTAAAAAGTTATAAGGGTTTTAATCCAGGGACTCATCTGTAATGAAACAGAAAGTTTCCAGGGGCTAGCTTATAAAAACAGAAAACGCTTCGGCAGAAACTACGCTAGCCCAAAGGGAAAGCGCATTTGGCATAAGGTTTTTTCAGAAAACGCTTCGTTTAGAAAGGATAGAGAGGCTGACAGCGGGTCCCACTTGTCATGTTTAAACTTTCAAATGGGAGGGACGAGGCTCGTCGGCGCCCGAGGGCTGCGGTGGTCGCCGGCGGCGATCCACGGCGAGGTAAGGGGATCGGAGGTTACCAACGTGCTCACCGTGTCCTTCCGCAACGGTGGGTGGTGGTGTTGGTCGCCCGGGAGCACCACGTCGATGGCGGTCTCAACTCCGGCGGACGGTGGTTCGGGCGTGGATGGAGCTCGTCGGAGAGGACTGCAAAGGCCAAATTGATGAGGGGGTTAGAGTACTGGGTGTGAGAGAGGGCTACGGACGAGGTTTGGGCACCGGAGATGGCCTCACCGGAGTGAATCAAGCTGGAGGCCGAGGCGGAGCAAGGCGGCCGGAGTTGGGGAAGGAGACCTCCTCGAGGTCCTCCTGGTGGCTTAGCAGGGTCCTAGGGAGGTGCAGTGAAGGTGCGTGCTCGAGGGCGAGCTCGGGTTCCTTTTTATAGGCGATTCGAGGCGCTGGCCGAGAACGGGGTTCTCCGGCGAAGCTTACGGTGGCGCAGGGCATTGGTCGGGGAGGATTAGGGGTCGAGCGCCGTCGTGGGGGTTCAATGGGTCCGTTTAGGTGCTAAACTGGCCGGGGTTTGGGTGTTTGGGTCGAGCTCGACGGAACGGGGGTGGCGCGGCCCGTCGGCGGCAGGGAGCACGTTCCGTGCTTGCCGGGCCACGGTGATGGTGCCACGGGCATGCGCTGGCATGCATGAGGCCACGCGGAGAGCCAGGGGGCTTTGGGCGGCACTGAACGGCGTTCTGCCGTGGTGTGCCTTCTGTCGGCCGCCACGGGAGGTCCCGACGCCTCAGAAGACGCCGGCGAGGGCGGGCCAGCGCGCCACCGACGCCAGGAAGGCTCCACGCACGCGTGTGAAGCTCCGGATAAGAGGGAGGGGCTGCGAGCATCGAGCCAAGCGCACTGTGAGCTTGTGACTGAACTCTGAAGAAAACGACACTGTAAAACTGAATTTTTACTGAACTTTACTGAAAATGCAAAGAACAGTGCAGCTCAGGTGTTCGACAGAATGCTTTTGGCATCTAGGGATTTTTCCTTGAGCTGCAACTTGGTGGAGTGGCTACTCATTGCTCCAGTAGGCTGCATGATTTTTTGTGGAATTTTTGGAGAAGTGTGGATATGAATTTCATCAAATTTGTCAAATCTGGTCCAAACTTGCAGTGAGTGAAATTTGAAATATTTGAAAAGAAGAAGAGTGGATCAAGATGGTTCTAGGTTGTGGGTACTAAAGACAATCCAGGGAAGTTGGTTTGGGATAAAAACTCAAAGGCAAAGTGGTACTTGCTTTGAAAATCACTTAGGCTCAAAATAATTGGCAGAAATGTTTTGGGAGATAAAATAATTGAAATAAAATCCAAAACTTGTTTGGACTTGTTGAGACAGAGGATTTAAATTGCTCAAAGGTGGAGGGAGGGGTTTTGAGAAGATTTACTATAGGAGACATGGTAAAACCATGGGTGGTTTCAAAAAGAAAGAAGTCCCAAAACTCTTAGGGTTTCTTTTTTTTTGAAAATAAATAAGTTTGAGAGGGTAACAACCAGAAGGAAAAGCTCCCAAAAACTTCAACACCAAATTTGAAAGGGAAAAGAAAATCCTTGCCAAAGGAAAGGAAGTTTTTAAGAGGAAGGATTTCTGGAAAAGAAATTTTAAATGCCCTCTTTTAAAATCCAACAAAGTTTTTGATGAAAACCAAATTAAAATTTTGGAGTGTCACATGGGTCCCAGCGGTCAGGGGTGCGAATCGTTTTGTTTTTTTGCCCAGACGCACTTCCTTGCATGCGAAGATGTAGCTGGTGGGTCCCAGCAGTCAGGGGGAAACATTTTTCGCGAAATAAAGTGGCCCGTCCGGTGGGTCCCAGCTGTCAGGTGGAGGAATCATTTTTTTCCGTGTAATAAGGAGGCACTTCCTTGCCGTGGACCTAGCTTTCAACCTCTCCACGTACATTCCACGTCCGATGGAAGTCGTTCGTTGACCACGTTGACCACGCCGCACCGAGAGCACCAGGGCGATGGACGACGGCGAGGGCTAGGAAAGGGACGACGGGGAGCCGGGGAAGATGCGGTAGTGGAAGCCCGCGCGGAGAGGTGTACGAGGGTTCACTGGTTCGGCTGCGGTGTGAGGCTACCGTCGCCGCAGGGCCTGGCCAGCGGTGGGAATAGTAGGGGGCGGTGAGGCCTCTGCGGTAGCACAGCCGGCCACAGGAGGCAGGAGCATGCGGCACGACGGGCACTGCTTTGGGCGGCTGGAGCAAGAAGACTAGAGGTTGAAGAAGCACTACGGCCGTTGGATGGACATCGTACGGTCACTAGAGTTAGAATCGTTCATATTGACTAAAGTTAACAAAGTCCCCCGTCCCAGTCAACTTAGTAGGCCCACAAGTCAGCCTCCCACCATGGTGGGTCCCAGCTAGCAGGGGGAGTATTCATTTTTTGTGCGTAATAAGGAGGCACTTCCGGTGGGTCTAAGCTGACAGCGCGGTGAACGTTTTTTTCGCAAAATACGCTGGCCCGTTTGGTGGGTCCCAGAAGTCAGGGGGGAAATGTTTTTTTCGCGAAATAAGGTGGCCCGTCCGGTGGGTCCCTGCTATCAGGTGGAGGAATAATTATTTTGCGCGCAATAAGGAGGCACTTCCTTGCGGCGGCCTGGACCAGCTGTCAGCCTCTCCACGTACAATACTCTTCCTATGGAAGTCGGTCGTTGACAACGTTGACCACGCCGCGCCGATAGCACCGGTGTGGTGGTCTGGACGACAGTGAGGCCTAGGAAGGGGACGACGTGGAGCCGGGGAAGACGCAGCAGTGGTAGCCCGCGCGGAGAGGAGTACGAGGGTTCACTGGTTCGGCTGCGGTGTGAGGCTGCTGTCGCCGCAGAATAACAGGGGGTGTGGGTGAGTAGAGGGATGGCCTGGCCAGCGGTGGGAGTAGTACGGGGCAGTGAGGCCTCCGCGGCATCACAGCCGGCCATGGGAGACAGGAGCACGTGACACGAGCGGTGCTGCTTTGGGCGGCTGGAGCAAGAAGACCAGAGGTTGAAGATGCACTACGGCCGTTGGATGGACATCGTACGATCACTGCAGCTAGCATCGTTTATATTGACTAAGTTGACAAAGCCCTTGGTACACATCAACTTAGTAGGCCCACAGCTCGGATTTGTAATTTGTAAGAATGTACAGCCCATTTTTCAATTCTAATGGAATTTACTACAACCCATTTACAGTTTGTTAAAAGTACAGCCCAACTTCTAGCTAGGACAACGATTAATAATTTCTAACAACCGCGCAAAACAGAATTAAAAAAAATTCCCACATTTTGATGGGATTCGAAATTTCTAGTCAGGTTAAATATAATTTCAAAATAAAGTTGTATCACGTTAAAATCCAACGAAATATTGTGCGCGCAACAAGTAATGAAATTAAAATTTCCAAATTCCAAAAATAATATATTTTTCAAACTAATTACGTGTTTGGTGCATAGTAATTGCCCAGTTATTGTAATTACATCCCATTTATTATTTCTTAAAGTCCATTTTCTTGTTAAGCCTAATGCATACCTCCTAGGAAACTTTGCAGCCCAGCGGGGCGGATAACAAGTTGACCCGGATATTGTGTACAACTGTCGGTCCAGTTGCATTGCTGATGTTGAAAAAAAGGCCTGTGTAGTACAGTACAACCTAACATGGTTACTCAGCCCACATTCAGCAACACCGGAAAGGCCCAAACAAGGCTTCTGTACAACTTTTTGAAGTCACTGAGGTCAATTAATAACTTAAGAAAAAGTTAGATTACAGTGGAACCTAATTAAAAGCTGTCATGAGCAAATAAATAATTCAACAGGTCCCACTTGTGCGTGTGCGCGCGCGCGCGCGCGTGTGTTTGTGTGTGTGTGTGTGTGTGTGAGAGAGAGAGAGAGAGAGACCCATCGGTCGATGCTCGTAAATACATCTTTCAGCCATATGCATTGCTTATGCTCAGTAAAAACTTATATAGTTGACACAATCATATAGAACATCATAGCACAATGAACTTGCATACCAAAATTTCACGCAGGCGGCACAATTAGGATGGAAGCAGTGGATCGCTACGGGAAGGGCTATGTTAAAACCAACGAAGTTGTACATAATGGTTCATCGTCTTTATAAATGATGGGGAAATATCTTGAATGTTGTGCAAAGAAAATAGACAGACAACACAATAAGTTCTGCTAGCACATTAAATTGACGTACAACCCTTTCTAAAAAAAGTTCAGGTACAAAATTAGAACAGGTCACAATCAAATGTACTGGCATATCAGTGCTTCAGACCCATAGCTCGAATTTAACTAGTACTATCTGACAAGATTCAGTTGTTACCTCAAATTAGAGCACATCTAGGCAGCCAGCCCTGCCTCTTCTCCTAAAGAAGCAGTGGCCTCCGCCGCGCGATGGAGTAGGCCCTGTGCCATCCATCGTTCCGAGCAACTCGGGGAAAGTCTGATGTTTACTCCTGTAATGGACGTCGTCGACGGACCCTGGCACCAGCGGCGGCGGCAAGACTTCGATTGATGGATTGACCACTTCTTCGACATGCACGAACATTCGATACAGGTACATCCCTAACATGGTCTGTGGCGGCCTTGGTGGAAACGAATAGTACAACCCTGGTTCCTGCACTGGTATCTCAACACCAATCACCTTCGGTATGGTGGACGGCTTCTTCATCCATGCCATAACTGTCAGAGCCCAGCTGTCTGGAGGAACAAACATACTTACGAGCTCACCTCCAAGGTCGTTGAGAAGCTCGTTCATGGACTCGCTGTTCCAAGCATGTCGAGGCATGCCGTGGAAGGTAAGCTTTGTTAAAAACTCAAGCTCAGAGGGCACCGAGCCCCATCCTGGGTGCCACCGATAAAAGCTCACCAGCGCGCCATCGCAGAAAAAACGCCGGGAAGATTCGAACACACGACTGCAGTCGAAAGTTGTCCGGAACCTGACGAACAAATCAGCCGATGGCGGATAGACTTCGATGAGCAAGTCACTTATTTGGATGTCGTGCGCAATGACAAGAGCTTTGACAAGGTCGTCCGGCGAGACAGGAGGTCGGTCGCCGTTGATGGTTACCATCAGCACTTTGCCGGCAAACTGGTCGTCAAGCGCCGCCATGCCACTGTTGAGCGGCAGCACGCAGTGAACGAAGGCAGGACGGACCTCAGGATCTCCGGCTCGGAGATCCGTGTTGACCGGCGACATGATAGTGCGCTTGAGTACAGGGAGTACCGAAGGGGGATTTGGGAGAACTGGAGTAGGAATCGAGATTCTAGAGGTGGGGGAGAGGCGGGAGACAGGGGATGAAAAGGTCGCTTGAATTTCAAGCACGCACCAATATGCTCTTGGCGCGCAAGCGCATGAAAACACCGGTGGCGCCCACATGTCAGCCTAAGAGTCCTTGTTCTTTCTTTTTTGGAGAGGCCGGCCTTTTTTTCAGGATCTTTCGAGAGCCCGGCCCGAGAGTCATAATTGACCTGTTTGGCATTGCGTTACTACTCGGCCCATATTCAACGACACCTCACTGGCCCAAACAAGTGTACATCACCGAAAAGGCAGTGAGCTCAAATTATATAACTTTAAAAAAGGAGATATACTCTGAGCACTAGAGAATGGTGATGCCCTCATTTAGCCCACCAGTAGTTCAAGACAATAAACAGTTCGAAACAACGATATATACAACATTCAAACACTGACTAGTGACTACTACTGACATAAACAGCAAGACATGATAGTTCATAAGAAGTCTTGCTACACCACCAAAACATACCCATCTGTAGCGCTCAGACTCTCATGATCCAGACGAGAATGACATTCTAAACAGAAGCAACTATTACATAGAAAGAGTGACATAGACGAGGATGACCAAATGACAAGGAATATGCATAACAAAAGAAAGAACTACCCATCGAGAACCAGCAACAAAGACAACAAAGTCATTCGAAGAGATGATCCAACATCATCATAATTTGCAGCCCCGCTTCAGCGACCAGTGATCCGGAGACACCAGTACTCCACCCTTTCGATGCAACATCCGAGTTACCTATCAACCTGAAGGCTTGAACCACATCACTGCCTGTCGTAATTGAGACATCCAAGGATCAAAGTTAACCCAGATGCCTTTGTCATTCTCACCTTCTTTTGGTTGCAGGCTGTATCGTTGACAATCAGGGGAGTTTGCTCCCGAACTCCTAGGGCTTGACGTGTAGACACAACTTTCCATAGCAAACAGAGCCTCTCTGCCATCAAGGTCCTTGCCAACGGTGATCTCCTAGTTAATCGGATAATTGAGTCCGAGAAACAGAGAGTGTGAACCAAGGCTGTTTACCCGCCTCCAACTAAAAAATCCTAAAGGCCCCAACAAGCCGGTATCCTGCTCATAGATGTAACAGCCACTGTCCGGATACTCACGTATTACACGGTGCTTGTATACAGTGGGGTTTTTGCAATATAACCTTTCCGGCTCATGTGTCCGAATGATCATCAGTCTTTTGCTGTCGTCTGATAGAGCGAGGAACCAGTTGTGCTTCCCTGTTTTTGGCAAAGGTGGTGTAATTACAAAGGGCAGTAATTGTAGGGACACTGCATCATATCAAAAAGGACAGGCGTTGTTAATGTAAGATCAACATTGTTCAGAGTATGAGTAGGATAATGCAAGAAACAGCATTGATATGTCCCTGTTGGAACTAGGAGGAAAATACAGGGAAATGTATACTGTGTTCGAAAATATAGAAGTGCCATGCATGGTTATACTCATGTTATCTCGCAATCGATTCTTCACAGGAAACTACCATGTCCTGCATGTTATGTAATCATGTTGTGTTCTCACAAACAAATTCTTCAAGGTAACTAACAGAACATGCATTGTTATATACTCGTGTTCTGTGGGCAAATTTTTTTTGAGGATATTATTCTAGCCATTGATTGCCGAAGGGTGAATATAGGTATGTACACATGGTAAGCATTGCAGGATTTCACTACTTCCAAATATGGAGTTCTCCATATGCACATTTACTTCCCTAATGTATGGTTAGATGAAACCAACAGTGTGGTTCATGTTTCTACATCATGAAAATGAGGAAACTAACATGGCCATTGATACACACTCATATTTAGTAGTAGTATATAGATTACTGTAAAATAAGGATAATATCCATATATTCCCAACCGTTTGATTATTCACGGTACAAATTGGCTGTAATGACATGGTCACAATCGCATGAATTAACTCATTCCAAATATAGCTGATTTACGGCGTCTCTAATATATTGCCATAGTTCTACTCAAATTCTGCTCAAACAAGGATATGCCAATCATCACAAAAAGTTCAAACAGTTTCATGGCGTCATCATTAACATGAGACGGAAACAACTTACACGCGTCGTCCCAGCAATACGTGGTGCCATCTGCTTTGTCGATCGCGTAGATGATGCCATTGTGTTCAATAGCATCACAGAAGTGTGTATCAGCTTTGACGATGATCCACTGCGAGCCGAGTTGTCTCCGGCTAAAAAAGGCACCGGCTTAAAGATAGGCGAGTCCGCGGTCGAACAAGGCAACTAGCTTGAAGTCTGCGTAATTCGCATGTCGTGTGGGTACTTGGCAGATTACAATCTTCTGCAAAACAAGGTCCATCCAACTGATGTAGTAATCTAGATGACTTGGACCGCGATGGTAATACTATATATAATCCAACGGAGGAAGGATAATCTCATGGGAGGTCTGGAAGTTCATGAGCACCAACTTTTTACCGTCTTCTCTGAAGGCAGCCATCCAGTGGGAGTTCATGCCGACCCAGTACATACCTACCAAGAAGTTTCGGGCGATGGTGATCGGATCGATGTCGAGAGAAATGATGTATGGCGACACACTACATACCTGCAAAGAAGTTTCAGCTAATGGAGATCAGATTGAAGTTGAGGGGCATCATGCACGCCTCCGTATCATGGTGAGCCAATCTCGCAGGACCAGATAGCAGCAAGAAGGGTGTCTTGAAAATCTTAGGGCTCGCTTTGACGATGGCTGTGTGCATGTCCCTCGAGCTTGCAGCCAGCCACAGGGCGGTCAACATATCCATACATGAACAACAGAGGTCGAGGATGTCACTGCGGAGATTGCTCCAATCGTGGCTCATATGGATGCTGCACGGTTCGCGTTTGGCCATGGTGGTGTTTGGAAGGGGGCTTGATTTACGGGGGAGAAGGATGTCGGTGCTGGAGCGGCTAGCGAGGGAATAGTGGTACTGGGGGAGGCGAGTGAGGCGATGGTGCACGGGAGCACAGTGAGATGGAGACGGAGACGGAGATGGAGAAGGAGATGGAGATGGAGTGGTGCTATGGGAGCAGAGAGGGAGATGAGGCGAGGCGCCAATGTGTTGTACAGCGGCGGCGACAGACTGCACAGTGCACAGGGTGAGGCTGACTTTGGTAACCCGAACACGCAGCCTCGCCTGGACTAGTGTGAGGCGCAGGGTGTTTTCACTTCACTATGAGGACCGGATGAATAGTATTTTGACCATCAAGTGTACCACAGTTGTACTACTACTACTACTAGTAGTAGTAGTAGGAACATGAGTACTCCAGTATTGTATAGAGGAAATAGGTCTCCCGTGCTAGCATGCCTGTTCACTTCATCATTCAGGTATCATCCATATTGCGAGCAGAACCAAATTCTCGTGCATGCCCAATCAACGCACTGCCGGATGCATGCAGTCGTCGTTCTGGTGCATCAAGGACGGCATGCAGATCGTTCCACACTTGAGAAGAGGAAAAATGGAAAGGTAGAACGTGGCAGTAGAGGCAGAGAATGCTGGCTAACGAGGCTGGGAGGGGATCGAGCAGGAAATTAATGCTCCACGCCTAAAGGTTTTGGGAAAACCTGACTTTCATAAGGTGACTTATACTCACCTAAACGGAGGGAGTATTCCTTAACCAGAGAATGTTGTGTCTCCCACTCACGCGCTAAAAAAAAGCTATGACACATTTTTTTATCTATTTGCATAGGTCCCACCTATCAGGAAGGATGGGCATGTAAATGAACAGGTACGACTCCTCAGTCTACCCGCATAGCCTTTTCGTTTAGTCTACCTAGCCGTCTAATAAACTGCATGCACGCCACTTCTCCCATTTACTTTTCCATCGGGAACCGATTCGCCTCGGCTTCTTCACCTCCTCTTTGTCTTCATTTTCATCCAAACCCTGTCGGATTTAGGGTTCCGGCAGACCCTTGAGGTTCGAACACAGGGGTGCGCGCGGAGGTTTCGCCTTCTACCTACCTGTTCCTCACCGAATGGCTAAGATCTAAACTACGAAAAGAACAATGCAAGAGACACAGGGTTTATACTGGTTCAGGCCACCATTGTGGTGAAATACCCTACTCCAATGTGTGGCACGGTGGATTGCCTCTTGGGCTGATGATGAACAATACAAGGAAGAACAGCCTCGTGAGGGTCTGTTCTTGTGGTGGTGGTGTCCCTTTGGAGGGGTTGATTCTAGATGCCTATCTTCTCTCCAGATTCTTCTTTCGCCCCCTCTACCCTGTGGGTGGCTAGTCCTATTTATAGGCGAAGGCCCTGGGCCTCTTCCCAAATATTGAGCGGGAGGGCGCTAACAATTGGCCAATTTGAAGGGGAACATCTAGTACACTTATCCTGACTAAAGTTGGTCCTCGCCTGTCAAAGGCTCTGGTGGTGACGCCGACTTGGGCTCCACGGTGACCTCCATCCTACCGTTGGACTGGTCTTGGTCTTGTTGCACCGAAAATGGATGCCTTTGCTTGATGCTCTCGCCTGCGCTTGCTCCCCTTGCACCAAAGAGGAAAGAAGGACACTGCGCGGGCTGGCGCCTGGCCGGCGCCCTTCGTCGTCATTGCTTGCGTCACGGGCACCTTGCGAGGTACCCCGCCTTGAACTCTCCGCCTCCTCGTGAGCTAGCCTGACGAGGTCGTGCCTGAGGAAGCTCCTTGTCATCCGCCCCACGAGGCTTAGCCCCTCGCGAGGGTCTTGAGCTTGTGTTGATGAAGATGGGCTGTGCTGGGCCCCCTTTGAGCCACGCCGCAGGCCGCAGGCAGGCAAGTCTGGGGACCCCCGTTCCCAGAACGCAGTAGCCCCCGGGCCCAAGCAGGCCCGGACTTGGCCGAGCAGAGAGGCGAAAGGGCAAGTGCGAAGCGTCGCGGGCCCTAATAGCCTGCGGCCTTGGGCGCCGCGTGGCGGTTGATTGGACGTGGGCGGCTCCGCAACCGCGCGAGTTGATAAGGAGCGGCATCTGCCCTCTGCCTCCTTTGCTCTCTCCAGTTGCTGCTCAGATCCCCTTTCTGGCTCCTCTCCTTCCTTCCTTCGAAATCTCCAGATCTACTCCACCCGCGTGCCCAAGCCTGACATGGCGCCTCGCCAGGCCCCGGCGGGAGCTTGGTATTCGTCCGCCTTGGACTCGCCGAACGTGTCGCAGGCGAGCCTTGCACGGGTGCGCCAGATGGCAGCGGCGCAGGGCGTCGACGGGGCAAAGGTGTTTAAGGCCGGTTCTGCCCTCCCTGAGGGCCAAGGGAGCACCTTCTATCCGCTCTTCATGAGCGCCATTGTCGCCGGTCTGGTGCCTCCCTTCTCTGAGTTCTTCTTTTCTGTCCTCTGCCATTACAACCTTCAAGCTCTACACCTCCACCCCCACTCTATCCTCCTTCTGGCAATCTTCGCCTACTATTGCGAGGCTCACGTGGGGTTGAAGCCCTCAGTGGCCCTGCTGCGCCACTACTTCTCCCTCCGGACCTCTCGTGGTTCCGTCTCTGCGTGTGCGAGCTTCGCCGCGTACGGCAGCTCCATCGCCATTTCAAATCCCGGTAAAAGGATTAAGGGCTTTAGGAGCAAGTGGGTCTTGGTTGATGCTGGGCGCGTCCACCCCCGGCTGGTGTTTCCCACGGGACACCCCTCGAGCTCCGACGACTGGTATCGAGTGGAGCTGGTGGATCCCCGCGCAAGGCTGGTGTTGGAGAAGATGGATGCGGATCTGAGACCGACCAGCATGGCGGCGGCAAAGCTGACTGGCGCCTCCCTGCTGAGGGAGTTCCTAGAGCATCAGCTGGCTCTGCTTCATCAGTACTCGCTTCCGATGTGGAGGCCCCACCCGAGCCCCGCGGTCCTGGTCGATGAGGATCTAGCCGCGGTCCTCCAGTCTTTGGTCGGGGCCGACGTGGCAAGGTTGGAGGGCTCTCCGACGCCCCTGTTCCTTCGTGAGGACTGGGAGCAGGTTGTGGGGTCCATGCCCGTCTTCAACGGGGATGGGCCTGCGCCCGCGGAGGCTCCCGAGGACCTGGTGGACGTATCCTCCGGCGACTCCAGCGAAGAGAGGGAGGAAGGGGAGCAGGAAAACGGGGCTAACTCAGAGGCAGAGTCAAGGGCTCCACCTCTTCGGCGCAAGTCCCGCGCTCTCCGCCTTCCTCTGACTGACGATGACGAGGGTGATGACGAACAGGGTGGCGGGAGCCTGCCCCCGGTCCCGAAGAAGGACCAGACTGGGCTAATCCCCCGCGGGTCCGCCCCAGCCCTAAGGCGATCCGCAGGCGCCCCAGCTGCACCCGCACCCCTTGAGGCTGATCCTTGCAACCGGCTCTCGGGCTTCAAGTACCGACGACGACCTGTAAGCGCTTGATCCCTGTCTTGTTTCTTGTTTCGTCGCTGAGGCTTGACGTCTGTATCTCCCGGCTAGGCTGGCGCCCACGGTAAAAAAGCCGAAGGGGGCTCCTGAGACTCCATCCGCGGCAGCGCCTCTGCTCGCGGAAGAAGATGAACGTGACGCGCGGGCCTCTTCTGCCCAGGCGTCCCTGCAAGGCCCTGCCGAGCCGGCTGGGGCGAGCTCGGCTCCTATGGACCCGGCGACTCCCGAGGTGCCCCCGCTTGACACCGCCACCACAGCCGCTGGGGCGCAGCAGGCTCCGCCTCAGGACACCGTGGTCACGCTGTCGTCTTCTCCTCCTACCCCGCCGACTGCTGCTTCCCCATCTCCTCCTACTGTCCTCGATTGTGCTGCTGCCGAACTGGACCGTCTGCGGCGGGATCTTCTGAGCGCCGACCCTCGTTTGGTGGCCGGGCGCTTAGAGCTAGTGTCTGGCTGGATTCGCTCCGATGCTTCGATTCGGGCGGCGCTGGTCCAGGCCTCGACAGCCTGTGATGAGGAGAAGCAGACCGTCCTTGGAGCGAAGGTTGCCAGCGACGCCACCTTGGGGGAGGCGGCTAATGCCCGAGGTTGTTGCGAGGTGCTGGAGGGCAAGCTGAAGGGCCTGCAAGACCGGCTCGCCGAGGAGACTCGCCTTCGCCTAGAGCAGGAGGACGTCACGAAGGCTCGCGAGGCGGCCGTCAAGGACTGGGACGCCAAGCTCAAGAAGCGCCGGGACCACCTAGGCGCGCTGGAGGGAGAGCTGGAGGGGAGGAAGGTTGAGTTGGACGGCAAGGCACGGGTTCTTGCCGAGGATCGTGTGACCTTTGTGGAGATGGAGGAGAAGGCCCGCACTTCACTAAAGACGCTCTATGAGAGCGGCCTGGAGAGCCCGCTGGCCGGCGAGGAGGACGGCCCCGCCAAGCTGCTTCCTTTCCTGATTCGTGCCCTTGAAGATGCCGCCCTTGGCCTTGGACCTACGGCTGAGGCCGAGGCACGCGTCTTGTCTTCTGCGGCGCTGGCGCGGGTCTTCACCCACATCTATCTTCGCGGCCCCAACATCGACTTCGACGGCCTGCTGGAGCCATGCCGCTGCCGCTGCTGAGGTCGTGAAGGGCCGTGCGGAGGCTCTGCTGGGGAAGTTCCGGGCCTTCAGCACTAGGCCGAAGCGGAGCGCTGCTAGCTTGGCAGCTCCACAAGGCGAACCCGCTCCGCGCAACTCCACGGCCGGCAAGTGCCGTTGTGGCTCCCGTCCTGCTTTTAGTTTCTGCACATGTATCAGGCCTCGGGGAGGCATTAAAACTTGCATTTGGTGCTGTGATAACAGTATGGA
Source organism: Triticum dicoccoides (assembly GCF_002162155.2). Taxonomy (NCBI): domain Eukaryota; kingdom Viridiplantae; phylum Streptophyta; class Magnoliopsida; order Poales; family Poaceae; genus Triticum; species Triticum dicoccoides. The sequence continues at coordinate 572,719,091 of NC_041393.1, forward strand.
CTGTAATATTTGCTTTTGAATTCCTTGAAATTTGCGCTATTTCTTTCCTACTTGCTTGTGTCCTACGCCGGCAGAGCCCGGCCCTGCACATACCTCAGCAGCCGTTAGCCCCGACCGGAAACCAGGACGGGACCAAGGAGTGAGGGGCTACGTGACAAGTTAGGCTCCTGAGTCGCGATGCTCATGAGTCCCCCTTGGCGCTCGAACAGCAAGTAGGGAGGTGAGATGTGGGGGTGGATCTACCGTTCTACGTCTGCAGAGCCCGGCCCCGCGCATACCTCAACCGCCGTTAGCCCCGAACGGAAACCAGGACGGGACCAAGGAGTGAGGGGCTACGTGACCAGTTAGGCTCCTGAGTCGCGATGCTCAAGATTCCCCCTTGACGCTCAAACAGCCTTCATACCTTGGCTCCGCTCGGGGAGGGACGCGCGACGAACCAGGCCCGGGGGGCTGGCTAGGTGGTGTGCATCTGGGCGTGACCCAGGCGTAGCCCCCGTGCCCAGCCCCCTCACGCGGCACTCCCGAGGGGAGGCGTTGCGATGAGGCTAGACATTGAGCTCTGGGCTCCCTGAGGTTGATGCGGCCCGGGGGCCACCCTCAGTTGTTTATCACCAGCGCGGAACATAGCGCTTCCATATGCGTACGGGCATAGCCGCTCCTCGGCAGTGTCATCAGCCAGCGCGGAGCATGGTGCTTCCGCTGGTGTGTGGGAGGGGGCTCCCCTCCGGGAGGAGCCCCCGGGGTGTGTACAGCCCCGCCCTGACACGTGGCTGGCACGGTAGGGCTTGACGAGGTGTATCTGGGCACCCGTGAGCCAACGCGGGACTCACGGGGCCCTACCTCAAGGCGGGTTGCGCCTGGCTCTGGGCCTTATCTTGGAGTGTGTTCCTGCAAATTTGGCTAGATGCCGATGGTCTACGTCCTCGGGTCCCGGCTCTCGGGCTGGTCTCAGTCGTCGCTGGTATGTCGGGGCGCGATGCCGTCGGCAGACCAGAGGGTGAGGGCCGGAGAGCCGGTAGGAGCCCTGAATCGCGATGCTCAGGCACCCCCCTTTAACGCGCAAGCTGGGTTAGATGTCGAAACTCTACGTCCTCGGGTCCCGGCTCTCGGGCTGGTCTCAGCCGTCGCTGGTATGCTGGGGCGCGATGCCGTGGGCAGGCCAGAGGGTGAGGGCCGGAGAGCCGGTAGGAGCCCTGAGTCGCGATGCTCAGGCACCCCCCCTTTAACGCGCAAGCTGTGTTAGATGTCAAAACTCTACGTCCTCGGGTCCTGGCTCTCGGGCTGGTCTCAGCCATCGCTGGCATGCCGGGGCGCGATGCCGTGGGCAGGCCAGAGGGTGAGGGCCGGAGAGCCGGTAGGAGCCCTGAGTCGTGATGCTCATGCACCCCCCCTTTAACGCGGAAGCTTGCCACATCCAAGAAGAAAAAGGTACCGTGAACAGGCACCAAACAACAAGCATGACGGGTCGAAAACATGGCCCTAAGATAAATGCAAGAGGGGTACATGCCTCTGGGTCTGACCCGAGTGGCTTGGGGATAATGCAGCCCGAGGGGCGCCCCCAGTAGACTGAGCTAAGAACATGAAATAAAAGAGATACACGCCACAGGGATGGACCCACGCGGCCTGGGAATAATGCAGCCCTGAGGGCACTCCCAGCTAGAAATGAAACTAGAAAGATGTCACCTGATGACGCTGAAGACGAAGGGGTGTTGATGGAGCAGACTCGGTGGGCTGCGGGGGCAGATCCTCACGAGCCCCCGGGCCCTGGGGCCTTAGGAGGCTCCGGAGGCGTTGGTGGCTCCTCGCGGACCGTCTTCATCTCCACCAGGGCTGCGGAACGCCTGACCTCTTGAGCCTCCATGATGGCCCTCATGATGCGCTAGTACGCAGCAGCCGCATTCGGCGAGCCGTAAGGCATGCTAACGTAGCTGTGGGGCGGGCCCTCACAGCGTCCCGCTCGCGAAGGCCAGAGGCGCTCCTGAGACGCGGCTTGGTTGAGCCCTAGTATGTCGATGCAGACGCGCAACCCACCATCCTCGCCTGGATGGGGGGCCACAACAGGTAAGCGGCGGCTGCCTCTCATGACCCTTGACTCCTGTAGCTCCTGAATGGCCTTGCTGACGAGCTCCTGAGGGTTTGTCCCTCTTTGCCTTGCTCCTTCTTGATGGAAACGTGCTTCGAAGCATGCCTCCACGTGATGCCCAAGCGCCTCCCTCGTGACCTTGGCGAGGCCGACGGCCCTCCAGGGGAGAGCCCCCGAGCCCTGCCTGAGGAGGGCACCAGGCGCGCTTCCCTATGCGATGGAAGGAGGTTCCCCCTGAGCAGGCGCGGGTCCTGAGGGACCTGCCTCCTGAGGGGCCAGGCCGGCCGATGTCTTCTTCTTGGGGGCGGCCTCGAGAAGCCTCCTGCTTCCGCGATCCGGGTCTTCCAGTGATGCGGCCTGAAAGGCTCTCTCCAGGGAGCAAACTGCGCCTCTCTCTTCGTAGGGCACCGTGATGACTCCACCACTTCCTGGCATCTTGAGGACGTTGTAGCCGTGGTGGGTTACAGCCATGAACTTGGCCAGCGCTGGGTACCCGAGGATGGCGTTGTACGGCAGGCGAATGTGGGCGGCGTCAAAGTCGATGAGCTCGGTGCGGTAGTTATCGCGTGCCCCGAAGGTGACAGGGAGGCGGACCTGCCCAATCGGGACCATGGAGCCGTCGGTGACTCCGGAGAAAGGCTTGGTTGGCTGAAGCTGACGGTAGGGTACTTGGAGATTGTTGAATGTTTGCACGGACAGGACGTTGAGCCCTGCTCCGCCATCGATGAGGGTCCTGGTGACTAGCACGTTGCTGATGATTGGGGAACAAAGCATCGGGAGGACTCCGGCTGTGGCCATGCACTTGAGCTGATCCGCTGAGCTGAATGTGATGGCACACGCCGACCACCTGAGAGGGCACGTGGCCTCGAGCTTGGGGAGGATTGCATTCACTTCGCGGGCGAACTACTTGAAGATGCGCTGAGAGGCTGGGGCTTGGGCTCCGCCTAGGATGCAGGCGATCGCACTTGGTTCCTGGAAGCCCCCAGCCCCTTCGTCCTGATGACTGTCCTCATTTCTCCTTGGCTGCGGTGGTAGCGGAGGGAGGCCTGCGTTACCTTGTGGGCGATCCTCGTGAGGCTGATCCCTCTAGCCTCCCTCGCGAGGCGGGTCCTACAAGCGATCCTCGCGAGGTTGGTCGCGCCACCCTTGACGTGGGCCACGGTCTTCCCAGCGTCCTGCGTTCCTTCCTCCTCCTCGTCCGTATCCCCGGTCGCTGCGGTCGGGACGCGGCCAGTTCATCCTTCACGCACGGCCCGGAACTCTTGGCATTCATTGGTGTTATGGGTGTGGAGGTCATGGTACACGCAGTGCCGACTGCCCTTGGAGGATTCGGGTTGATCTCTGCCCCGCTTGTTGTCTAGTTCTGCGGCGAGCACGGCAGCCCCTTTGCGCTTCACGTCCTTGGCCTTGGGCTTCTTCTCTTTAGGGTCTGCGGCAGGCAACTCGAGGAGGGAGAGACGCCCTTCCTCAGCCCTGGCGCACTTGGTCGCCAGGTTGAACAGCTCCAAGGAAGTGCACAGATCTTCATGCATTGCGAGCTCCTCCTTCATTTTGACGTCACACACACCGTCAGAGAAGGCTGAGATGATGGCCTCCTCGGTCACGTTGGGAATCTTGAGGCGCGCATTGTTGAAGCGCTAGATGTACTTCTGCAGGGTCTCCCCTGGTTGCTGCTTGATGCGGCACATGTCACTCATGGCGGGTGGCCGGTCGCGGGTACCTTGGAAGTTGGCGATGAAGCGGGTGCGCATCTCGTCCCAAGAGGAGATCGTGCCTGCGGCCAGGTTCAGAAGCTAGGTGCGGGCCCTGTCCTTGAGAGCCATGGGAAACCAGTTTGCCATGACCTTCTTGTTTCCGTTGGCAGCCTCGATGCCCAGCTCATAGAGTTGGAGGAATTCTGCAGGGTCAGCCGTGCCATCGTAGCGAGGAGGCAGGTCCGGCTTGAACTTGCTGGGCCACACGATGGTGCGTAGCTCGGTGGTGAAGGCGCGGCAGCCCGCTGTGGCCACAGGAGGCCTTGGAGGACGAAGGGCTCAGTCCTGCGGGTCCCCGTGTGCCGCAGCTGGGTGCAGCGCGGGGTCTTGACGTGCTGGAGCAGGAGCGTGGTCGGAACGAGCCAGAGCAGGGAGCGCTCGGGCAGCTTCTCGAGGGCGAGGGACCTCTTGGCAGCTCTGCTCCTGCCGTGCTGGTTCCTAACGGGGCGGGTTCCGCCTAGGGGCCACGCGTCTTGGAGCCAGGGCGCCTTCTTGAGGGGGAGGCGGCTGAGGCGCCCCAGGAGCTTCATTGCCCGCGCATGGCAGGGCGCGGTGCAGCAAGAAAGATGGCACGGGGGAACCCCTAGCAGCGCAGACGAGTTCCGCGACTCAGTCGAGCCATTCTTCGTAGACATCGTCGACGGGGCGGTAGCGTAGGAGCTCTTTTGCCGCGATGAGCGCAGCTCGAGCCTCCAAGGCCGTGCGGGGCGCGCGGGACGAAGAACCAGCGGGGGTGAGCGAGGGCGTAGCGGTGCGACCGTCTCGCCTCAAGGACGGGTGCTGGGACGATGCTTGCTACTCGTTCCCCGCCGGGCAGGCAACGAGGAACGACGAGGCCGCCCGCCGACGGGAGCCGTCTGGGCGACGCGGGAAGCAAGGGCGGCTCGGCGCTCGGCGCGAACCTGGCGTGCGTCAGACATGGTGGCGACGGTTGGAGAAGAACAGGGCGACGGAAGACGAATTCCGGAGCATCCCTACCTGGCGCGCCAAATGTCGGATTTAGGGTTCCGGCAGACCCTTGAGGTTCGAACACTGGGGTGCGCGCGGAGGTTTCGCCTTCTACCTACCTGTTCCTCACCGAATCGCTAAGATCTAAAATACGAAAAGAACAACGCAAGAGACACAGGGTTTATACTGGTTCAGGCCACCATTGTGGTGTAATACCCTACTCCAGTGTGTGGCACGGTGGATTGCCTCTTGGGCTGATGATGAACAATACAAGGAAGAACAGCCTCGCGAGGGTCTGTTCTTGTGGTGGTGTTGTCCCTTTGGAGGGGTTGATTCTAGATGCCTATCTTCTCTCCAGATTCTTCTTTCGCCCCCTCTACCCTGTGGGCGGCTAGTCCTATTTATAGGCGCAGGCCCTGGGCCTCTTCCCAAATATTGAGAGGGAAGGGCGCCAACAATTGGCCAATTTGAAGGGGAACATCTAGTACACTTATCCTGACTAAAGTTGGTCCTCGCCTGTCAAAGGCTCTGGTGGTGACGCTGACTTGGGCTCCACGGTGACCTCCATCCTGCCGTTGGAATGGTCTTGGTCTTGTTGTACCGAAATGGATGCCTTTGCTTGATTCTCTCGCCTGCGCTTTCTCACCTTGCACCAAAGAGGAAAGAAGGACACTGCGCGGGCTGGCGCCCGGCCGGCGCCCTCGGTCGTCATGGCTTGCGTCATGGGCACCTCGCGAGGTACCCCGCCTTGAACTCTCCGCCTCCTCGTGAGCTAGCCTGACGAGGCCGTGCCTGAGGAAGCTCCTTGTCATCCGCCCCGCAAGGCTTAGCCCCTCGCGAGGGTCTTGAGCTTGTGTTGATGAAGATGGGCCGTGTTGTGGCCCCTTTGAGCCACGCCGCAAGCCGCAGGCAGGCAAGTCTAGGGACCCCCGTTCCTAGAACGCCGAAAAACCCCACTGCGTTCACATTGTTTTAACCTCTATAAATAATCACCTACTACTTCACTTAGACTAGCCATCTAATCCTAATTCTCCAAACCATAGCGCTCCGTTCTAGCGGTTCCAAATGGCAAAAGAGATCGATGATGCGCATAGTTGCCACCGTCACCGTCAACCCAAGGGTTGTTCGGCAGTGGATCAATAATGTATCCAACTCCGTTGAAAAGGTAGAGACGAGGGTCATCGGTCTCGACGCAGAGTACACTGAGCGTGCCCCTGGGAAGATCTAGCGCGCCGCCGTCCTTCACCTGTGCCTCGAAGATGATGTTTTGGTGTACCACATCGTACACTCGCCCTCCATACCAGGTGATCTTCACGATTTCTTGTCTCGAGAGGACGTATGCTTCTGTGGGCCAGCCATCGAAGGGGACAAACTGAAGTTGGAGCCGTACAACCTTGATTTGAAAAGCATCGCTGACCTACAAACTAGAATCAAAATTCCTGTAGAAGATTGTGCTAAACAAACACCATCCCTATTCGGTGTAGCAAATTTTGTGCTCGGTACAAATATTCAGAAGGCTGAGGAGATGGTGGCATTAAGATCGTCTGGATGGGATAAAATATGCTGCCCTCGATGCCCGTGTGAGTTTCGAGATAGTTGCAAGGTCCAAAGAGCTTGTTGCGAAGCCGTCTCCCACAGAGA
>NC_041393.1:572727191-572729092 GCF_002162155.2 Triticum dicoccoides
TCTCGGTAATACACATCACATAAGCCTTGCAAGCATTACAACTAATATGTTAGTTGTGAGATGATGTATTACGGAACGAGTAAAGAGACTTACCGGTAACGAGATTGAACTAGGTATTGGATACCGACGATCGAATCTCGGGCAAGTAACATACCGATGACAAAGGGAACAACGTATGTTGTTATGCGGTCTGACCGATAAAGATCTTCGTAGAATATGTAGGAGCCAATATGGGCATCCAGGTCCCGCTATTGGTTATTGACCAGAGACATGTCTCGGTCATGTCTACATTGTTCTCGAACCCGTAGGGTCCGCACGCTTAAGGTTACGATGAAAGTTATATTATGAGTTTATGCATTTTGATGTACCGAAGGTTGTTCGGAGTCCCGGATGTGATCACGGACATGACGAGGAGTCTCGAAATGGTCGAGACATAAAGATTGATATATTGGAAGCCTATGTTTGGACATCGAAAGTGTTCCGGGTGAAATCGGGATTTTACGGGGTTACCGGGAGGTTACCGGAACCCCCCGGGAACCACATGGGCCTTCATGGGCCTTAGTGGAAAGGAGAAAGGGGCAGCCCAAGGGGGCTGCGCGCCTCCCCCCTTCTCCTAGTCCTATTAGGACTAGGAGAGGTGGCCGGCCACCCCTCTCCCTCTTTCCCCCTTGGGAATCCTAGTTGGAATAGGATTGGAGGGGAGTCCTACTCCCGGTAGGAGTAGGACTCCTCCTGCGCCTCCTCCTCCTGGCCGGCGCACCCTCCCCCCCTTGGCTCCTTTATATACTGAGGCAGGGGCACCTCTAAACACACAAGTTGACACAAGTTGATCCACGTGATCGATTCCTTAGCCGTGTGCGGTGCCCCCTGCCACTATACTCCTCGATAATACTGTAGCGGAGTTTAGGCGAAGCCCTACTGCTGTAATTCATCAAGGTCGTCACCACGCCGTCGTGCTGACGAAACTCTTCCCCGACACTTTGCTGGATCGGAGTCCGGGGATCGTCATCGAGCTGTACGTGTGCTCGAACTCGGAGGTGCCGTAGTTTCGGTGCTTGATCGGTTGGATCGTGAAGACGTACGACTACTTCCTCTACGTCGTATCATCGCTTCCGCAGTCGGTCTGCGTAGGGTACGTAGACAATACTCTCCCCCTCGTTGCTATGCATCACATGATCCTGTGTGCACGTAGGAAAATTTTTGAAATTACTACGAAATCCGACAGTGGCATCTGAGCCTAGGTTAATGATGTTGATGTTATATGCACGAGTAGAACACAAGTGAGTTGTGGACGATACAAGTCATACTGCCTACCAGCATGTCATATTTTGGTTCAGCGGTATTGTTGGACGAGACGACCCGGACCAACCTTACGCGTACGCTTACGCGAGACCGGTTCCCTCGACGTGCTTTGCACAGAGATGGCTTGCGGGCGACTGCCTCTCCAACTTTAATTGAACCAAGTATGGCTACGCCCGGTCCTTGCGAAGGTTAAAACGGAGTCTATTTGACAAACTATCGTTGTGGTTTTGATGCGTAGGTGAGATTGGTTCTTACTTAAAGCCCGTAGCAGCCACGTAAAACATGCAACAACAAAGTAGAGGACGTCTAACTTGTTTTTGCAGGGCATGTTGTGATGTGATATGGTCAAGGCATGATGCTGAATTTTATTGTATGAGATGATCATGTTTTGTAACCAAGTTATCGGCAACTGGCAGGAGCCATATGGTTGTCGCTTTATTGTATGCAATGCAATCGCGATGTAATGCTTTACTTTATTACTAAACGGTAGTGATAGTCGTGGAAGCATAAGATTGGCGAGACGACAACGATGCTACGATGGAGATCAAGGTGTCGCGCCGGTGATGATGGTGATCATGACGGTGCTTCGGAGATGGAGA
>NC_041393.1:572729618-572746733 GCF_002162155.2 Triticum dicoccoides
AAGCCGTCTCCCACAGAGAATGAGAAGAAGAAGAAGAAGAAGAAGAAGAAGAAGAAGAAGAAGAAGAAGAAGAAGAAGAAGAAGAAGAAGAAGAAGAAGAAGAAGAAGAAGAAGAAGAAGAAGAAGAAGAAGAAGAAGAAGAAGAAGAAGAAGAAGAAGAAGAAGAAGAAGAAGAAGAAGAAGAAGAAGAAGAAGAAGAAGAAGAAGAAGAAGAAGAAGAAAATGCTGCACCAGCAAGAGGGCATTATGGATGGATGAAATATTTCCTCTCTTGTAAAAAAAATTATTCCCTCTCGGTGTATATTGATATAGATGGACTATTTCGATGGTGTGCATGTCTTTGGAACAGAGTAGTAGCATAGGTCCGCTTGACTATAAGGAACTATTTATCCGCATATATAGCTTTCTTTGCTACTCCTTCCAGTGATCGGTATGTAGTGCATGTGTCCGTAGACATGACAGCTTGTCCATGGAAGTTCAACTACGGCGACCATCACGTTTCATCTCGTGATTCCCATGATGCCTCTCCAACCCACGGCACCACGCCCCCCGACGTGCGCCTCATCCCTCTCGGTCGCACCGCCCCTCTGCCTTTGTGTGCATGACTTGTGGGCCACCTAAAATGCGGCGAGCATCAAGTTTCTACCACTGTCACCCGCGATTCCCACGACGTCGCTCGAACCCATGAAACCACACGTCCCCCGACCTGCGGCTCACCCCTCTTGGCCCCACTGCCCCTCTGCCTTCCGGAGCATTACATGTGGACCAGTCACCTATTGGGTCCACATGTTATTGACTCAAAGGTAGGTGTAGTAAGGCGCTGAAGCTCAGTCCTGACGGCCCTGAGAGGGAAATGTAACTCCTGCGCTAGGGCTTGTGGTGCTCCTGCAGCACGAACTCGTGCCAAACTCAAGATTTGTTTCTTTACTATACATGCACGCAACGATTTAATGGACATTGTGAAGGAAATATGCCCTAGAGGCAATAATAAAGTTATTATTTATTTCCTTATAATCATGATAAATGTTTATTATTCATGCTAGAATTGTATTTTCCGGAAACATAATACATGTGTGAATACATAGACAAACAGAGTGTCACTAGTATGCCTCTACTTGACTAGCTCGTTAATCAAAGATGGTTATGTTTCCTAACCATGAACAATGAGTTGTTATTTGATTAACGAGGTCACATCATTAGTAGAATGATCTGATTGACATGACCCATTCCATTAGCTTAGCACCCGATCGTTTAGTATGTTGCTATTGCTTTCTTCATGACTTATACATGTTCCTATGACTATGAGATTATGCAACTCCCGTTTACCGGAGGAACACTTTGGGTACTACCAAACGTCACAACGTAAATGGGTGATTATAAAGGAGTACTACAGGTGTCTCCAATGGTCGATGTTGGGTTGGCGTATTTCGAGATTAGGATTTGTCACTCCGATTGTCGGAGAGGTATCTCTGGGCCCTCTCGGTAATACACATCACATAAGCCTTGCAAGCATTACAACTAATATGTTAGTTGTGAGATGATGTATTACGGAACGAGTAAAGAGATTTGCCGGTAACGAGATTGAACTAGGTATTGGATACCGACGATCGAATCTCGGGCAAGTAACATACCGATGACAAAGGGAACAACGTATGTTGTTATGCGGTCTGACCGATAAAGATCTTCGTAGAATATGTAGGAGCCAATATGGGCATCCAGGTCCCGCTATTGGTTATTGACCAGAGACATGTCTCGGTCATGTCTACATTGTTCTCGAACCCGTAGGGTCCGCACGCTTAAGGTTACGATGACAGTTATATTATGAGTTTATGCATTTTGATGTACCGAAGGTTGTTCGGAGTCCCGGATGTGATCACGGACATGACGAGGAGTCTCGAAATGGTCGAGACATAAAGATTGATATATTGGAAGCCTATGTTTGGACATCGGAAGTGTTCCGGGTGAAATCGGGATTTTACCAGGTTACCGGGAGGTTACCGGAACCCCCCGGGAACCACATGGGCCTTCATGGGCCTTAGTGGAAAGGAGAAAGGGGCAGCCCAAGGGGGCTGCGCGCCTCCCCCCTTCTCCTAGTCCTATTAGGACTAGGAGAGGTGGCCGGCCACCCCTCTCCCTCTTTCCCCCTTGGGAATCCTAGTTGGAATAGGATTGGAGGGGAGTCCTACTCCCGGTAGGAGTAGGACTCCTCCTGCGCCTCCTCCTCCTGGCCGGCGCACCCTCCCCCCTTGGCTCCTTTATATACTGAGGCAGGGGCACCTCTAAACACACAAGTTAACACAAGTTGATCCACGTGATCGATTCCTTAGCCGTGTGCGGTGCCCCCTGCCACCATATTCCTCGATAATACTGTAGCGGAGTTTAGGCGAAGCCCTGCTGCTGTAGTTCATCAAGATCGTCACCACGCCGTCGTGCTGACGAAACTCTTCCCCGACACTTTGCTGGATCGGAGTCCGGGGATCGTCATCGAGCTGAACGTGTGCTCGAACTCGGAGGTGCCGTAGTTTCGGTGCTTGATCGGTTGGATCGTGAAGACGTACGACTACTTCCTCTACGTCGTGTCATCGCTTCCGCAGTCGGTCTGCGTTGGGTACGTAGACAACACTCTCCTCTCGTTGCTATGCATCACATGATCCTGTGTGCGCGTAGGAAATTTTTTGAAATTACTACGAAACCCAACAGTGGCATCCGAGCCAGGTTATTGATGTTGATGTTATATGCACGAGTAGAACACAAGTGAGTTGTGGACGATACAAGTCATACTGCCTACCAGCATGTCATATTTTGGTTTGGCGGTATTGTTGGACGAGACGACCCAGACCAACCTTACGCGTACGCTTACGCGAGACCGGTTCCCTCGACGTGCTTTGCACAGAGATGGCTTGCGGGCGACTGTCTCTCCAACTTTAGTTGAACCAAGTATGGCTACGCCCGGTCCTTGCGAAGGTTAAAACGGAGTCTATTTGACAAACTATCGTTGTGGTTTTGATGCGTAGGTGAGATTGGTTCTTACTTAAGCCCGTAGCAGCCACGTAAAAAATTGCAACAACAAAGTAGAGGACGTCTAACTTGTTTTTGCAGGGCATGTTGTGATGTGATATGGTCAAGGCATGATGCTGAATTTTATTGTATGAGATGATCATGTTTTGTAACCAAGTTATCGGCAACTGGCAGGAGCCATATGGTTGTCGCTTTATTGTATGCAATGCAATCGCGATGTAATGCTTAACTTTATTACTAAATGGTAGTGATAGTCGTGAAAGCATAAGATTGGCGAGACGACAACGATGCTACGATGGAGATCAAGGTGTCGCGCCGGTGACGATGGTGATCATGACGGTGCTTCGGAGATGGAGATCACAAGCACGAGATGATGATGGCCATATCATATCACTTATATTGATTGCATGTGATGTTTATCTTTTTATGCATCTTATCTTGCTTTGATTGACGGTAGCATTTTAAGATGATCTCTCATTAAATTATCAAGAAGTGTTCTCCCTGAGTATGCACCGTTGCCAAAGTTCGTCGTGCCCAGACACCACGTGATGATCGGGTGTGATAAGCTCTACGTCCATCTACAACGGGTGCAAGCCAGTTTTTGCACACGCAGAATACTCAGGTTAAACTTGACGAGCCTAGCATATGCAGATATGGCCTCGGAACACGGAGACCGAAAGGTCGAGCGTGAATCATATAGTAGATATGATCAACATAACGATGTTCACCATTGAAGACTACTCCATCTCACGTGATGATCGGTTATGGTTTAGTTGATTTGGATCACGTAATCACTTAGAGGATTAGAGGGATGTCTATCTAAGTGGGAGTTCTTAAGTAATATGATTAATTGAACTTAAATTTATCATGAACTTAGTACCTGATAGTATCTTGCTTGTTTATGTTGATTGTAGATAGATGGCTCGTGCTGTTGTTCCGTTGAATTTTAATGCGTTCCTTGAGAAAGCAAAGTTGAAAGATGATGGTAGCAATTACACGGACTGGGTCCGTAACTTGAGGATTATCCTCATTGCTGCACAGAAGAATTACGTCCTGGAAGCACCGCTGGGTGCCAGGCCTGCTGCTGGAGCAACGCCAGATGTTATGAACGTCTGGCAGAGCAAAGCTGATGACTACTCGATAGTTCAGTGTGCCATGCTTTACGGCTTAGAATCGGGACTTCAACGACGTTTTGAACGTCATGGAGCATATGAGATGTTCCAGGAGTTGAAGTTAATATTTCAAGCAAATGCCCGGATTGAGAGATATGAAGTCTCCAATAAGTTCTATAGCTGCAAGATGGAGAAGAACAGTTCTGTCAGTGAGCATATACTCAAAATGTCTGGGTATAATAATCACTTGATTCAATTGGGAGTTAATCTTCCGGATGATTGCGTCATCGACAGAATTCTCCAATCACTGCCACCAAGCTACAAGAGCTTCGTAATGAACTATAATATGCAAGGGATGAACAAGACTATTCCCGAACTCTTCGCAATGCTGAAAGCTGCGGAGGTAGAAATCAAGAAGGAGCATCAAGTGTTGATGGTTAACAAGACCACTAGTTTCAAGAAAAAGGGCAAAGGGAAGAAAAAGGGGAACTTCAAGAAGAACGGCAAGCAAGTTGCTGCTCAAGAGAAGAAACCTAAGTCTGGACCTAAGCCTGAAACTGAGTGCTTCTACTGCAAGCAGACTGGTCACTGGAAGCGGAACTGCCCCAAGTATTTGGCGGATAAGAAGGATGGCAAGGTGAACAAAGGTATATGTGATATACATGTTATTGATGTGTACCTTACTAGAGCTCGCAGTAGCACCTGGGTATTTGATACTGGTTCTGTTGCTAATATTTGCAACTCGAAACAGGGACTACAGAATAAGCGGGCACTGGGAAAGGACGAGGTGACGATGCGCGTGGGAAACGGTTCCAAAGTCGATGTGATCGCAGTCGGCACGCTACCTCTACATCTACCTTCGGGATTAATATTAGACCTAAGTAATTGTTATTTGGTGCCAGCGTTGAGCATGAACATTATATCTGGATCTTGTTTAATGCGAGACGGTTATTCATTTAAATCAGAGAATAATGGTTGTTCTATTTATATGAGTAATATCTTTTATGGTCATGCACCCTTGAAGAGTGGTCTATTTTTATTGAATCTCGATAGTAGTAATACACATATTCATAATGTTGAAGCCAAAAGATGTAGAGTTGATAATGAAAGTGCAACTTATTTGTGGCACTGTCGTTTAGGTCATATCGGTATAAAGCGCATGAAGAAACTCCATACCGATGGACTTTTGGAACCACTTGATTATGAATCACTTGGTACTTGCGAACCGTGCCTCATGGGCAAGATGACTAAAACACCGTTCTCCGGTACTATGGAGAGAGCAACAGATTTGTTGGAAATCATACATACCGATGTATGTGGCCCGTTGAATATTGAGGCTCATGGCGGATATCGTTATTTTCTCACCTTCACAGATGATTTAAGCAGATATGGGTATATTTACTTAATGAAACATAAGTCTGAAACATTTGAAAAGTTCAAAGAATTTCAGAGTGAAGTTGAAAATCATCATAACAAGAAAATAAAGTTTCTACGATCTGATCGTGGAGGAGAATATTTGAGTTACGAGTTTGGTGTACATTTGAAAAACTGTGGAATAGTTTCGCAACTCACGCCACCCGGAACACCACAGCGTAATGGTGTGTCCGAACGTCGTAATCGTACTTTACTAGATATGGTGCGATCTATGATGTCTCTTACTGATTTACCGCTATCATTTTGGGGATATGCTTTAGAGACGGCCGCATTCACGTTAAATAGGGCACCATCAAAATCCGTTGAGACGACGCCTTATGAACTGTGGTTTGGCAAGAAACCAAAGTTGTCGTTTCTTAAAGTTTGGGGCTGCGATGCTTATGTGAAAAAGCTTCAACCTGATAAGCTCGAACCCAAATCGGAGAAATGTGTATTCATAGGATACCCAAAGGAAACTGTTGGGTACACCTTCTATCACAGATCCGAAGGCAAAACATTCGTTGCTAAGAATGGATCATTTCTAGAGAAGGAGTTTCTCTCGAAAGAAGTGAATGGGAGGAAAGTAGAACTTGACGAGGTAACTGTACCTGCTCCCTTACTGGAGAGTAGTTCATCACAGAAAACTGTTTCAGTGACACCTACACCGGTTAGTGAGGAAGCCAATGATAATGATCATGAAACTTCAGATCAAGATACTACTGAACCACGTAGATCAACCAGAGTAAGATCCGCGCCAGAGTGGTACGGAAATCCTGTTCTGGAAGTCATGCTACTAGATCATGATGAACCTACGAACTATGAAGAAGCGATGGTGAGCCCAGATTCCGCAAAGTGGCTTGAAGCCATGAAATCTGAGATGGGATCCATGTATGAGAACAAAGTATGGACTTTGGTTGACTTGCCCGATGATCGGCAAGCAATTGAGAATAAATGGATCTTTAAGAAGAAGATTGACGCTGATGGTAATGTTACTGTCTACAAAGCTCGACTTGTCGCAAAAGGTTTTCGGCAAGTTCAAGGGATTGACTACGATGAGACCTTCTCACCCGTAGCGATGCTTAAGTCCGTCCGAATCATGTTAGCAATTGCCGCATTTTATGATTATGAAATTTGGCAAATGGATGTCAAAACTGCATTCCTGAATGGATTCCTGGAAGAAGAGTTGTATATGATGCAACCAGAAGGTTTTGTCGATCCAAAGGGAGCTAACAAAGTGTGCAAGCTCCAGCAATCCATTTATGGACTGGTGCAAGCCTCTCGGAGTTGGAATAAACGTTTTGATAGTGTGATCAAAGCATTTGGTTTTATACAGACTTTCGGAGAAGCCTGTATTTACAAGAAAGTGAGTGGGAGCTCTGTAGCATTTCTGATATTATATGTGGATGACATATTACTGATTGGAAATGATATAGAATTTTTGGATAGCATAAAGGGATACTTGAATAAAAGTTTTTCAATGAAAGACCTCGGTGAAGCTGCTTACATATTAGGCATTAAGATCTATAGAGACAGATCAAGACGCTTAATTGGACTTTCACAAAGCACATACCTTGACAAAATTTTGAAGAAATTCAAAATGGATCAAGCAAAGAAAGGGTTCTTGCCGGTGTTACAAGGTGTGAAATTGAGTAAGACTCAATGCCCGACCACTGCAGAAGATAGAGAGAATATGAAAGATGTTCCCTATGCATCAGCCATAGGCTCTATCATGTATGAAATGCTGTGTACCAGACCTGATGTGTGCCTTGCTATAAGTTTAGCAGGGAGGTACCAAAGTAATCCAGGAATGGATCACTGGACAGCGGTCAAGAACATCCTGAAATACCTGAAAAGGACTAAGGATATGTTTCTCGTATATGGAAGTGACAAAGAGCTCATCGTAAAAGGTTACGTTGATGCAAGCTTTGATACTGATCCGGACGATTCAAAATCGCAAACCGGATACGTGTTTACATTAAACGGTGGAGCTGTCAGTTGGTGCAGTTCTAAACAAAGCGTCGTAGCGGGATCTACATGTGAAGCGGAATACATAGCTGCTTCGGAAGCAGCAAATGAAGGAGTCTGGATGAAGGAGTTCATATCCGATCTAGGTGTCATACCTAGTGCATCGGGTCCAATGAAAATCTTTTGTGACAATACTGGTGCAATTGCCTTGGCAAAGGAATCCAGATTTCACAAAAGGACCAAACACATCAAGAGACGCTTCAACTCCATCCGGGATCTAGTCCAGGTGGGAGACATAGAGATTTGCAAGATACATACGGATCTGAATGTTGCAGACCCGTTGACTAAGCCTCTTCCACGAGCAAAACATGATCAGCACCAAAGCTCCATGGGTGTTAGATTCATTACAGTGTAATCTAGATTATTGACTCTAGTGCAAGTGGGAGACTGAAGGAAATTTGCCCTAGAGGCAATAATAAAGTTATTATTTATTTCCTTATAATCATGATAAATGTTTATTATTAATGCTAGAATTGTATTTTCCGGAAACATAATACATGTGTGAATACATAGACAAACAGAGTGTCACTAGTATGCCTCTACTTGACTAGCTCGTTAATCAAAGATGGTTATGTTTCCTAACCATGAACAATGAGTTGTTATTTGATTAACGAGGTCACATCATTAGTAGAATGATCTGATTGACATGACCCATTCCATTAGCTTAGCACCCGATCGTTTAGTATGTTGCTATTGCTTTCTTCATGACTTATACATGTTCCTATGACTATGAGATTATGCAACTCCCGTTTACCGGAGGAACACTTTGGGTACTACCAAACTTCACAACGTAAATGGGTGATTATAAAGGAGTACTACAGGTGTCTCCAATGGTCGATGTTGGGTTGGCGTATTTCGAGATTAGGATTTGTCACTCCGATTGTCGGAGAGGTATCTCTGGGCCTTCTCGGTAATACACATCACATAAGCCTTGCAAGCATTACAACTAATATGTTAGTTGTGAGATGATGTATTACGGAACGAGTAAAGAGACTTACCGGTAACGAGATTGAACTAGGTATTGGATACCGACGATCGAATCTCGGGCAAGTAACATACCGATGACAAAGGGAACAATGTATGTTGTTATGCGGTCTGACCGATAAAGATCTTCGTAGAATATGTAGGAGCCAATATGGGCATCCAGGTCCCGCTATTGGTTATTGACCAGAGACATGTCTCGGTCATGTCTACATTGTTCTCGAACCCGTAGGGTCCGCACGCTTAAGGTTACGATGACAGTTATATTATGAGTTTATGCATTTTGATGTACCGAAGGTTGTTCGGAGTCCCGGATGTGATCACGGACATGACGAGGAGTCTCGAAATGGTCGAGACATAAAGATTGATATATTGGAAGCCTATGTTTGGACATCGGAAGTGTTCCGGGTGAAATCGGGATTTTACCAGGTTACCGGGAGGTTACCGGAACCCCCCGGGAACCACATGGGCCTTCATGGGCCTTAGTGGAAAGGAGAAAGGGGCAGCCCAAGGGGGCTGCGCGCCTCCCCCCTTCTCCTAGTCCTATTAGGACTAGGAGAGGTGGCCGGCCACCCCTCTCCCTCTTTCCCCCTTGGGAATCCTAGTTGGAATAGGATTGGAGGGGAGTCCTACTCCCGGTAGGAGTAGGACTCCTCCTGGCCGGCGCACCCTCCCCCCCTTGGCTCCTTTATATACTGAGGCAGGGGCACCTCTAAACACACAAGTTGACACAAGTTGATCCACGTGATCGATTCCTTAGCCGTGTGCGGTGCCCCCTGCCACTATATTCCTCGATAATACTGTAGCGGAGTTTAGGCGAAGCCCTACTGCTGTAATTCATCAAGATCGTCACCACGCCGTTGTGCTGACGAAACTCTTCCCCGACACTTTGCTGGATCGGAGTCCGGGGATCGTCATCGAGCTGAACGTGTGCTCGAACTCGGAGGTGCCGTAGTTTCGGTGCTTGATCGGTTGGATCGTGAAGACGTACGACTACTTCCTCTACGTCGTATCATCGCTTCCGCAGTCGGTCTGCGTAGGGTACGTAGACAATACTCTCCCCCTCGTTGCTATGCATCACATGATCCTGTGTGCACGTAGGAAAATTTTTGAAATTACTACGAAATCCAACACATTGTAATCTCAACATGTGACGGGAGCTCTAAATTTGAATTTGAAACTTATAAAACGAAAAGATTCAAAACAAATAAACTGGGAGAGAGGGAGTATATCGTAGGATGTGTCCATACAAAATAAGTCCCCTGGTTTGTCACCACGACGATGCGGTTAGAAAGCAGCACAGCGTCTTCCTACTCGTACGACAACAAATTGGCCGCAGACAGCATGGTCCGCCTTTGACCGCCATGTGCAAGGTTCGTGCTATCTTTTATTCAATCTCACTGTGGTTCCATCATACCAATTCATGCGGTGGCCCGTTGCATGGCTAATCCCAATGTTGGACAAAGGTTCTACGGGAACGGTGTCACCATTGTAAATGTTGTGCAAATTGATGTTGGTACCCTACCGTACATATGCAAGCCAATCTCCACTCGCACCGAGCCTAGCCTCTGAAACATTGGGCAGGGGGAGAATTAGGAAATGGACACGGAAATAGTCTTTAGAATGCATTTACTACGTGATCAAACTCATCTTACCTGCTCATCGGAGGAAATCCAAGTGCCCCTCAACATCGGCATCTCAAGGGGCGTCAACTTTCAACTACGGCCATGCCGCGCTGGAGAGACCCCCAAGGGAACATCCTCGTGCGTTCCACGGAACATCAAGATGCATTTGTATGAATAGTTTATCTTGTGAAAGAAAAGGATGAACGAGGGAAGGCCTCTAGAGATAGAGATGGACACTACTACTACCAATGTGTTGGCCCGTGTGTTGCAATGGATCCAAACTAGTAGAATAATACTTGTTCACGTGCTTGAAATATAAACACTCTAGTTTTGATATACATGTGTCAACAGACACGATAGCTTGTCCATGGAAGTTGAACCACAACAACCATCACGTTTCTTGTTTCTACCACTGCCACACCCACACACGATCCCCACGACGCCGCTCCAACCCACGGCACAACGTCCCCCGACGTGGACATGGATCCTCTGACATGGCTATCACTGCCTTGCCCTGCCTTTCCTTCGCTGATAGGTGGGACCCACGCTTATGGGTCCCACATGTCAGTGACAGAATGGTAGGATTGTTCGTGCCCCTCATCCCTCTTGGCCCCACCACTCCTCTGCCTTTGTGTGCATGACATGTGGGCCAGCTGAACTGCGGCGACCATCAACTTTCTACCACAGACACACCTGATTGGACGCGGTTTGCCTGCTCCGCTGCTGTGCTCCGATCCGTACTCCCGCACCATCGAATTTTCATCCAGCGGCAGTGACACATTTCATCCCGGGCATCAATCCTCAGCTGGAGTACTTATGTACTACAGGTAGTACCCGCCGGTGTGTCCATCTACGCCTCCTAACGCCCCGACGCCCAGCTGTGGTACCCTCGCCATGGCCATGCCACCACCGGTCGGTTCATCTCGAACAAGTGAGTCGCGAACCACACCACCACCATGAGAATGACATGTGGGCCAGCTGCATTTAAGTCCGCATGTCATTGACTCATAGGCCCGGCACTAAGCCACTGAAGTTCGGTCTTGTGGGCCCTGAGAGGGAAATGTAACTCTTGCGGCAGGCCTTGTGGTGCTCCCGCAGTACGATCTCGTGCCAAAACTGGAATTTGTTTCTTACTACTACCAACTAGTACTAGTAAGGTGCACGTGCATTGCACACATGAGATTCTGGTGGTTTGTGCATTATGCTTCTACATGTGGAGTTTTCTGGATTCTAACATGTGGCAAAATCTGGTGGAATGTAAGGTTAGGCAAGTTTGATTAACTTAGGTAAGTGTTTGGTTCAAGCCACACCTTAGGCAAGCCACACTAAGGCCCCACATGACATACACACAAAAAATGTGGCAAGATTCCCTTAGGATTGCCAACTTGTGGCTCTCATTTTGAAGAACTAATAACTTTGCCTAAGCTTAGTTGTGGCAAAGTTAGTCATGAATTAAGTTCAACCATGGAGTCTTCTAGATTATACATGTGCTAGAATCTGGTGGATGATATCCAACGGCCAGTAGTGCTCGGATTTGCCATCTTTGTACCGTCGGATTGGCTTCATCCAATGACCAACTTTCAAAGTTTTTCTCTAAAGTATATCTATTTAGTGCTGGTCCGTTGCAATTGATCCAAAGTATATCTATTTAGTGGAGTGCACTCTAAACACATTATCTATTTATTTTTCTCTAACCTTCCGTAGCCATGCAACCAAGCCACATAAGCTTCATGGGTGCCCCCCACGTCATATTATTCATACTATGTTGATTGAAAAAAAGATAAATCACCCAAAACAAGATCTTCCCATTTTTTGTTCCTACGATGTTGTGCCGTGCACGTATCTACTACTCCCTCCGTTCGGAATTACTTGTCACAGAAATAGATGTATCTAGACGTATTTTAGTTCTAGATACATCCACTTTTGCGACAAGTAATTCCGAACGGAGGGAGTAGTTGTATAGTGGCAGTACTAGTAATATAGTATTAGGAGTACAAACTTGGTAGTACTAGTAGGAGTAGTACTAGTACGGAATGCTCCCACTCTATCAACAAGCCCCGTCTGACACAAAATTTCTTGGCTTCCGTGCTACAGCTAGATCTTCCCCTTGTTTCTGTTTTTCAACCCGGCGGCGGGCGGGGTGTCGGTTTGCTCAATGGCGGTCCCACATGAAAGTGAAAATGCTAGGCAGGCAACACGCCTTCCCTAAGCTATGTGTCATGCCGGACGGGCCGTGTTGTACTCCTGATTCCCGGGCGTGTGGGGGTGCGACGCGAACGCGGCAGGCCTTTTCCTTTTACTAGCAATGTGCCCGTGCGTTGCGACGGATCCAAAGTAGTAGAATAGTAGTATTTGTTCACAAACTTGAAAGAAATCACTATTGTTTTGATATACTCCTAATATATTACTCCCTCCGTACCTAAATATTTGTCTTTTTTGAGATTTCAAATGGACTATCACATACGGATTATATAGACATATTCTAGTGTTTCTAGCAAGATGCCCGCGCGTTGCACGAAGTTGATGGAAAAGGTAAGCACAACTTATAAATTGATGGATGGAGTACTAGTTACAGTGATGCATATAATTAAGCAAAGGGATCGCACATGTCAGTATTGACTGGAACGAGAATGCAACAACACAATAAGAATAGAGGCCACGATGATGGGATCACAGTGGTGGTTACAGAAGGCAAGAAGAAAGATGGATCCACGAACGTACGACCTCCTCCTCCTCAACTTAGTGCGCCGGACCACCGACCGGCGGCGAAGGAGCGGTGGCTTTTGTGGCGAGGTCGAGGTGCTTCTCAACAAAGGCATCCAAGGCTTCCAGCCGGTTGAGGAAGGCCAATGTCGTAGCGTCCTCACTGGCCTTGTAGATACTTATGTACATGATTTGCTCGTACGCGTGGATGTGTAGGTCGATGAATTCTTGCAGGGTGAGGAGCCTCGCGGCGAGCGTGACCTCCAGGTGGACATTCTTTGTGGCGTCGGCGGGCAATCGCAGGGCCACCAGTGCTTGAAAGAGGTTCCGGCCATGGAGGCCGATTAGGGTGGTAGGCAATGAGGAGCCTGGGCGCGCGGGCTGGAGGAGTATGGCGATGTCGTCCGCGAGCTTCTTGAGGATGGTGAACTTGTTGCTAGTGGCAACGATCATCTGGTCCAACTAAGAGTCGTAGTTGGCGTCGACGGCAACCATCCACCATCCGGTCTCCAACACCGTATGGAGACGATCCTCGGCGCCATGCCGCAGGCCGGCGTCGTGGACCATCTGGCGCAGCCGCTGGCCGCTCACGCGCATCGCCGCCATGGGTCTGGAGTGAGCTCTTTTGCGCTTAGTGTAGGCTCTTAGGCAAATGCTTAGGTGCGTACGATGTGGTAGATGCATTGGAATGGAGGGGCGCCTTTATATGAGGGCAATGAGGGCAAATTGCGTTGCATTCACATCGTGCAGCCTCTTTTCCCGGACCTCCTCCCATTACTTCCCTCATGCATTAATTGAAGGAGGATGCATTGGTCGTTCAACATATCGGGAAGCGCTACTCCCTCCCTCGTCTGCATTAAAGCCGTATCGGGAACTGCGCCGCCCGCTGTCAAATCGAGTACTCCCTCCGTCTAGGTGAGTATTAAGCCATCTTACGAAAACCAAATACTAGTAAACACATAGGCGTGGTGCATTAAGTCTCACGTTGTTTCTTATTTTTTGACATAAATAGAGGAATCAACCAAGAAGAGATGTGGGGCTTGTATGCTTTTAATGACTTGAGACTATCAAACATGACATGCAGTGGTCAGTTCGTTGCACAAGAACAAAGACAACCCACGTCAGCACACACGCATCTTATAGCATCACATCCAATGGCTATAAAAGATGAATGAGACCAAATTATATCTCATCTAGATGAGTTCTAGCAAAACTGTATTAATAATACTTAGTACTCCTGCGCCATGTATCATATATTAGGTTGCTTGTAATGGGGAGTATCATATACTAGTATCATGCATATGATACTAGTGTATGATACTACATCCATAATGCATGGTATCATATGTTGGTATCATATAGGACTACATTTATTGCCATGCATGACACAAAGTAGTATATGATACTCAAGCTCCTCTTTCCTCATTTAATTCAATGACACCTCATCAAAATTACTTAGTTGGCATGCATGATACTACCTATGATACTCCCATTACGACCAGCCTTAGTATCATGTAGTACTTTATTTATTG
Source organism: Triticum dicoccoides (assembly GCF_002162155.2). Lineage (NCBI taxonomy): Eukaryota > Viridiplantae > Streptophyta > Magnoliopsida > Poales > Poaceae > Triticum > Triticum dicoccoides. The sequence continues at coordinate 572,744,028 of NC_041393.1, forward strand.
CCATGTATGACACATAGTTCATGACCGCTCTCTATATGTACCACCTTTTTTTTATTTCAAGTTTTGCTCCATGGCGCAATCCATCGATACTACTACTGTACAAAAGTGGAGTATATACATTTTTTTTAAAAGGCTAGAGGGCGAGGCAGTCTAGCTCGGTCGGTTTCACGAGAGGCGAGGGCCTTTGTGATTTGACGGCTCATTAATGCTGTCAAATCAAATAGTATTGTGCCGCCCACTGCATGCCCGGCGCCTCCGTTAAATCCCTCCGTTAAACCCGCATGCAAACCGAGAATCCTACTCCGGCCACACGTCCGTTCATGAGCGAGCCAGAATTAAATGCAACACAGACCAAGCTCCTCCCGTCCGCCCTCAGTTTAGACGAGGCCAGACGCCAGCCAAGCTCCTACCGTCCGCCCTCTATTTACACAAGGCCAGACAGACAGCGGGCAAGAATCGCACATCTCCGCCGCTCCCCCATCTCCTCCTTCACCCTTTTCTCCACCCTTCCGATGGCTTCCGATGAGCCGTTCTCCGGCATATTACCCGGCTGGGTGGCCCGCCGAGCCCTCCGCATACGGGCGAGGCCGCTTGGTGCTTCACCAACCTCGCTTGGCCCGACGGAGCCAGTTGCCGCCCCAAGCAGGTGCGTGGTTCAGCAACTCGCTGCTCCAGTTCAGCTCGATGAGGAGTGGCGAGTTCCTCCACGCCGGCACGGCGGCGAGCACGCCGGTACAGGCGCCGTCGCTACCGCGTCGTACCGCGCAACCAGTGCCTGCGGTGGCCGCGCCTCCCATGTCTGTGGGCGTGCCTCCCGTGCCTGCGGCAGCGCCATGCAGGCAGAGACAGAAGCCAGGTGCGTGGAGAGCGACGAGTCGGTGGCCAGCTTCTCCGTGTCTGCCGCCATCATCGAGGAGAAGTAGAACACGGGAGGCCGCCGCCACTTGGGACCGATGAAGGCCACCGCCGAGGCGACGACCGTGGATTTAGGTGGTTTCTTTGCTGCTTCGTCTCTTCTGAGGACCTTCGTCGACCCCGCAAGTCTGACGGACATGAGGAAGACAAAGGGATCCACAGGCGGCCATTTAGAACTAAAATAAGTCTAGATATATCCATTTCTAGGACAAGTATTTCCGGACGGAGGGAGTATTAATTATACAAGAGAGCTAGATTGGCACCTCTTAGTTCATGTAAATGTAATGAAATCCATCATGTTTATATGAAGATCCGGCTTTTTTATACGAAAGCCTTCATGCTTATATGAAATCAGTCCGTGTTTGCACGAATTTCATCTGGTTGGTTAGAATTGTAAAAAAGTATGCCACTGGCGTTTGATGTCATCCTCCATGGAAGGAGGCAGGAGGAAATTTGCCGGATGCCGTTGCAGATGCTCTTTATGCTGGAAATAATAGAGTGGCATCCAATCCATTTGAGTTAATTGCCTATATGATTGTCCCTCTATAAAAAGTTAATTGCATGTACAGTGTACACGTGACTTGCAGGGTGGCTACAGCTTCGTACAGAAAGTTAAAAAGAAACAAGTCCATCCTTAATATTCTAAGTACTTTGTGGGTTCCACTGTCAGTACAGTAGCGAAAGAAGTATATATTAAATAAGTAGAGTAATATATAATATAAAAATCTAAAGTTAAAAGACAGAATTCGAACTCATGTAATCGCGTTGCGAGCATCCGGTGCTAACCAACCCAGCACATTTTTGTTGTAGACCATGCTTGAGATATATCTCCATGTCTACTCTTATATATACTCCATTCGTTCCTAAATATTTGTCTTTTTCAGATTTCAAATGGACTACCACATACGGATGTGTATGTAGACATATTTTAGAGTGTAGATTCACTCATTTTGCTACGTATGTCTTTTTAGGAAGGGGTCAGATTTGTCCTTGATTTATTTATGAGGTATCCAGATGGCACTGCACCGCCAAGAAAAGAGGGTAACATCAAAATTATGGACTACTTTTTTGAGTATGTTGGTAAGGTCCGGTCATAGTCACTTGTTGAAATCTCTAAAAAGACAAATACTAGCTCCGTCCGGATATACTTGTCATCAAAATGGATAAAAGGAAATGTATCTAGACGTATTTTAGTTTTAGATACATCTATTTTTATCCATTTTGATGACAAGTATTTTCGGATGGAGGGAGTAGAAAACAGAGTTGGTGATGATGGTGTGCGTGCCATCCTGCAATATAGGCCGTCAGATTTATATCTAACGGATAGGAAAGAAACTATGGAAATTTTGCAAAAATATACCCACACGTCTCTCCATGTTCGCAAATAAGTCCTTCCCTCGTTCAGCCTTTTCTCTCACAAGATAAACTACTCATACAAATGCATCTTGATGTTCCGTGCAACGCACGGGCAGCTAGCTAATTTCTTTTAAAATAGTTGCTGCGATAATTGGGTTGAAGTGATATATTTTATGTCTGCCCCGAATGATTTCATATTCACTAGCACTAACAAAGAAAAGGTTGCCTTGTTAATTAACAGAAAACAGGGTGAAAACTATCATATGAGGCCGGTAAAAACAAGGCACACTGGGTTGAGCGTCATCGTCACTACAGTTGTGCACGCGCGAGAAGTCTACATATCGAGGGGGCTACCGAGCGAGGCACCGAGACACAATGTTTGAGAGAGAAACCAATTGACAGATTATGATCAGATCGAGTTGTCACCCTTCTACT
>NC_041393.1:572747133-572769176 GCF_002162155.2 Triticum dicoccoides
GTTGGTGATGATGGTGTTCTTGCCATCCTGCAATATAGGCCATCTGATTTATATCCGACGGACAGGAAGGAAAATATGGCAATTTTGCAAAAAGATACCCACACCCCTCTCCGCATTTGCAAATAAGGCATTCCCTCGTTCATCCTTTTCTCCCACAAGATAAACTTCTCATACTAATGCATCTTGATGTTCCGTGCAACGCATGGGCATCTTGCTAGTAGGGAGAAGGAGTTTGTGTGACACATATCTAGCTATATTAAGGGATAGGTAGATAGCATATGTGTGAGAGACATTATTATACTTTGAGACATTAGTGGCTGCGGGTGGGCAGAACTAAAGGGGTGGGCGTGTTAGACATAGAGAGCGTGTGTGTTTCTGTGTAAGAGACTTGTAGGATGGGGTAGAAAGAGGAATTTAACCCTGATGGAGGGAGAGAAATACATGAAGTGCGCGTGTGTGATTCGGATGCCCACGGGGAAATGATATATGTATGCGTGTGAGAGAGATTGCACAATTCATTCACGTATCACTATCTAGCGATCGTGGACGTGCATCGCTTGAACATAAGTCAATATCTACTTCGTATCGTGGCCAAAGGTACAATATCGATTCAACGCTGTAAAGATTGGACGCTCACATATCACATTTTTTCTATTTAAATAAACCTTTTCAGTTGTGCATGCCAAAGTTGCAGTGATGTTTCTTCAAACAACCAATGTAGCTATCATGCACATGCACCATTGTTACTCTTGCATTCAAATTCATTAGTCTTGGATGATTTAAGTTTCTATTTTGAAGTAATATAAGTAATATTCATATATGAATTCAACGGGTACGCAATTTATGAAATGGAGGCTATGTAATCATATGAGGTAACAATTTTAAGTAGCTAACTACAATATCCATTTCTTTTTGTGCGCCTCTACACTAACACGTCAATGCATTATGTTTAAAGTAAATAACCAATGGCACTAAATTATCTATTTGCATGAGAAATACATAGGCTGAGCGTTTGATCCCTTTTTTTGAGAACGCGCCACTACACCCGTACGATTGTCCGCGCCCGTGTGAATGTCCAAGTTATCGGCGCATCATCCCGAGTTATTGTCTTTTTTCTCGGGTGGACTTGACACCAGTTATTAACTGCTGACGCGTGCCCCGTGTACACAGTCTAGCATGACCTTCCCGCTAGCACAGTCCAAAATTAGTTGAAACTGGATACGAACGATCCCGCGTGCAGCAAAATCTCCCACCTCCTTCTAAAATTTCCGCCACCTTAGTCTTTAGCATGCGAAATCCCCCTTTTGTCCTTGGTGCACGGACACCAACAGTTACAATACCGCCCTCATCTACATGATAGGTCGGGGCTGCTTTGGTAACTTCCGGTTCCCCCCACTACACGACACCCCCATTTCCTCTCCCCCTCCCGCAAAAACGACTAACTCCACAGCACCAGAGCATCTTACATCACGCCGTCCATACTTCATCGCCCTTTCTCCCCTCTCCTCTCGAAACCCTAGACTGCTCATCCACCGGCGTACCATAGCCCATTCACTGCCAGCGGCGTCCACCATGCCGGATCTGCTTCTGCGGCCGCCTCTACCTCTCCCACTTCCCCTAGAAACAAGTAAACTGCTCATCCACCACTGTACCACAGCCCATTCAGTGCCGGCCTTGTCAACGGCGCCGGATCTGCTTCGCCGGTTCTCTCATCAACCGCCGCGCATCTGCAGCGGCTCATTCGTACTCCCCACGAGAGACGCTTCGTCCACACCCCCCGGAGCCGCCCCACCGATGCCCCCATCGACGGCCTCTGATCCTCTTCGCCGACACCTTCCTCAACCCTACCGGAGCCACTTCGCCGACACCTTCCTCAACCCTACCGAAGCCGCTTCGGCGACACCATCATCAACCCTACCGGAGTAGCTTCGCCTATACCATTCTCACCCCTACCGGGGCCGCTTCGCCAACTCACAAGTCCACGGCCTCAGATCCGCTTCCTCGCACCCTCATCCAATCTACCGGAGCAGCTTCTAATGCCCCGTCCATGACTGTAGATCCGCATCGTCGACACCACCCTTAACCCAACCACCTGAGCAGCTTCTGATGCCCCGTCCACAGCCGCAGATCCGCATCATTGACACCATCCTTAACCCAACCACCGGAGTAGCTTCTGATGCCCCGTCCACAGCCACAGATCCGCGTCGTCGACACCATCCTTAACCCAACCACCAGAGCAGCTTCACCTACGCCCTCGCCCACGGCCACAGATCCGCTTCACCCACACCGTAGTCCACCCTACCGGAGCCGCTCCACAAACACCCAACTCGACGGTTCTAGATCTCCTTACCGGACCCTGACAGCTAGCGCAGCATCATCACCCTCGGCGTTTCTAACCTGATTCCCACCGTCTGGAGAGATGCCAAGCACCCGCCACGGCCTAGGTACTTGTCACCTTTAAACCCGTCCAACATCACCTGCCCGATGCACTTCAAATATACTAACCGGTCGCTGTTACCTGTTATGCAGCTGGCAAAAACTACAAGGACGATGTTTCTTCTGGATCTAACAGCTTGGCCAACCAAGATCCTGGACTGAGGCATTGCTATGATCTTGTAAGCGCGTCTCTCTCTCTTGTATTGTTCTGTGCCTGCCAGCGTGCTTTGCTAGGATTTTCGACCAGTAATCCCTTTGTGCAGACAATGATTTCTACTACTGGCTGCTAAATTAGATATGTAGATGTCATACATGATACTACCTCGTACCTCCGTTCCTAAATATAAGTCTTTTAGAGATTCCACTATAGGCTACATACGGAGCAAAATGAGTGAATCTACACTCGAAAATGCATCTATATACATCTGTATGTGATCCATACTAGAATCTCTACAAAGACATATATTTCGGAACAGGGGCAGTACATTACACAAAATCGTAGGTGGCATGTAGGAATTCCAGTGCACTACATTAGGCTCCCTTAGAGTGCCTGCTAGTCCAGCATACAGAGTCATGGCTAGTTTATGGTACGCACACAATCATTAATTGGTGGGTTAAATATGCTCAAGGGATATGCAATGTAGTTTCATGTAGAGATGTCTGAAATTAGCCATGTCAACTTGCAGATAGGGTTAAACAATGAAAATGTACAAGATGTATGTGGCAATTTCATCGAACATCGCAAAAAAATGAGAGGCAGCGGTGAGCCTATACAGTGTGCTATGGTACATCACTCCTCCATTGCAATCATCGTGACATGTTATTTGTATGCCAGTTCTATTAGCCAAGTTTCTTAGGGACAGTTATTACGAGTTATCCTAAGAAAATAAGCACATGTGAGTATAAGCTCCATTTAATACGCCAACCAGTTCTTTTCATTGCGTTTTTAGCTTATCTTCGGTATGATCAGTGGAAAGTCTAGATTGCATTATATATTTTTCATTTTGCTGCCCATATGGAAATTAATTTGACTTGCAAACATCACAAATTGAACCCAGTACAGTAATTAATATGATAGGAAAATAGAGCATCACTATTTGCTCAAAATGCAAATACAAAGATACCATCTACTTGGCACAATCTACTTTGGTCAATGATTTCCATAGAGATCCCATTGCCTAATTTAAACAAAGAACGCATGACCCACATTTAAATGAAGAACAATTATTTATTGAAATTCGATGGTCCAAGTGGCTAGTTATTATCATATAGCAGCACCACCTGAAAGCATCATATAGCAGCAGCAGCAGCTCATAGCAACTCATCATACAGCAACAGCAGTCTGCAATTCCTCATATACCAGCAGCAGCTCATAGCAATTCATCATATAGCAGCAACAGGAGCAACTCATAGCAATTCATCATATAGCAGCAGCAGGAGCAGCTCATAGCAATTCATCATATAGCAGCAGCAGGAGCAGCTTGTAGCAACTCATCATATAGCAGCAGCAGCAGCTCATAGCAATTCATCATATAGCAGCAGCAGCAGCTCATAGCAACTCATCATACAACAGCAGCAGCTCATAGCAATTCATCATATAGCAGCAGCAGGAGCAGCTCATAGCAATGCATCATATATCAGCAGCAAAAGCAACTCATAGCAATTCATCGTATAGTGGATCAGAATGAAAATTTGGCAAAAAACCAGAGGAGATCCTCACCTTGTTGGATGAGCTCATCCTTCAACAGCACCACAAGGCCATGGCCTGGGAGGAGGGTAGGGGAACAAGGTGCCTTCTGCCGCAGTGTGGCATCAGCCGTAGTTGTGCAGCGGCCGCTGGAGTAGTGCGTTGGACGAACCATAGTGGAGCAGCTGCTGGAGACCATGAGAATGAGGCGCGGCGCCAGAGGGAGGAGTAGCCAGGGAGATTTTCCCCTATCCGCCGGCCATGTAGCCTAGCTGGACATAGCATCATCGAGGACCAGGCCAGATGGGACCAGTGGCCATGGCTCGCTGGAGGAACCCTAGTGCTGCAGGCAGGGGATCGAGCTAGAGGGAAAGGGGAGAGGAGATGCAAGCGGGCAGGGCAATGAATGCTTGCGTGTTTGTTTTTACTTGAGGGCCAGGTGTGACACGGGTGTCAGCAGTTGCATTTTGAGTGTAATATAGGCAGACAACAGAGTCATTTCACTATTCCCCTTCCCTTCAATTTTTAGTGAGGTTCTACCCGAAACACCCCCCCTCCAAAGCGAAATTAGTTAAGCCCAAGCCCATAACTCAAAAATGACTTCTTTACATCTTTTATGGCTTATTTTGACAATATGCCCTGAAAAGGCGGAATCGAACTGGCCCTTAACCTGCAATTCAATTGTGCGTGCAATGATGAATCACTCCTTCCTGCTATCTGTACATTTAGGCATCATCATACATGGCATAACCTAATACATGTGCATTCCACTGTAGAATCTGGAATATGCAATGTTTATGTTAGTTCATACGTTGCACATGATGTTTAAATGCCCCTTAAATCTGGTCAGTCAAGTGATGGTCTTTAAGCCTCCTTCTTTGCTTCTTTTCATGATATGTAAGATTTGCTCACACATTTGTTCAATTGCTTGTTTGCATCAGCCATCCATACTAGGACTGTTTGCTTTGATTACTTGCTGTTCTTGACCTAACACTCTAACAGAGCTTGTCAATGATTTAAACACTAAGGGCTGATGTAATGGGGCCTTGTCTAACTCATAGGTGACATAAAGGTTTGGTTGTACACTACAGTAGGCTCTCTAAGAGTACCTGGAGATCCAGTTCGAAGGTATGCCTAGTTTTTACATAGTGCAGACATAGTAAATGCTCATTTCATTGTGTGCAAGTGCAAGAGATGCGGCATGTTTCATTATGTGGTGTTGTTTTGTTATAATCTCATCCTTTTGTGTTCACAGACTGGAAAGTATGCATATTTATCTTCCAAGGAGACGAGTAACTAGTTTGTGTCACCTTGTAGAGGGGGTGCAACGAAGATAAGATTGAGGATTTCCAAGTACAAGGTGTTAGGAAGGAGCCTTGCAAGAGAAGTAAGAGCTGCGCCGAGCTTCTTCAACCTGCTAAGGTAAGTCACTGTAGGCAACTCAACAGTTTGATTCCTTGTTTGTTTTAGGCATAGTTAATTTTCTCTTTTCAATTGCTTTATTTGTCCTCACTTAATGAGATGCCCAAATAATTATGCCTAATGTTCGGTACTTGTATCACTATTAGTTGACATAATTAAAGGCGTTACCATTTAATTACTCTGCCGAAGTGAGCCTGAAGCTTTGAAGTCTATTAACCAACTATTATAGCATGAGGCTCACAATCTAGTTTATACTACGCTAATGATTGCATAGTTTTGCATGTTGTAGTATGTTTGTATGAAACCCTCTGCTGTTCATTATGCTCCCTAAGACTTTAATTGAGGAACAGAATGGCCAACTACTTGCTTACTTATACGCACCGTGCTATCTAAATTTGTAACTTGTCTGTGTATTCGATTGGGCCCCAACATCATGCTCCTATGGTGAGCTAAGAGGGATTTCTGTATGCAGGCTACACATACTATCTTTTTTATAATTTTTAAAATATCACCTACTTATGCTTCATGACGTGTAACATTTTTTTGTGAAAGTGACGTGTAACATTATTGTTAGTCCTGTTTTGCCATGTAGTACAAAATAGTGTCTTGTTCGCTTCACTGTGGTAACTATACTTTTGCCCTAGTCATGTGTACTTACAGAAAAATTTCAGGATGAAGTGACATCAACACAAAAATCTGCGAGCAGTGTGGCATGGCCGCTACCGAATGATTATGGATTGGAATTGGAATGTGCTGATGTTCTCGAGCATCAACTAGAGGTGGCAATACAACATGTACATGATTGTCAACGTATAATCAACAAGTTGAGACTGGACATGTAGGTATTCGATGCAGGAGTCAAAAAAATGAAACAAGACACCGAGGTAACCATGAAGGAATTGGAGATTTTGCAGACTGAAATTCATGCTATCTGAATCCGGCCAATCCTATTTTCTGAAGAGATTATAGTTCAGATATAGTTAAGTTCATGCGCGTCCATGATGTATGAGATGTATTTTCCCAGTGTATGTAATTTGCTGTTTGTGTATGCTTTATTATCACCTGTGCCGAACCATAGTGCCCAGTGGGTATAATCGGCTGTAATTTCTTTATTGTATAGTGTAGGATTATTCTACCTTTCTATACCTTGATCTCTTTGTTGTATAGTGTATGCTTTTTAGAGGTGATAGTATTGAGTAGGATAATTCTTTGAATATGCTATATCGTTCAAACGGGGGCCAACTCGCCCGACCATGGCCCTTCACGAGCCGTCGGATCCATGGGCCTTCTAAGTTTCGCAGGATTGATGGGCCTTATACGTCTCGCAGGATCCATGGGCCTTCTACGTCTCGTGGGATCCACAGGCCTTCTACGTCACGTAGGATCCATGGACTGCCGACTCATTTACGGGTCTTGTACGGGCCTATAATGGAAGTCGTACGTTTTATGGGCTGACCATAACGGGACGTTAATAGGCCATATTTGGTGATGCTATGAAAATGGCCCAACAGACTAACGGACCACAAACAGGCCGACTGTAACGACGGGCTGAATTTGGCCCACAAGTAGAAAATGACAGTAACGGGCCGTAAGTAACCGAATGCTGCAAATGAGCCCAAGAATAAATGGGCCCTCAGAAGGCCGAAAGTTAACTTGGGTTGGAAACGGCTCAATGGAATAACCACCCGTTAATGGGTACAAAGTGTTACACTGTTCATTACGGGCCAGTTTCACTGCGGGCCGTTAATGGGTGTAAAGTAATTCACTATTCATTACGGGCCAATTTCAGCACGGGCCGCTAATGGGCCAAGAGTTACAAAGGGCCTCATATGGGCCGAAAGACGTCATGGCCATACATGGGCCAGAAGTGAAAACGGGCTGGAATCATATTGGATGGCCCAGATGCCGCTACTGGGCCTAATTCGCATAGGGCGTAACGGGCCTTGGGTTAGCGGGTTGTAAATGGGCTATATGCTAACAGGCCGTTAACAGGCTTTCCATGGGCCGGCCCGCCAGCTTTTGACCAAGTCAAACGGGCCGGCCTTTTCACAGGAATGGGCCACTGTTGCACCGTGCCCCGTGTCGACGTATCATAGGCGCCTTCTGTCTAGTGAGTGGATGACATCTATCCCAATGATGAGTCGACACATGTTTCCTCCAGCCAATGATGATTTTACACGTGGAAAATCCCCATTGGTCGGGGCTATTAATGGGTTATCAGATCCAAAACCCGACCCGATAGCTTAACGGCGTTCCGTTACGGTGGATGCCACGTGTCGGTCATCCTTGACGAAAGCACTTCTGTGACGCGCGATTTATCATCATGGAAGTGGACACTTCCGTGATGATAATTTTGGTAATGTCATGGAACACTTCTACGACAGCACAGGTATGACTATCTTGATTCTGTCATAAAATTGTCATGGATGTACATGCATGACAAAAAACGCGACCTACTGTGACAAACACGTATCGTCACGAAAGTGTATTTTTTTGTAGTGAGGCGTACTATGCCAGTTGGAAAAATCATCACCTGGCCAGACTTTCAAGGTGCCTTCCGTGCCCGCTTCATTCCTCAGGGAATCATGGACCGGAAGAATCATGAGTTCCGCAGGAACATTAGAGCTCCAGAGGTGACTTTGCCGATTGAACGCCCGTACTGAATTTACGATTTCGCCACCTTGGTGAACGAGGCCATCAATGTCGAAACTGGTCTGCAGGAACATTAGAGCTCCAGAGGCGCAACCTTGACACGGGCTCATCTTTGGGTCCGTCCTCGCAGAAGCATAGGATTTGGATTCCCAACAGCATGTACCAACCAACTGCACCTGCTCCAAGGCAGTCCTACGCTACACCTCGTCTGCCGCCTCCACCATCTAAGCATCCAAGACTTCCAGCTCCACCACCACAAGCTCATGTTCCCACTCCCAACAATAGTTTGTGCTTCACGTGTGGTCAACCAAGACATCGTGCTAGGGAATGCAATCAGAACCATAATCAACTGGCCCTTCCAACAGTTGGTCGTGGAAACAATCAGCCTCGCAACAACAATGCCAAGCCTTATGGTCGCGTTCATGCCAACTACTGTGATGGGTACACTCCTCGTAAATTCAGTACGGGCGTCCGTTTTATTTGATACTGGTGCATCACATTCATTCATGGTAGAAGATTTTGCATACTTGCACGACATTAAGTGTGAGGACATGAACGCTTCCCTATTAGTACACACCCCTGCGGGCCAATGTCGAACCTCCATGATTTGCAACGACATCCCCGTTGAAATCGAAGGACTGGAATTCCTTGTCTCTCCCATCGTACTGAAGTCCTGTAGCATTGATCTCATTATGGGAATGGATTGGTTGAAAGCGCATACTGCTTCTATAGTTTGTGCCACTAAGACCGTCCAGCTACTACACCCTTCCGATGAAATAATAAGCTACAATGCTTGTCTGGTTCAGAATGCCAAGGCAAGGCTTTATGCGTTGAATGCATTAAATGCTACACCACTAGAGGGCATTGAAAACATTCCCATCATGTGCGAAATCCTCGACGTCTTTCCTGAAGAACTTCCAGGGATTCCCCCTGCTAGAGCTGTCGAATTCATCATTGACTTGAAACCAGGCACCACTCCTATAGCTAAATGGCCCTACAGGATGCCGCCGCATGAACTCATTGAGCTTAAGGAGGAAATCGACAAATCTCTTCGAAGTGGTTTCTTTCGCCCAAGTTGCTCTCCTTGGGGAGCACCTTCTCTCTTTGTCAAGAATAAGGATGGGACAAACCGATTGGTCCAAGACTACTGTCCTATTAACCAAGCTACCATTGAAAACAAATATCCTCTTCCTCGGATCAATGATCTGTATGATCAACTGGCTAGTTCGTTAGTGTTCTCTAAACTCGACTTGAGGTTGGGTTACCACCAGATCCATGTTCGCGAAGAGGATATCCCAAAGACTGCATTTGTGACTCGCTATGGTTCATACGAGTACACCATCATGTCTTTTCGCTTAACAAATGCTCCAGACACCTTCTCTCGTCTGATGACCTACATATTCATGGAATACCTCGACAAGTTTGTCGTGGTTTATCTGGATGATGTCCTTGTATATTCTAAGAATGAAGAAGAATTTGCTGAGCATCTTCGTCTTGTTCTAGAAAAGCTTAGAGAGCATCAACTCTATGCCAAGTTCTCCAAGTGTGAATTCTATCTTCCCTAAGTAACCATCTTGGGCATGTCATCTCCAAGGATGGTATTGCCGTCAACCCCGAGCGAGTTCAGGCTATTCTTCATTGCACTCCTCCGAAGAATGTCAAGCAAGTCAGAAGTTTTCTCGGACTCACCAGCTATTGTCGTCGATTCGTTAAGAACTTCTCCAAGATTGCAGACCTCTGACTAACTTGCTTCATAAGGGTGTCAGTTTGAGAGGACAGAAAAGTGTCAGGAAAGTTTCCAGGCGCTCAAAGACAAGTTGACTTCTGCCCCAGTGCTTGCTCCTCCAATACTAAGAAGGACTTAGTCATTTATTGTGATGCTTCATGTCAAGGCCTAGGCATTGTCCTAATGCAGGAGCGTAAGGTGATTGCCTATGCCTCTCGTCAATTGCACCCTCACAAAGAGAACTATCCAGTACATGACCTCGAGCTTGCTGTTGTTATACATGCACTGAAACAGTGGCGACATTACCTTCTCGGTAATCGTTTCGAGATCTTCACCGACCACCAAAGTTTGAAGTATCTGTTTACTCAGTCAGACCAAAACCTCCGTCAGTAGAGATGGATGGAGATTGTAGCAGATTTTAACTTGGGTATCTCCTATACCCCAGGCAAGGCTAATGTAATGGCTGATGCCTTGAGCCACAAATCTTACTGCAACCACCTCCAGGTTCACAAAGTTCAGCCCTCGCTTGTTGAAGAATTCAGAAAGTTGAACCTCCATATTGTTCCTCCTGGTGCACTCGCTCCCCGTCCTTTGGAGTGCTGCAAAATGAACCTCCATGATGTTTCCCAGGGTTCTCTCAATACCCTTGGTGCTAGACCAGATCTGGTGGACACCATCAAATGGATACAGAAATGTGACAATGAAGTCGAGAGGATTAAACGTTATCTCGCAGAAGGAAATCCCTCATTCTTCACTGTTGATGATGCTGGCACTTTATTCTTCAAAGGTCGCCTAGTGGTTCCGAGTAAGAGGCAAAACTTGAATCTGACTCCAAGGGTTATGAAAGAAGCTCATGATACACCTCTATCTATTCATCCTGGTAGCACCAAGATGTACCAAGACATTCGTCAGAGATTCTGGTGGTCTAATATGAAGCAAGACATTGCTCGTTATGTCATTCAGTGTGACGTTTGCCATCGTATCAAAGCAGAACATCAGAGGCCTGCTGAAACTCTTCAACCTATATCTATTCTTGAATGGAAATGGGACCATGTTGAAATGGACTTCGTCACTGGTTTTCCCATATTGCAGAAAGGTAATGATGCTATTCTTGTCATCATTGACCGACTGTCTAAAGTTGTGCATTTTCTGGCTGTCAAAGAACTATCACTGCTAGTCAGCTGGCAACCCTCTACATGTCCAGAATTGTCTCATTACACGGTATTCCCCTGGTTATCAGTTCAGACCATGGCAGTTTATCCACTTCAAGATTCTGGGCAAGTTTCCAAGAAGCTATGGGACTCATCTGTCTTTCAGCACTGCTTTTCATCCTTAGTCGCAAGGGTAAGTTGAATGTGTCAACTAAGTTCTTGAAGACATGCTTCGAGCTTGTGTTATTTCATTCGGCAAGAAATGGGAGGAATCTCTCCCGTATGCTGAGTTCTCTTATAATAATAGCTATCAAGCTAGTATGAAGATGGCCCCCTTCGAAGTGTTATATGGACGAAAGTGCCGAACCCCTCTGAACTGGTCAGAAACTGGGGAACGTCCACTCTTCGGTCCAGATATTATCCAACATGCCGAAGAACAAGTCCGCATTATTCGCAAGAATCTCAAGGCTGCTCAGTCGCGTCAGAAGAGTCAGTATGACCGTCATCATAAGGACATGGTCGATAAACCTGTCAAAAAGGCTTATCTTCGAGTTACACCAATGAAGGGTGCTAACCGCTTCGGCATCAAGGGCAAGCTAGCTCCTCGCTATATTGGTCCTTTACTATTCTGGAAAGGCGTGGAAAAGTGGCATACCAAATGGAGCTCTCGCTGAACCTTTCTGAGGTTTATGATGTGTTCCACGTGTCGCAACTCTGCCACTGCTTCAAGGACCCAATCCGAGCAGTGGATCATGAAGTGCTCGAGTTGCAACAGTACCTCTCCTATAAAGAGCATCCGGTCCGCATTCTCGACCAAGTTGAACGCCGCACATGTCAGAAGGCGATCAAGTTCCTCAAGTTCAGTCGTGGCACCATTCTGAAGATGAAGCCACTTGGGAACGTGAGGATCGTCTGCGCGAAGAGTACCCCGCACTGTTTCCTTCTACCTCCTAAATCTCAGGATGAGATTTCTTGTAGTGGAGGAGATTTGTAACGCCCGGATAATCATGCTATATTAATCCCATGTTAACGATGCCACGCCACCCCGGTTACTGTTGCTAATCCCGCGTTAGTTCAAACGATTCAAATTCAACTTTGAGTTTTTGTCAAACATCAAAAATTTCAAATCCTAAAACTAAAATGTTCCGAGCGAGCCACTAAATGCCTAGGTATTTATGGGTAAGGAACCACACTTGTACAAAGTGCTTAACTACTCTAAAATAAATGAAAACAGAAAAGGAAATAAATAAAAGAAAAAAACAAACAAAAAGAAACAGAACAGGGGAAGCCCCCTGGCGAATTGGGTCGAATGGCTCAACTGGCCACCCAGACCCAACCGGCCGGCCCACCTCGTCTCCCATAACCCCCCACGCCCCCGAGTGCTAACACTAACAGCTCCCACTCCCCCCACTTCTCTCGCCCCCCGCTGGATCTGGATCGGGGCGGCGACCCCGACTCCGTTGCCGCGCCGTCGCAGTCGCTCGCCGCTGCCCGACGCCGTCCATCGCAGCCCGGAGCTCCCACGACGGCCTGCCTCCTCTTCGCTGCATCGTCCCCGTCTGCCCACCCCGAGCACCACTGACCACGCCCTACGACCCCCAGTGAACCTCCGCCCCGCTACCCCTCTCCCCTCTGTTCCCGCGCTCGCGCACGCTGCGCTCGTCGCCGCGGCCACCGCACGCGTGCGCCCCGTGCACGCCCATCGCCACGCCGTCCCACTACTTCCTCGTCCAGTCCGCGCTCACCGTGCGCTGCTGCCGCTATGGGCGGCGTGCCCCCCGGCACCCCTGCGACCGCGCGCGCCCGCGCCCCAGCTTTCTGCAACCGCCGCTCGCCGCTCCCCTCGCTCGCCCGCATGCACACCGCATGCCGGCGCCCCCCACTGCCTACGCCCGTCAACTGCCGCGGCCCTCCTCTGCCCCCTGACCTCCGCCCCGCGAACAACCCGCGGTTGCCATGGCCTGTGCCTCCCGCCTGCTGCTGTTCTGCAGCAGCTGTGGCCAGCAAACTCACCGCCCCGCTCCCTACGTTGCAGGGCCCCCCACCGACGCTCCGACACCTGCCCTGCTCCTCCTCTTTTGCCCCGTCGTGGCCTCACCACTGCCACACCGGCGCCGCGCCAAAGGTTCCCCCCTCGCCGTGGCCCCGGCTGGCTGCGTCCAGTACGGGCACCCGCACCCGCACGCACGCTGCCCGTGGGGCCAATTACAGGGGGCTCCCACCCCCTGGAACTTAAAAAAAGTATAGTAATAAAAATAATAATTAAAATAATAATTAATTAATCCATTACAAAATTAATCAACTTAATTATTCTTATTTAGATTAACATAATCACTTAGTTAGACTAACTAAACCTGGTTAGTTAGTCTTAGCCTATGACATGTAGGACCCGCGCGTCAGTTTGACCAAGTCAACTGACTGTTGACCGCTGACATCATGATGATGCCATAAAATGAATTTTGAATTAAATTTATTCTGTTAATTCCAAAAATGATTTGAAACTTTGAAAATTAATATAAATTAAACCTTAGCTCGGATGAAAATACTTTGTACATGAAAGTTGCTTAGAACAATGAGACGAATCCGAATACGAAGCCTGTTCGTCATCCACCACTACAAAAAAATACACTTCCGTGATGATACGTGTTTGTCACAGTAGGTCGCGTTTTTTTGTCACGCATGTACATCCATGAAAAATTTATGACAGAATCAAGATAGTCATACCTGTGCTGTCGTAGAAGTGTTCCATGACATTACCAAAATTATCATCACGGAAGTGTCCACTTCCATGACGATAAATCGCGCATCATAGAATTGCTTTCGTCAAGGGTGACCGACACGTGGCATCCACCGTAATGGAACGCGGTTAAGCTATCGGGTCGGGTTTTGGATTCGATAACCCATTAACAGCCCCGACCAATTGGGATTTTCCACGTGTAAAATCATCATTGGCTGGAGGAAACACATGTCGGCTCATCGTTGGGACAGATGTCATCCACTCACTGGACAGAAGGCGCACATGATACGTCGACACGTGGCATGGCCCAACAAGTTTAAATGGGCTGGCACAACTAAAGTCCCACAAGATTTTGCGGCCCTTAATGGGCCGGCCCAATTAAAGGCCCACGTGATTTTGCGGACTATAATGGGCTGGCCCAGCTAAAGGCCCACAAGATTTCGCGGGCCATAATAGGCCGGCCCAGGTAAACGCCCACAAGATTTTTGTGTGCCATAATGGGCCGGCCCAAGTAAAGGCCCACAATATTCTTGTGGATCATAATGGGCCGGCCCAGCTAAAGGCCCACGAGATTGTGCCGACATTAATGGGCCGGCCCAGCTGTAGGCCCACAAGATTTTGAGGACCCTAGTAGGCCGGCCATTAACTGGCTGCCATGTTTTGGGCCAAATGTCGGCCCATAATTGATCCGGTCCATTAATGGCCTGCCACGTTCCGGGCTTAATAATGGCCCATATAAGATCCGGCACGTTAAAAGCCTCCCACTTTCTGGGCCAAATCACGGCCCAGATCAGGTCCGGCCCATTAAGAGGCTTTGGTCTTAATTATGGACCATATCAGATTCGGCTCGTTGACTGGACGCTTTGCTTTTGGGCCCACTTGCTAAAGGCCCATTTAGTAATTCGGCCTGATATTAGTTTCGGCCTATTAAGGGCCCATTTAACATTTCGGCCCTATATTAATTTCGGCCTGTTAAAAGCCTGTCATATAGTTGGGCCTAACTACGGCCCGGTTTGCATCCGGCCTGCTCACAACCGATATCTGATTGGGCCAAACAAGGACCAAGACAACTTTGGCCTGTTAAAAGCTCGTGAATTGATTCGCACAATCATGGGTTGGGGTCCATTTCGGGTTGCCACCGGCCCGTGAGCTATTCTGCACGTTGCAGGCCGAGCCTACTTCTCAGCCTCCTAAAAGCCCATTGAGTTTTCTTGCGAAAAGAGGGTCGGGGGTTACTCGGCCTATAAAGGCCCGAATCTACTAGTGGGCCAGTTTGACGGGGCCCATGATGCGGATTATACATCATGATTGCATGACGGCCCAATTGTGTACCATAATTTTACGGTTTGGCCGGCTTACTGCAAAGACAGGACATATATACAGTAAAATAACTGCAGCATCGTGAATAAGAAAAAACCTAGATTATACAATAAAGAAATTATGTCATATTACATCCACTGGGCATCAAAGTTCGCCACTACAATAATAAAGCACAAGCAGACAGCAGATTACATACAATGGGCATCAAAGATCGCCACCAGTGCAAATAAACACGCCGACAAAATATACAAAACCGACAGCACTTCAATAGAGTTCAAGAAAGGTTAGCCCTGCTGGGGAGCTGCAGCGCAAGCAGCTGAGCAAGATGATGAGACTGCGCTTGTTTAACACTTATATCTTCCTCACTCTGAAAGATAAACCAGAAGAAAGATGACAGGTTTCGCACATAAAGTATCAGTGCTGACAATTCATCACATTTCTTACTGACAAATAAAGTGACACAGTTTAAAGTTGCATTAACACAATATGGTATTGTTTAGGTCAAGACATGGCAGGAAATGACATTGTGAAGGAGTTGGCAGCTTCACGGCACCACTGGATTGCAGATCAAGAACTCATAAGTATCAATGGTTAGTGTGTTGTCAATTTATCCCATTTCAGATTGGCAAATAAAGAGACGGTTTAAATAATAGTAGAATGATATGACATTGTTCATAGTTAAGACATTGCAGAATATGACATTGTGATGTAGTGGATAGGTTCACCACACCACTGGATTACGGATGAAGAACAGAAGCATACATGCAGTGCAAAAGAAGATCACTTCCTATGAATAATTAATTTACATGGTATGAAGAAGGAACTTGGTTGTACAACTGGAAACTTAAATTGAGAAGGACAAACTTTTGTTTATGAACTACATAATAAACTTTAAACATGCAATTTGATGCAAACACCAAAAATAAACAGCTGTTGCAGTCATGCCCAACCAAATATACACAACAAAGTTTGAAGGCTTGAGAAGGACAAACTTACATTACTGGTGAAGACAGGCTCTATAAAGCCCTTGTCCATGCTGATGGGGGGGGGCAATTCAAGAAGTTTAGCACAGAATATTCTTCATAAGCATTGCCTTTATTCTACATTTTGTTAAGAGTAAATATAGATGTGATAATATACGAAAAAATGGAGAATATTTAAGATAAGATGAAGAGTGATGCTACATAACCAAGTAGCTATAAATGTATGTGCAGCGATACAGGCAAAAGGCACAACCAAGAGCAATGCACAGCTAAACTTCTTCAGTACCAACCTTATGGTAAGAGTAAATATAGATCTGATGTGTAGAAAATGGAGGGCAAAGGAAAATAAGCTGCAGAGTGATGGTACATGAACAACTACCTGTCAATATAAGTACACTGATAAAGGACAGCATGAACTTACAAGAACAATGCAGAGCTAAAAAATTTCATTGGCATTGGATATATTCTACACTAATGTAACCATTCATACAGATCAGATAATTTGGAGCGAACAATTGATAAGCAAGCTATCATGCATACTGCTGTCACATAATGAACCAGGTATGTATGCCAGTACAGTGATATAGGACAACAGGTACTAACAAGAGCAAAGAAGCGGGCATCATATTTGCGATATCTTGTCGTTCTTTTCAAACTGGAATTCTTCTTCGAGCTGATTTCCTGCAAAAAGATCCGTAAGGCACATGCGGAAAAGTAGAAGTTCAAATTGTCATGTGATTTCATAGACAGTACCTCATCCTGGGAACGAGACCAGTGCATAACAAGGTTTTTCCATTCAATGTATTCTAAATTTAGCATAGCAGACTTCACCAGAAATTCGTTTATAGACTTGCCATCAAAGTGTGATTTCCTTAGGTAACACCAATACTGTTGCAATGCTTCGTTGAAAAGCACAAGCAAGCTTTGCTCGTCATGACTATCCAGATTGACTCACCTAGTTAAAACAATGTAATGTAAATCATTGATGTGTTCGATCAGCAGAAAACAGGAAAATAATAACCATGAATAATAGCACTTACACGTAAGTTGGACAGGAAGATGTGAAAATGGTGTTTGTCTTCACTATAATCTTCTCATGATGGGAATATATGCACGTAGTCCCTAACAACATTGAAAGCATTGTCTTTTAAACTAGGAATAAATGGAATGGGGTTCCAATCTGCAGGGATTGGCCGCCTCTGCAGTTGGGATAGGTCTTCGGCTGGTGGACTTGCTGTACTTTTGCCTGGAGTGGGATTTTTCTATGGTACAGCTGGTGCTATGGCAAATGAAATCGGTACACCTTTTGCTGGAGTGCAGGTCCTGTGTGGTGGGGCTAGTGGTGTGGCCAGTGAAGTATGGGTACAGTCTGCTGGTGTCGGTCCTATGTTTTGTGTCACTGGTTGTACAACCAATATAAGTGGGGCGCTGTCTGATTTCTCCGGCACCACCACGTTTTTCAATGACTACGCTGGTGCTCCTTCAGGTTCGGCAATCACCCTCTTCCTTTTTGATGTCTGATGCACAAGAACAACATCTGAGTGGAAAAACATGGTATGATGACAGATGGAATATGTATTGATAATGGATGGGCATGGCATCTCAAGTTATATGATGAGTAAACTAAGCAGATGGTGGTGCAAAGTAGAAGAAATGCAGGACAACATATGCAAGATACGCGCAATCAATAAAACCTTGCCAAATTAGAACAGGCACCTTGATGGGTGAACAGGACAGGCCATCTGCCTTTGACTCCTCGAGGTTAGAATAGTCAGTAGGATGATATTCTGAACAAGAATCAACAGGTGGGGAGCGTACGAGTTTCATTGCTTCCAGAATGGCACTCAATGCCTTGGAGCCAATTTTGTAAGTCATTGCAGTGTTCCACAATATTCTTCTGATGCACGGATTCTGATATTCACTGTAATTGCGTATAATATCTGAGAACCATGAAAACATAAATAGTTGTGAGATTATCTTTGTAATGCAGATGATATTCTAATATAGGGGTGCCCCTGTAAACACTTATGTGCTATCACTGGATTCTGATGAGAGAGCTCATGTGTGCTGTAATATCGTGCGTGCATTTATATAATCTGGCACAAGTACACAAAAAAATAGGCTCCAGAAGTAAGGATAGCTGGCAGATGATAGGTTCATAATATACTGTATACAGAGTTTAT
Source organism: Triticum dicoccoides (assembly GCF_002162155.2). NCBI lineage: Eukaryota > Viridiplantae > Streptophyta > Magnoliopsida > Poales > Poaceae > Triticum > Triticum dicoccoides. Next base: position 572,765,431 of record NC_041393.1, read on the forward strand.
TGCCAAACCATGATAACAAGAGCACACAGCAACTAGGCAGATCATAGTGTACATAACAGGGGTACACCATAACCACGATATATAAATCGGGAAAGTGGAACTGGCTTGAAAATACTGTGTTGTATTGCCACTAGTAATTGAAAGCCTATCGATCACATACAGGCCAGCACTGTCGAACATGGTAAAGAAGAGCAAGCAGATTTTGGATAATAAAATGTTGATTGCGCAGTGCCCACACATGATGAACCAGAGCGCATTAAGAATGCAACTCCCAGCTGTCTCTCAACCATTTCAGGCGGTTGGATGAAGATCCTACGTCTCCTAACCCTTCTTCTTCCTCGTCTCTGATTCTTCCCATACAGAACACCACACGGGCCGCCGGCCGGACCATCGGCCCCCACCGCCTATGTTCCTCCGACACCCCCACCCCCACCCGCATTGAGTTTTCTTCGTTCGGCGAGGCCCCACAACCACCCGAGCCCCTTGGATCGCACCGGCGAACTCCGGCGAGCTCTGAAAAATCGACTGGCCCAATTTTGAAATTTAGTCTACTGTGATTTAACTAGTGTGGAATATAAAAGGGGAAAACCATAAGCATTGGGAGTATAGTGTTGAGCGTGCCATGGCGGATCTGAAGATGCAAACCGGACAAAGGCAACTTCGCAACCAAGACAAGAAATCAGAGTAAAGCGGTGGCGATCTATTTTCTTGCTGTGATAAATAAGTTGAGAAGATACGAAAGAGTACCGCCTCTGGTGCGGCACCGTGTACGCATCTGCTGAGAATTTGACGGTGCTGCAGTAGCGATGGCTGTCGGCGGCGTGGAAGTAGATCTAGGAGGGCAGATGGTGGCGGCGGGGCACGGTGGACGAGACGGTTGTAGCAGCGGCACCGGCAAGGTGGACGACGGCGGGGATGAAGCGAGAGGACGGGATGCAAGGATCCCGGTCCGAAGGCGTGGATGAGAGAGGTCAATCTCTTGTAATGGATGGCGGTGTCGGGGTATTAGCTCCGGCATGGTGGAGGAGGACGGTGGTGGATGGGGTGGCGGACGGCGGCGGGCGGAGGAGGGTGGGGTGAAGAGGGTGTTTTAGCGCCCATGGAGTATGAATGGGGAAAAGGGAGGTAGATAGGAAGGGGGGAACCATGTATTCAGGGCGCGCTTGTCTCAAATGCAAGGAAATTTACAAACTTAGCCCCCGTTTCAAATTTCTACTACATCACAGCAACATTAGTCGGTTGGGGATAGGACGGTAATCTTGCATACACCGAATATTTGCCGACGAGAGTTTGTTTTTGGCACCCACCATGTATGAATATGAATCGGGGAGGGAGTCGATTTCCGCCGAGGGCACACTGTGTTTTGGCGCCCACCGTGTATGAATCCGGGTGAGAGGCGGTAACGTCACGTTTGGGTGAAATTACAAACCTACCCCTATCGAAACCTATAGATATCCAGCAGATAGGCTTTGCGTGGCAGGGATAGGCAGCAGTGATTTCCATCTCGCAGATTTTGGTTTCGGACGGTTAATGCGACTTTCCCCGCTTCGTTCAAATTTTGCACAGTGCACGTTTACCGTGCCAACTCAATTCGAATCCCGTTTGTATTCTACTATTTTTTTTCGCGCGGGATCCATTTTCAATTGGAATTATATTCTATATAAATCATTATATATATATATATATATATATATATATATACTTTCAAAAGCACAACACCATTTATACATAAATATGGTTTACAAATGGCATGATCTCAGATTCATAAGGTTGTATCCATCAATTTGGATTTTCAAATATTTGAAACCACTTTATGTTGAAATCCAATGTATCCATTCCTCGCTAACTGTCTCCAATTAATGTGTGTTTCATGCGGGTTTTTTTTTAACTTCTCAAACATGTATAATGTGTTTCACACACGCAACATATAGTCAGTGGCGGAGCTATGTTGTAGTCTGCAGGGGCCATGGCCCCCCCCTCCCCCAGCCTGGGTAAATTATGTGAAGGAAAAAAATTTGGAGAGGAAGATTAGAAGAAATATAAACTTTTGGCCCCCCAAGCATCCATATTTTTTGTTTGGCCCCCCAAACAATTTTACCTAGCTCCGCCAGTGCATATAGTGTAATCCCGTTTAGACATTAATTGCATATAAACAATGCATTGTTTGTAACTGAAGAATCTATGGATCACCAATATTGATAAACTATATAACATTACACGTGTGTGCCCAAATTCAAATGAATATGCATGTTTGATACACCAATTTGCTTTATGATATTATCGATGTCGTGATCTCCAGTTTAAATATTTGAATCCCCTTTAATCCAGATATTCGTCTCATATAGCTATCACTCATGCTTATATAGGACTATCTCTCTGGGCCTATACGCGTTCATTGTCTCTCAGGCATCTCTCATGCTACCTGTATGTCGACAATGATCTTTTATCTTCGTAACATACTGACGGTACTCTCTCCCTCGACCTTCATCACTCTATCTCTCTCTAAGTATATCTCGCTCCCTGCTATGTGTCTCTAGCTATGATTCTCCATGTGGAATCTCTTTCTCTCACACAAACAGAAAACTTTGTCTCCCGGGGTCTCATTTCTCTCAACTATTCCCATGTGTGCCACTCGCACACCCCTCATACAGAGATGTCTTTCGCTCCTTAGATATGAGAACCTACAACGCTTCCTCTTCAATATCTCTTTCTCACACACAAACACAAACTCTGTCTCCCAGGGTCTCATATTTCTCCATTGTTCTCTTGTATGTCGCTCAAACACACCCTCTCTCCCTAGAGATATCTTGCGTTCCCTCATGTGTCTTTCTAGCTATCACTCTCATTGTGAAATATCTTTCTCTCTCGCAGACACAAAACTCCGTCTCTCTAGATCTCATTTCTCTCTGATATCTGTTTGTATGTGACTCACATGCACCCTCTATCTATCTCTCTCACACCCACACACATAATCCAGCCTTCTGATCCACTCGACTCCTATCTCCAGCGCACACTAGCTAGCATCTTTATCTTTCTATTTATCTGTTTCTCCATCAACCTTCTTTCTCGCCCTCACTCTTGATTCCTATCACGCAAACTACATATGTTTCTCTCTACATGCAGTCAAGTGCCCTCTCACACACATATATAACTTCACCCTTTGAACCACCCGACGGTCATCTCTGACACCCAAACTAACGGATGTCTCTCTAGCTAGCATCTCCATCTCTGTATCTATCTATAATTTCTCCGTCGACATTTCTTTCTCGCACGGAGTCTTGCTTCCTATCACCCACACTATATATGTCTATCCATACATATGCATTTATAGGTTGATCTCTTTTTCACAATCGTTGCGCCTAACCCCCTCTGATCGCCATAGATGGATGCTCCAGCCCACGCCATTATCTCTTAAAGACAAAAACACATGCTCAATTGTCGGGCCTTCTTCCCTGCATTCTCACATGCAAGCATATTGTCATACCGATCCGTCTCTCCCATGTCGTTGATCTTAGGACTTATGTCTTCTTTCTTTTATCTCGATCATGCGCGCGCGCACACACACACACATCCCACGTATACATGTATACCTCTCACACATGCACGTTCAAGGTCTCTATGTCTCCATACGTAGTTAATTACCCTCAATCCTAACGCCACATCGAATCGTTCTCTTCTTTTGTGCACATAACTTCCGCCTGGATAGGAAAAACACACACTCACACTTAACAATCTCCTTCTAGCTA
>NC_041393.1:572769588-572785220 GCF_002162155.2 Triticum dicoccoides
CACGCACGCCCCCCCACACACTTAGACTCCATCTCTCTCTCTCTCTCACACACACACACACAAACTAAGACTCCATCTCTCTCTCTCTCTCACACACACACACACACCCCACACACACACTAAGACTCCATCTCACACACACATGCTCTAGGCGGAGCATTTGTTCCTACCACCCTTCATCCAACCTTACCCGTATGATAAACAATCACCTTTATTTACTTGCATAACATGGAGGGATTCCACTTTACTTTAGTAGTCAGCAAACTTATCATCTGTACCCTTATAAAAAACGAGTTGGCGATGATGGTGTGCCTGCCATCTTGTAATACAGACCGTATGATCTATATCTGACGGATAGGAAGCAAACTATGATAATTTTACAAAAGATACCCGTACCTTTCTCCACATCATTATGTCCCGCAACCTCATTGCTCAGCAATTAAAAAAGGAATAAGTCTCTGGAACAATCTAGCATGCATGGTGGCCGATGCCGCCTGCCGGCGCTGTCCATCCCCATGCCGCCGCCCATTCCGACCACCAGTCACCACCACGCTCCACTCCTCCTCGCCTTATCTCTCATCTTTCATTTTTTCGATGACATTCTTGAGATACCAGTTTTCCGATAAAATTCTTGAGATATCATTAGTTTTTACACATGGGATTACTCCTGCATGGGTCAATCACAACAGGTGTTTTGTAAAAAAATGCATATTGATGTTCCGTGCAATGCAGGAGAATCTTGCTTGTAATTATATAATGGAAATCACGAGCAGGAAGTGACCTTTTTCTGACACAACCACATTAACATGGCCACGTAAATCACGAGCAGGAAGGAGAAGGGAAGCGGGCTGTGGAGTAACGTTTTTACCACAATTTCTTAGGAAACTGAGTGCAATAATTGAGTAGTTTTGCAAACTACCATTACTACTACACCAGAAACGGTTCAAAACCTATACTCCCTTGCCAGCGCACGCTTCCCGCGTGAAACGGTCAGCGTCGCCCTGGAGTGTTAGTGTTGCATTAATGTCCGGCCAGAGAGGAGGCGACCTCTCACTGGCGCCGGCTTTGAAGTGGCGCGACGGCCGAGAGAGCGCCGCTTCCCGGTGCACGCGACTGCTCCGCGTCGAGACTGGCCATAGGCCCTGTTTGGATCCATGGGTTAGAGTTAGTTTGAGCTAGTTGGGGCTCAAATAGCCCTAAAGTATCCAAGCATGAGGGTTTAAATTGGAGCAAGTTGCACCGAACCCACCAAAAAAAACCATCCCACCCAAGAGGTGCTAACTGGAGATAGTTCTCATTGGGACCACTGAAAAATCACTTTTCTCTCTCCATGAAGTGCATTTATTGTCAAACTAACCCTGTCACCCAAACACCTCTTTGGCTACAGTTAATTCAGGGTTAGTCATGAGTTAGTCTAACCTCTAGCTAAGTTAGAGTATCAAACAGGAGCAGTATAGGACATGCAAGTTGCTCAAAGCATACATGCAAATTCATACGTGAAAGGATTTTTTTCTTTTTCAAAACGGAACGTGAAAGGAATTTTTTTAGAATGCTCTTGGCATGTCGCTAACATGTGATAGTTAACCGACCTCAATAGACGGCAAAAACGCCAGCCCGCCGCACTTTGATAGAGACGAGGAGGGAGAAGCGATACAGGCTGCTGGATTACTAGAGATAGGTGCCGCACGGAAGCCAAGAAATATGGTGATAGCGTGGGTTAGCCATGTACTAGTATGATGTAACTACACTGGGCTGTCGTGTTTCGTACTCTTCCAGTCCACTGTGGAGATGATTGGTTAATTTTATATCGCTGAATAATATTAAATATTATGAGTGCAGACGCTCCACCACGAGGTTCCTTGCTCCTTCTCGGTCGTCTGGAATCTATGTTCTTCCACTCTATTATTTTTTACGTGAGCTTTGTTCATCCTTTTGCCAACACGCGAGACATCTAGCATCAAGGTGCAGGTGTTATGCAACGATCGTTCCATCTATATGAAGAACACATGGCACTGGAACTACGAGACGGACATGTACCCATGAGTGGACGTACGAACCTGAGTAATGTAGCGCAGTAAGTGAAGTAGAAAGGCACAAATGGTATAAACATGCATGGCATACAGGGTGTGTTTGGTTGCGTTCTCGTCTCAGCATAGTTGTTCCCTCTTCATGCATGCTCAACTCAACACCCCTCTTCATGCATGCTCTCTTCATGCATGCTTCTTGTGTATTTGTGCTAAACTAGTGTGGACTCATGCACCCTCCATACACTCTACCAAACACCCAAAAGTAGGTCAAGAAGGGAACTCTTGGGCGGCATTTGTCTCTTACTACGTACTACCACTAAATGTTGTACGTGCAATGCACACTGATGTTATGGAGTACGTGCCTAAGTACTCTACTACTACTATATTAGTTGGAGGCACATATTAACTTTTATATTTGTTTACGTGTATGCCCCGAGACCTTCCAACTAGACGTGTATTTCTCTCCAGGTCGCACTTTGTATCGTTCATACCACTAAGTACTACTACGTGTGGTCTTCGACCCAGAAGTGGAAGAAGTGGAGACGCTCTACCACGTTGTTTTTTTACGCTGGGCTCTACCACGCTGTTCATGTCCCACTCCTTTCGCTGACGTGTGGGACATCCAGCATGTGCCGTGTTTGGCACCCTTCGTCGTAAGAGTTGAAATGCTAGCATTCATCAGAAATAAAAAATAATTATAAATCAGCAGTGATACTATTTTTTTGCGAAGTATTCAGCAGTGATACTATACCACGCGGCTTCCTTGCTCCTCGATATCGGAAAGAATACTTCCGTTCGCCAACACGTGGGACATCGACCATCCTGGTCCACTTGCCATGCACGCAGAACTCCAAGGGAGAGTCACCCAGGTCGTCGCGCCGCAGTAACAATGACTAATGAGCCGTCAAATCACAGGCCCACTTCCCACTTTGAAGTTGCTCGGACAAAGGAACCATCATGACTTCGTTGAATTCCGCTTCTTGAAGAAAACTACTGTACCAACAGTACTGCTAGCTACAGTATTTACTCCAACAGAGGCCTCCTTTCGTTCATAGGATAGGAATATGAAAATCATAGGAAGTGAGATGACATGTATCTCAAATCCTATAGAGAAAGAGATGCCATTTGATGCATAGGATAGGAATTTTTCCATTTAGTCTAGGCTAATGTACTGGTAATTTTCTCTAAAAACTACAATAGTAGCTAGTAGTACTGGTACATGCTCGTACTCAGACACAGACACACACACTAACTACTAGTACTATTACTTCTCACATGCTGGCCAGACGCCGTCGTTCTCCTTCCCGGCTTTGTGAGCGACACCCCACCGTGCTTGGATCTCCGCCGACCTCTCCGCAGCAGCGCGTGCGTCCTTTTCTTTCTTGCGGCGGCGGGCCTCTCTTTTCTTGAGTGCTTTCTGACTTTTCCGCTCCCTCTGTGCGGCTTTGGCCGCCTCTTGCTCTATCGCCCATTCGGCCTTGGAATCTTCAAATTCCTCCCACATAGTTGTGAGGTCGCGAGCGGCGATGAACTCGACACGGCGGGATGCCATCGCTTCCCTACCATTTTGTGTGCGTTCGTGGGCGGCGAGGAACTCGGCGCGGCGGGATGCCATCGCTCCCTTACCGGTTAGTGTGCAGCGTGGTGGCATGAACGACGCTTGGTGAGAGATCTAGGGTGGAGTGGCCGGACAACCGTATAGTGCATTGGTTTGTCAAGAGCTCAAGGACAGAAGACGAAGCAAATTAGGATTCCCCTTCAATCCAGGTCATTTATTACCGAGTAAAATGCATTGGCGGTCATCGAACTTGTCTTGATAGCTCACTTTGATCATTGTATACAAGATATGGTGATTATATGGTCGCTGGCTCAGCGTATAGCTCCGTATTTGTATGGTTGACCAGTCAAACAGTCCGCATGCGCCTCATCAGCTCGTGTTCTTTATCTATCCACGCAGGCCTACCTGTGAATGGAGAAAGAAAAAAACCAAAATTATGCGTATGTGGGGAATCAAACCACGGACTCGTCGCTGCAACGCACACTCATCAGCCAAATGAAAAGGAAATACTTCACGTCAGACACTCACGCTCACGCTGTCAAAGCATGCTAATGCATGCACGTCGCCCTCTAAATCAAAGTCCTGCTCATGGCGCAACGCAAACAGCGAGCCCATCACCTGCGCGCCCCGGCGGTGCCTGACATTACTGTTTAGACGTTTGATGGAGGCCTACGCGAACGCCGAGCATGTATTCACCTGGCTCAACACCAACGGTCATACTCGGACCGCCTTGCTCATGTATATCGTCCATCAGAACGACAATCTATAAAACAGCCTAAGCTAGAGAGGATACTATGGTAGTATGGTACGGAGTATGTACTATCGTGAGCGACCGATCTTAGTACCACTGCACACCAAAACCCCTTCCATCGCTAGCGCACGCTTCCCGCATGAAACGGTCATCGTCTCTCCAGAATGTCAATGCCGCATTCACCGGACTTAACTGCAGGTGCAATTGGTGTGTCACTGACATGCGGGCCAGATGCCCGTTGGGCCCACATGTCAGTAACCCAAATGCATCTGCAGTTAAGTCACTGAAGCAGCGTCCGCATTCACGCCCGACGAACCTACTCCGGCGCCAGTTGTCCATCCGTTTGCCATGGCTCATTTCCATTCGCCAGCTATATTAACTTGAGCCCCAGCTCCCAGCCATAGCCAAAGACCCACACTTATTCTCCTCCGGTCCCTTCCTTCAGTTGGCACCACTTCAACCATGGCCTCCTGGCGCTCCGAAGCTCTCTTGGACGTACTGTCGTAGGAGCAGACGAGGGACATCGGCGGCTCTGCTCCGGGCGCGCTCCAAAGCTCTCTTCGACATACTATCGCAGGAGCAAACGAAGGAGATCGTCGGCACTCCCCCGGGCCGCCCTCCGTCGCCACAACCACGAAGCCGGCGCGTGTGCGCGGGCGCAGCCGGCAGCGAGGAAGAGTAGTACATGGTAGGTCGTCGCCGCTCTAGTCCCAGGAAGGCCACCGCTACTCCACTCAGTCGATGCCAATCTTGGTGGGGTAAACATCGGCGGCCGATTAGCCACTTGACGGCGACGTGGAGGCGGAAATCTTCATAACCTTGTGCTCCGGCCAGAGGAGGAGGTTATCGGGCGAATGAGGCGGAGGCAAAGGCAATGGCCGGCTATCTCGGGTTCATGGCCGGACATGGTGGTCGGGTGCTGGCGATCGTTTAGATTAGGTTTACAGTAGGTTTAGTACGATTTGTGCGAAATATGTAATGAATTTCGTCCAGTTTGTAGGAAAAGTTTTCGAAATGTAATGAACTTCATCCGGTTAATTTCATCCGGTTAATTTGAAATTTGCTTTATTTGCACGAATTTCATCCGGTTAGTTCATATAGTTGTCGAACGGTATGCGGGCAGCACCGGATGGCATCCATCAGTGTCCTCGGACAGATGCCAGTGTAAATTTGTGGGCCAACGCTGGAGATGCCCTAACTTTCATGCTATAATCGCTAACAATCCTCCATTATTTGGCAGGGAATAGTTATCCCTCGATCAAAATCAGATCCGCGGTGTTTCGCACTCCTCCCGCGTAAGAGTGTAAACTCTTGCTTACATAAAAATGGATCCAGTGGACGGCACTGTAGCACGTCATATCACTCGAACTAGCCCGCCTAACGAGCGGGAAAGCACCGCCCTCGTCAATTTGTTCTGGATTTCTATCGATCGATTGCGCGAAAATGTTACGCTTCGCAAGTTCTAAAGGAAAAGGCGGCACACTTACGACTCGTACGCGTCACAACCCCGACAGTCCGGCTCGCACGCCGCTCACCAGAGGGGACATGCGCTGTCTTGCAATTTCACTGACATGTGGGGTCATAATTGAATAAATCGTCGATTCCTCAGAAAAGAATAAACCGTCGATAGCCGAAATCTAATCGCTCGGCGGGCGTCGGCTGAGAAGAGAGAAACGGGGGAGGGAGAAGAGATCGCCCGCCTGCCGCGCACGGACTCCAAGAAATATATAGTGATAATGTGAGGTTGGCCATGCTGGAGTCCGGACCGCTTCCGGAACCCGCTCTCACTGCCCTGGCCCCTCAAGACACCAGTTGCCCGCTGCATGCACATCAAGTAGTCCCCGCTTATGTGGAGGAGAGAGAGGCATTAACAAAGTCAAGGAGTAACAGTGGAGACAATATCTTTCATCAAAAATAAACAATGAATACTCGTTGCTCGTCCTCTATATCGGAAAGAATACTTTCATTCGCCGACATGTGGGACGTCGACCATCCTGGTCCACCTGCCATGCACAAAATTATCGTGGTCTACCCCGGTCGTATCGCAGGCCCAACCTTTCCCACTGTAAGTTGTTCGGATGAAGGAACCATCATGACTTCGTTGAATTCCGCTTCTTCAAGAAAAATTACTGTACCCGCAATACTGCTACCACACGTGAAGATTGGACGGCACTGTACCACGTCATATCACTGAAGCCCACTAGGCCAAACTAGCCCGCCTAGGTCATCTATTTTGGACCGGAGGGAGTACGTCTCTGCACTGCTATGATTTTGTGTTGCACGTTCTCTGTACTTATGCTACAATTTTCCTACCCTATGAACCAAATGAGGCCTGAATGTATGTCGACTATTGTCTGATCGATCGCTAAGCCTACAATTTTAGGATCTAGGGCTATTGGTCGATCGACGAGGGATAAGTATAAGCATACCACGAGCTCATCAGCCCCAACGTTTCTCTTCGGTGAGTGTTTTGCAAGTACTATAGCTCGCACAGTAGCTAGCCTACTAACACCAAGAATCATGAAACAAGCCATGCTGATATGATAAATAGTTCAAACTTACATCTAAGCATGCCATATATTACATCAAAAGCTGGCAAGGATACATCTGTTTCCATAACTCGGAGAGGGTTTGCATGATTCACTATCAAACAAAAGTAGCAAGATCCGCCCACACAAGACAGTGCACTAGCCCTAAGATGGTTTGATAACACGCATCATTTTGGTAATTAAACACAGGGCAATGCAAACTACCCTGAAGGATTAGCGCGACCAACTATTTCTTATCATCAATCTCTCGGGCAATGACCACAGCATGGACAGTGGCATGGGAATCGATTTCTGGTGCGATGTCCACAGGATTGACCGCGACATCGGAACCGATCTCTGGGGCGATGTCCACAGGATGGACAGCGGCATCAGAATCGATCTCTGGGCGATGCTAACAGGACGGGCCACGACATCAGAATCATCAGGGACAACCACCGGCACCTGCACAACCCTACCATATTAGCAAGCACATTGCAAATAATCAAAAAGCAAGCACATTGCAAATAATCAAAAACCACAACTATGGTAATAATCCATTATTTTTTACCTTGTGCAGCTCACCGGGGGATCTCATCCCTCCGGGGGCCATCTCCTCATCCTCGATGGGGGCCATCACCTTGGCAGGGGAATACTGCTTCTCAATGACGACTATCTCCTCAAACTCGGTCTTGAGCCTCACATAGGTGGCAATCAGAGTTCCCGGGGTAGGCACGGTGGGGCCCTTGTTGTTCTTCGAACTTTCTTTGAGGAGTTCGTCCACCAACGTCCTCAACTCTTTGGCCAGTGCTTGTTTCTTGGAGTTATTCGTCTCCATTGGTTGGCCCGCCAACATGGTCAACTCGTTGGTCGGTGCTCGCTTCCTGGAGATCACTGTCTCCAGTGGGTTGTCCACCGGCAACTCTTTGCCTAGTGCTCCAGGATCCATCAATGAACTGACAAACAAAAAGCAATCGAAAGGAAACCACAATCGCAATGAAAACGGGGAAAGAATAGGATGTGAGAATCGGTCGGTGCTTCGCAAAAAGAAGATTATTGGTATGAAAATATAGCAGCATAACTGATTCGCCCACCTTTACTTCGTCAGTAGAGAAGAAAAATGGCAGAAGTGAGTAGCCTGGAGTGAGGTTTTCTTCATGAAAGGGAAGAAAGGGCTTGAACAAGCGTTCCAATGAAATGATGGTTGCTTCGTCTAGTCCAACTTGGAGGCCACATTACCACTGCTGGTAAACGTGTGGGTTTTGTGATATGACGGGTCATGACGGCCACACCGGGGTGACAGGTGAGTCTCGACTGTAGCACCTCGCTGTGATTTGGTGGATGGCACGCGGGCCCGGATGCTTTGAAATGTCCTGCATGTAGATAGAGCGGCTAGTCATATAGGAGTGCTTAATATTGTGCACTGCGACCAAGGCGGAGAGGAAAACAAGAGAACTACGTAATTAATGCATGAGTTTAATTAGGGTAGTTTTGTAAAGTACAAGATACATTCCTCCAATAGCAAAATGCCTTGGTTCATGAGATTTGACATTTGAGCCCTATAAACCGGAAGTGAGGGGGTACTGCACACGGTGTAGTCTAGTCACTTGTTTTTTTAGCCGAAGTCTAGTCACTTGTTGAAATCTCTAGAAAGGTAAATACTCCTTTCCGGTTTACAGGTCTATACTACTCCCTCCGTCTAGGTGTGTAAGTCATCTTACGAAAACCACATAGTCCCAAAACACTTAGGCGCGGTGAATTAACTTCAACCTTGTTTCATGTTTCTTGACATACGTATCAACCAATAAGAGATGAGAGGTGTGCATGCTTTTAATGACTTGCAATGGCTAGTTAATTGCATGGAATGCTATTAATTAGCAAATAAACATTGGTGACCCCAGGAGGAAACGGTGCTAAGCGCGTGGACCTATGCAGAATGAGTATCAACCAATGGATAATGGAGTTTAATTGTTAAACAATAACAATTTTGTCACATGCAAGAGCCTGGCTAGTACTCCAAGGAACCGCACCACGCGAGCGTTCACAACTGCCACGTTCAGTTTGCGCTTGGCTCTTCGCCTCTTCGAGAAGACGAACAATGATGTTACTCCTACTTCTACAGTATCGAATCCACTACTGCATGTCCGTCCACCTCGTGCAGGAGGGATAGCATGTAGCGAAAGCTTCTACTTACTACTCCTGCCTTTGCGTCCATGACAGGTGGGCCCAACAGGTGATTGGCCCACCTGTCATGCAGCCAAAGGCAGGTGCAGTTCAGGCACCGGAGCTCAGTCCGGGAGGGAGAGGGCATCGTAGTAATCAAATTTCTTGGTCTTGTACGAGTTGACGTGACACATCAAAGCACTGCACTCGATAAAAGTCTTTTTACACATTTCAAGTGGGCTACTTCGTACTCCCTCCTTTCCGGTTTATAGGGATTATCTCAAAATTTTAGTTTTTCCATTTTATAAGGCTCAATTTGGTTGTTTCCCATCACATGTTCAGATTCCAAGGTGCATTAAATCATTGAATGCAAGTATTAAGAGAAAATTGACCAATGCATGTAATTTATGCATGTATGCATTGCAATTAATGCATTGGTAAACATACTTTTTTGAGGAATACAAGAGCATTAATTTGGGTGCTTTTACAAACTCTAAAAGGTATCCACCACTCACCATCTACCTTGGTTGGTGAGATTTTTGAATTGAGCCTTATAAACCGGAAAGGAGGGAGTATGTAGGAGTAGACATATTCTGCTTCCTATGTACTCCATCCGTTCCAAAATATAAGTCATTTTAGAGATTTCACTATGAACTACATACGAAACAAAATGAGTGAATCTACACTCTAAAATATGTCTATATACATCCGTATGTAGTTTGTAGTGGAATCCCTAAAAAGACTTACATTTAGGAACGGAGGGAGTAGTCAGTTGTTGCAATCTCTAAAAAGACTTATATTTGGAAATGGAGGGAGTACAACGCATGCATGCATGCCGTGACTTTCCTTTTAACACTTGCATGTGTTGATTTGATGCACCTTGCCAAATTTTGACTATAAATTTAACTAACCAAATTTTCATGCATGTCACAAAAAATCACGGGGCTGTTTGGATCGTGACTATGTTTGTCTTATGTTGCCACATTATTTTTCCCACGCTTGCCACACTTGCCTAACCTGAGTTGCTCAAATTGTTAGACACACTTTGGCTTGCCTAAGGGAATCTTGCCACAATTTTTGTGTCTATGACATGTGGGGTTCACTGCTAATAAAAAAAATTCTTGTCTTAGGTGTGGCTAATAAAAAAGACTTATATTTAGGAATGGAGGGAGTAGAAAATATAAATAATAATGCATGTTGGGGCAACCCATGTTTCCGCTAATTTTAGCCGTGGGCTTGTTCACAATTTTTACGAGGGGCGGTTGTTCATTTAATGGAGGGACTTGTCGTACCGGACTTGAACGATACAAAGTGCGACCTGGCACACCGTAACACCAGTTGGAACAAGCGGGTAGCTATCTCAAAAAACAATCAACAACTAAAAAAACCGTGACCTGGCATGTAGTAGTACACAATTTTAAACGATTGTTTTGATGGAGTGAAAAAGGAAAACTACCCCACTACTTATATATAGGCCGGAGCTTCCGCGCTTGCTTGCTAGGGCTACTCTATTCACACACTCTCATCCTCTCCAGATCTAAACAAGATAGGGGTAGTAACACTATCTTTATCCCTTCAAAAAAACACTGGCTTTCTATCCTCACCGCTGGTTACAGATCCAGACGTATCCCCCTTCGCCGGTGAAGGGGAGGAGGGGCAGCATTCAGGCCATCATCGACAGCGAGGGAGGAGACCCACTGTCGACCGCACCGTTATCTCTGGCCGAGCGCCGGCGTGGGAGGTCCTCCGATCCCTTCGTCATTGCCTGTGGGCGGATCTGGCCTCCCGTCGCCCACCTATCCACATCCCGACGACCTTCAGGTATACCTTCGTTCAAAACCGCCTTAGCTCTACTTCCCCAGCTCGCTACGTCACTGCATGTGCATCATTTTCTACCTCTCATCCCCTCTCGATCGGATGGTCCAACGTCACCTTTTTTTTCTTCTATTGTTAGAGGTAAAGCTACTTCATGGAGTCGAATCTTGTAGTCCCTCCGTCCAAAAATACTTGTCATTGAAATAAAGTGGGGGTGGGGGAATTTAGGATGTACATCGGACTTGGTACAAACAAGAAGGAAAGGGGATGAAAGTAGTACAGACTGGTCATCCAACCGGTCTCTTGGTCGAAAAGGGAAATATAGGGGTAACGCTGTACACAGTGGTATGACCATGACTAGATTTGCTATCCGCACATCGGAGTAGGTGGCTAGAGTGAACAAAAATGGGACCAACCCAGAGATGTTTCTTGGATGTTTGTTTATCGGGGCAACAAACTATGAATCACCACTTTATGCCCCTGTTTACGTACATGGTGTTGTACTGCTGGTGCACCCACTGTCCCATGCCCTTATACCAAATATAAAGGCTCCGGTTGGAATAAAGGGGCAGAAAACATAGGTCTTGATGAAAATAGAGGAATAGGAAAGGAATGTAGGTATAAAACTATGGAACAATGAACCGGAGGAAACTCTCAAGAGAATGTGTTCGGATGGACTACGAAATGTACAGATTTGTTTTTTTAGAGTAGCATGCTTGGCAGTATGAGATGCTATTTGTTTATTCAGCTGCACAGTGACTACTCTTGTCCTCACCTCACGTACCACACATAGGTTGATTTTTTTATTCCGGCAAACACAACACAGCAACCTGTCTAACGCATGGCAGCGAGCACCTGCCTCGGGCTTCTGCCCAAAAAATGAGCAGCGCGTGGATGTTTCTAATCTGATGGAATCAGTACTACCAGACCAGCTTTCCTATGAAACACTATTCACCTTTCCTATGTTCTAAACGGTTGGAAGGGAAAGAATACCGTAGGAATTGTGTTCCTATGAAAATCCTACACCAAACCTGTGAACCGAACACAGCCTTAGCTGTTCTTAATATAATGTCCCTGGTAAAAATGAAGCCATGCCACTGTTTTTGCCTAAATTGTTTGAGGCTCTGACAAGTTTAGCCAAATGTTTTTGCCTGCAATTGTTTGAGACTCTGACTGTTTCCTCTGTGACTTTTTGTGCAAACAGGGATATCCAATTCACCTGGTTGCTGTTGTGACCTTTTGGTGCACTGCACAAAACTCTTCTTAAAAGAAGTGACTTTTGTGCTGTTTAACTGGAATGTCAGATGGAACAGTTGGTTCATTTTGGTGGAACTGCCCAAAGGGAGATCCGTGTTCCAATCCTCATCATCCATATTGGCGCCATAACCTTCCCTTAGGTAAGAATGATATTTAATGCATGTGTTCATCTTTATTTTCTGACTGCCATGAGAAAATAATGTTGTTTTTCACTAGTACACTTGTACTCCCTCAATGACAAAACCAATTCGGAATTAGAAGGCCAATCATGTACTTGGTTTCACCAACTGGTGAGGAGAAAGAGAAACAGAGCATGAAGAGGAAGAAGAAGAAGAATAAACAGTGCCAAGGCGATCTTGCTGAAGCCAGGGGCCTCAGTCGAGGCTATTCACCGGCTCCGGCAACGACTACCTTACATGTGAGATGATCCTCCAGGGAGCCCTTCCACTTCTGCTATCTCACTTAATTAATTAGGAGTACTTAAGTGCCACTAATTTATTACTACCTAATTTCCTGTTGGAGTTAAACAAATCTTTAGTAGGACCCTATGCTGAATCATGTACGTGTGAATGTTTGTCTATGGAGCTGAATCATGTGGTGGAGCAGGGAGGGAATATTGTTAGTGTCATGACATAATAGTGCTATTGTTTTGCATGTCAATTTATTGCCATTGGTTCAATGAGGCAATGTTTTGCGTATTGTCCATCATAAATTTGATGCTACTATTTGAGTAATATGCTAATGTCTTCCTATCCTTTCTCACTAAGCTAATGAAGGTTTCACCTTGTTCCTACTTGTGCAAACAGGGATCATGTTGTGCCAATCATACATTTTAGTGGAACTATGCAAGACAATACAATGAACTGTATCCCAGCCAGTGCTTTAACTCTGCTGGAAGTTCTTGATAATCTTTTGATATAATCTCAGCACTGTTAAACAAGAGTGATTTCAACCATACATTTGAAGTGCACAAAATTATATACTATTGTGTGATTCCAGTGAGTGCTTTATCATCTCTTATGGGACTACATGAATAAGCTTTTTTTCTCAGGTTGGTACGGGCCTAAGGCCTTCATCCATATTAGTTTGTTGTCATCTCTATTTGTATCGTGCTACTGTCATGAGGAACTCCTTTATCTTTGCACTTTTAAGTTTTGCAACCTATGATAAATGACAATGCTTTGAGTGTTGAGTTGAGCTAATTGGCACTGATTAAATAAACTAATAGATCTCTTTAAGCAAGACTACTATGTTGCTAACTTTACCCATTAAAATAATGAGGGTGCTTCTATTTGTTAGTGTATGTTTCATCAACGGGTCCCACTATTACAGTAATCTCACTCTCTCAATATATGTACCAACAGGGATGCTCGACTTAGGTGGAACTGCACAAAAACTTTGGGTGCTTCTTGCCTCGACAGCTTTCGTCCTTTCCTGTCATTCGCTAATCTCCGCTTCCTTTCTTCCTTTGCTGTCAGTCGCTTGGCTTATCTTGGCTTCCAGTCAAAGGAAATAGTAATTGATATGCTACCTCACATAGGTTGGTACTGGTCTTTATCCTGATTATTGTGCTAGTCATATGTATTGGTAAATTGGTATTGTGCTACTGTTTGCCGATTTCATAAAGGAGTAATTTGGAGCCTGAACTCGCAGGCACATCATTACATCGGGTGATTTCAGTAGAACTGCACAAAATGATCAGATGGACAGGTACTTATGCTACTGCTATGTACTCCAAAGTTCACTCAGACAAGCATCGATGTTGACAAGAAGTGCCTACATTCATTCCAGTATCAACCGGCGTCAACCAATTGTCAAACTCCAAGTATTAGGAGAGTGAACGCCAAAAATATTGCTTGGTGCCCAGAAAAACGCAGTCCAGTCTTTGGTCCCAACTTGTGCCTTTTGGTTATCGGCACATATGGTAGCGAACTATATGGCATGGAGTCTAAAGATTCCAGACAAGTTGGTTGACGCGTATATTCATCTGGCACTTAATCAGTCTGCACGCCAAGGATGCTCCATTTCAGTTGAACTGCACAAAAAATTTGGGTGGTTCATTTTCTCAACCGCCTCCTTTCTCGTCTGCAATGTAGAATTTTGGCGAGATACAGGACCAAGATGAGCCAGTAAACTAGTTGGATGAAAGTAGTGGCCAAGTTGCTCAAACCTTCCTCGGCACGAGGCCACTATTTGAGGATAAACCTACAAGCAAAGTTCAGATTGTCTGTGCTGCCTCTTATGTACTCGAAAGTTTACTTGTACAAGAACTAATTTTAGCAAGAAGTACCTCTGACTAAACACCATTTACCATTATGTACCCTAGGTAATTAAAGTTCATCCATGGATCATATTGGTTGTGATCTCAATCATTTGGATGCATAAACATACTGAACATGTGTATATCTGAATCTTTTTGTGAATTATGTATGAATATTGTCGTGTGATCTAGCAATCATTTGGATGCATAGATATGCTGAGCTTGTGTATATATGAATCTCTTGATTTGTTGATAGTGAATGTTGGCTATGAATATGAAAGTGTCCTGTGAACCTGAGTTTGATATGAATTGCAACAGAACGAGTTATAACCCTTCTCCTCCTCTCAATCCGCGACTCCACTGCCGCGTTTTCCCATCTCCGAGTCGTTCCCGTCCGGGGCCTCGCTGTCGTCCACCGCCTCGCTGTGTTCGGTGCGGCGTGGTCAACAAACGAGAGTCATCGGAAGAGGACTGTACGTGGAGAGCCTGACGGTTGGGACCCACGAGGTCCATGGTCGCACGCAAGGAAAGTTCCTCCTTATTAAGCTGAAAAAAATGTTTCCTCCACCTGACAGCTAGGACCCACCGGCTGTATCTTCGCACGGAAGGAAGTGCCTCCTTGTTTTGCGAAAAAAATTATTCATCCCATTGACAGCTGGGACCCATCAGATTTGGTGACTGACTTGTGGGCCTGCTAAGCGGACGTGTATGCACGGCTTTGTCAACTTAATCAACAAATGATTCTAGCAGCTGGACCGTTGGATGTTAATCCAACAGCCGTGCTTCTTCAACCTCTGTTCTTGCTCCTGTCTCCCGTGGGCGGCACCGCGGCTGTGCTGCCGCGCACCCGAACCAGTGAAGTTTCCAACTCCTCTCCATCTGCGACTCCACTGCCCCGTCTTCCCCATCTCCGGGTCGTTCCAGTCTGGGTGCGCTCGGCACGGTGTGGTCAACATGGTCAACAACCGGGAGTCATCGGAAGATTACTGTACATGAGAGGCTGACAGTGGGGACGCACCACGCCCATGGACGCATGCATGCAACGGAACGCGGCGAGGTCAACGTGGTCAAGGAACGATTTCCATCAGAAGTATATTGTACGTGGAGAGTCTCAGCTGGGTCCACGGCCGCAGCAAGTAAGTGCGTCCTTATTACGAGGAAAATAATGATTCCTCCAATTGACAGCAGGGACCCACTGGACGGGCCACCATATTTTGCAAAAAAAACGTTTGCCCCCTGACTCCTGGGACCCACCTGACGGGCCACCGTATTTCGT
>NC_041393.1:572785626-572788692 GCF_002162155.2 Triticum dicoccoides
CAGCTCGGACCCACCGGATGTGCCTCCTTATTACGCACAAAAAATGAATAACCCCCCTGCTAGCTGGGACCCACCTTGGTGGGAGGCTGACTTGTGGGCCTACTAAGTTGACGGGGGCGAAGGGCTTTGTCAACTTAGTCAATATGAACGATTCTAGCTCCAGTGACCGTACGATGTCCATCCAACTGCCGTAGTGCTTCTTCAACCTCTGGTCTTCTTGCTCCAGCCGCCCAAACCAGCGTCGGTCGTGCCTCATGCTCCTGCCTCCCGTGGCCGGCTGTGCTGCCGCGGAGGACTCACCGCCCCCTACTATTCCCACCGCTGGCCAGGCCCTGCGGTGATGGCAGCCTCACACCGCAGCCGAACCAGTGAACCCTCGTACTCCTCTCCGCACGGGCTTCCACTGTCGCGTCTTCCCCGGCTCCGCGTCGTCCCCTTCCTAGGCCTCGCCGTCGTCCACCGCCATGGTGCTTTCCGTGCGGCGTGGTCAACGTGGTCAAGGAACGACTTCCATCAGAAGAGTACTGTACGTGGAGAGGCTGACAGCTAGGTCCACGGCCACAGCCCAGTTTTTTGTGATTTGCCAAGTAAGTCGCTTTGTCAGGCCTGTTGGGCTGCAAATCTTTCAAGACGAGGAGAGCTTTCATTCGGCTGGCCGAGAAAATGGCCCATCAGTAATGAGAAATGGGCTGTACATTTTTAAAACACATCAAACCGGCAATTAGTTTGAAATATCTTTTTATTCATTTCGAGATTTTAAATTACATTAATTTTTATGCGTGGAGAATTTATTGGATTTTATATTGATATACATTTATTTTTAAAATCAGTTTGAATGTGAGTCGAAATTTCGGGATTAAAAATAGTTCGGACCGCACCGAAATATGCAAAATTTCGTATAATTTTTTAACCGTGGCCACAGTATGGGCTGTAATGCTAACAAAAAGAATATGGGCTCCGAAAAAACCTTAAGAATTAGCAAATTGGCTGTAAATTATTAGAAATAGTGGCAGATGGGCTATATGCTGTTTTCCACAGATTGAGGCTTTCCTAAAAAAAGGTTGATGCACAAGCAGTGACTGTTGGATTGCCATCCAACGGCCGTCGTGCTTCTTCAATCTCTGCTCTTCCTGCTCCAGCCGCTCAAACAAGCGCCGGCGGGACTGCCTGCTCCCTCCTCCCCGCGGCTGGCTCTGCTGCCGCGCAGGCCTCACCGCCCCACCGTACTCCCATCGCTGGCCTAGCCATCCCTCTACTCACCCACACCTGCTGTTATTCTCCGGCGACGGCAGACGAACTAGTAAACCCTCGTACAGTCGTACTCCCCTCCGCGTGGGAAACAACTGCCGAGTCTTCCCTGCCTCCGTGTTGTTCCTTTCCTCGGCCTCGTTGTCGTCCACTGCTCTCGGCGCGGCCTGGTCAACGTGGTCAACGACCGACATACATCTGAAGTGGATTGTACGTGGAGAGGCCGACAGTTGGGTCCACGGCCGCATGCAAGGAAATGCCTCCTTATTATGCGCAAAATAATGATTCCTCCACTTGACATCAGGGACCCACCGAAAGGGCCTCTGTATTTCGCGAAAAAAATGTTACTACCGCTGACAGCTCGGACCCACCAGCTATATCTTCGCACGCAAGGAAGTGCCTCCTTATTACGCACAAAAAAATGAATACTCCGCCTGTTAGCTGGGACCCAATATAGTGGCAGGCTGACTTGTGGGCCTACTAAGTTGACAGGGACGGAGGGCTTTATCAACTTAGTCAATAATATGCATGATTCTAGCTCCAGTGATCGCATGATGTCCATCCAACGGCCGTAGTGCTTCTTCAACCTCTGGTCTTCTTGCTCCAGCCGCCCAAACCAGCACCGGTCGTGCCTCGTGCTCCTGCCTCCCGTGGCCGGCTGCGATGTGGTGGAGGCCTCACCGCCCCTACTACTCCCACCACTGGCCAGGCCATCCCTCAACTCACCCACACCCCCTGTTATTATGCGGCGACGGCAGCCTCACCCTCGTACTCCTCTTCGCGTGGGCATCCACTGCTGCGTCTTCCCTGGCTCCGCGTTGTCCCCTTCCTAGGCTTCACCGTCGTCCACCACTGTGGTGCTCTCGGCGCGGCGTGGTCAATGTGGTCAACGACTGACTTCCATCGGAAGAGTACTATGCGTGGAGAGGCTGACAGCTGGGTGCATGCCGGCCGCAAGGAAGTGCCTCCTTATTACACGCAAAATAATTATTTCTCCACCTGACAGCAGGGACCCACCGGATGGGCCACCAGTGCTTCACAAAAAAATGTTTCCCCCCTGACTGCTGGGACCCACTAGCTACATCTTCGCACGCAAGGAAGTGCGTACAGGCAAAAAAAACCAAAACGATTCGCCCCCTGACTGCTGGAACCCACCAGCTACATCTTCGCAGACAAGGAAATGCCTGACAGTCGGGACCCACCTGGTCGAAGCATACGTAGCGTTGTCATTCTCGTCGCGAAAGTGTACGTACATACTGGTCGATGTAGAGGAACGCACGTGTCGTAGTAGAGGCGCACACGTGTCGATGTAGAGGCGCGCATGTAGCATGTACACGTACGTACAGCGGTGAGGGTGCAAGAAAGAAAATATGGCCACGTACGTACATACGGGCAGGGTCTCGAACGCCTACTCGCGCATACGTACATGGCTGGGTCCGAACAGAGAAACAACATCATTGTCATGTTCATGGGGTGCCAACGAAATGCGTCGTGTTCATGGGGAGGCAACGGAATGCGTCGTGTTCATCGGGAGGCAACAGAACGCGGGGGAGACAACCGGCTTGGATGGAACAGACGATGGAAACAAGGCCTGGCATACCGCACAACGGAGGATACGGCCTTGTGTTCGACCGGCCACGTTCGGAATGGGGTCCTGTTGATCGGGAGGGGTGTGGCATACCGCAAAATAGAGGAAACGGACCTCCTATGGTCGAAACGGGGGTCCTGTTGATTGGGAGGGGTGTGGCGTACTGCAAAATAAAGGAAACGGACCTCCTACGGTCGAAACGGGGGTCATGTTCATCGGGAGGGGTGTGG
>NC_041393.1:572789366-572901444 GCF_002162155.2 Triticum dicoccoides
GCTCAATGTTCATCCAATCGATCAGCTTCAGTTAGCAGCAGTAGCGAAGGAATCGTTCCATCGGGTTCAGTTAACAGCCATCGATCGATCGCTCGGGTTCAGTAATGCGTAGCCTGCAGTGCAATCGCTCGGGTTTAGTTTGAGCCCAACGCCTCGCTCGGGTTCAGTTAGAGCCAACTCCTCGCATACACGCGCGTACGTGTAGGAGAGAAACACGCATCGCTCGGCCCCCGACCTCCCACCGTAACCGGCAACTCCCTGAAATTTTCCTCCCCCTTGCTTCTACCACGGTTTTTTCCGTCATGGACAGCTCAAAGAATGTCATGCAGCTGCGTTTCCGGCCCGCCCAGGATGAAAAGCCCATTTTCTATCATGATTTTTTGTCATAGAAGTAGGAGCCCACCACATCTATGATGATACCGGGTTTTGTCACAATTATTGTCATAGAAGTGTCATATATATGATAGGAAAAAAATTCGTTTGGCCCAAAATGTCACGGATGTGTCTTTTTTTTGTAGTGCACACATCCCTAGCATAGCGAACCTGCAACATTTCACCTCCGGTTCATGTGTCCGAAAACGCGAAACACCGGGGATACTTTCCCGGATGTTTCCCCCTTTCACCGGTATCACCTACTACTGCATTAGGGCACACCTAGCACCGCTCATTGTCATGTCATGCATCGTCATGCTTATGTTTGCATTGTATTTATTGTTTCTTCCCCATCTTATCTCCAGTAGACTACGAGATCGACGCTGATGTTACCCAGTACGACTTGACAACCCCTCCTTCTTGCCGAGGAACCAGGCAAGCCCCCCCCCCCTTGATCACCAGATATCGCCTACTCTTCCCTCTACTACCTGCATTAGAGTAGTGTAGGATGTTACAGTTTGGTTAATCCTATTCTATTGCATAGCCTGTCATTTTTTGCTACAGTTGTTGATACCTTACCTACAATCCTAAATGCTTAGTATAGGATGCTAGTTTATCATCTGTGGCCCTACATTCTTGTCCGTCTGCCTTGCTACACTATCTGACCGTGATCACTTGGGAGGTGATCACGAGTATATACTTACATACATACATACTATATAGATGGTGACTAAAGTCGGTTCGGCTCGTTGAGTACCTGCGGTTGATTCACGGATTGTGGGATGAAAGGACATACTTTCCCGACGGCCCTCTGAGTGGATCTTTGTGGCGGAGCGACAGGGCAGGATGAGACCACCTAGGTGAGAGGTGGGTCTGGCCCTGGTCGGCGTCCACGGTTAGTTCAAAATAACACGCTTAACGAGATCTTGGTATTTGATCTGAGTTGGGTCATTGATGTTATACGCACTAACCGCCACGTGGGACAGATATGGGCAACCGACATCGTGGTATCAGCCGAAACCTTTTAGACGTCAGCGACTGAGCGACGCGTGCCGGATGGGACTAGAATACCTGCTCTTGTATTAGGGAGGCTAGGTCTGTTTCCGGCCGCCCACGCAACGTGCATGTGTGCAAAGGGCGATGGGCCCAGACCCCTGCGTGCTTAGGATTTAGACCCGTGTGCCGACCTCTCTGTTAGGCCTAGGTAGGGTTGCGACGTATTGATATCACGAGGTTGGACATGACCCATGAAAGTGTGTCCGGCCAGAGGGATCGAGCGTGTCGGGTAATGTGGTGCACCCCTGCAGGGAAGTTGATCTATTCAGATAGCCGTGTCCATGGTAACAGGCGACCCGGAGTTGTACCTTGACCTTATGACAACTAGAACCGGATACTTAATAGAACACACCCAGACAAGTTCTAGAGACAACCCGGTGATTGCTTTCCCACAAGGCGACGAGGGGAGGATCGCTGGGTAGGATTATGCTATGCGATGCTACTTGGAGAACTTCAATCTACTCCCTTCTACATGCTGCAAGACGGAGGCTGTCAGAAGTGGTCTTTCATAGGACTAGCTATCTCCCTCTTATTCTAGCATTCTGCAGTTCAGTCCACTGATATTGCCTCTTTACACATATACCCATGCATATGTAGTGTAGACCCTTGCTCGCGAGTACTTTGGATGAGTACTCACGGTTGCTTTGCTCCCTCTTTTCCCCCTTTTCCCTCTTCTTCTCGGATGCCGCAACCAGACATTAGAGCCCAGGAGCCAGACGCCACCGTTGACAATGACTCCTACTACACTGGATGTGCCTACTACTACGTGCAGGCCGCCGCCGCCGAGGATTAGTTTAAGAGGATCCCAGGCAGGAGGCCTGCACCTCTTTGGATCTGTATCCCAGTTTGTGCTAGCCATCTTATGGCAACTTGCTTAACTTATGTCTGTACTCAAATATTGTTGCTTCCACTGACTTGTTTATGTTCGAGCACTTGTATTCGAGCCCCTGAGGCCACTGGCTTGTAATATGATGCTTGTATGACTTATTTTTACTTTTAGAGTTATGTTGTGATATCTTCCCATGAGTCCCTGATCTTGATCGTAAACATTTGCGTGCATGATTAGTGTATGATTGAATCAGGGGCGTCACATAGTGTGGGACTAATGCCTTAAGATCATCAAGAGTATATCCAATAGCAGCTCGGTGCTTCCTTAGAACTTTCAATAATCTTTCTTCTTCATGTTTTGAAAGGTTAGCACAAATAATAACATGATATATCTTTTTCTCATCAATATAAGCATATTTCAAAGTGTCTGGCAATTGTTTTAATTCAAAAATAGGATTACCTTTAGGTGGAGGAGGACCTCCTAGAGTTTCATAGGTAGATTGTGTTTAAGTAGAGGTTGTTGTTCGAACAAGATTCTATCTATTTCATTTCTTTCACGCATGTGCAAATCATTTTTGTGGTCTAGCAAATATTGTTCTAAAGGATCAGTAGGAGGTACGACAATAGAAGCAAGACAAATAATCTCATCCTTACTAGGCAAATATTTCTTATGAGTTTTTCTACTAAGCTTAGAAAAATTAAATTCATGAGATTCATCACCAAAGCTACCACTGACATTTTGTTTCTCATAATCTATTTTAGCATTAACAGTGTTCAAGAAAGGTCTACGAAAGATAATGGGACAAAAGTCATCTTGTGGGGAACCAAGAACAAGAAAATTAGTAGGGTATTTTATTTTCCCACAGAAGACTTCAACATCTCTGACAATCCCAATTGGTGATATAGTATCTCTATTGGCAAGCTTAATAGTAACATCTATGTCTTCTATTTCAGTGGGTGCTATATCATTCATAATTTCTTGATATAAGGAAAAAGGAATAGCACTCACGCTAGCACCTAAGTCACATAAACCATGATAACAATGATCTTCTATCTTAACTGAGATTCATGCCAACAACTGGTCTATGTTTATCTTTTTCATCAGGTTTGGCAATTCTAGCAACTTCAGCACATAAGTAAATAACATGCCCGTCAATATTATCTACCAAGAGATCCTTAACCATAGCAACACTAGGTTCAACCTTGATTTGTTCAGCTGGTTTAGGTGTTCTAATATAACTTTTGTTGACCACATTTTAAAATTTAGCATGTTCCTTCATCCTAACAGGGAAAGGTGGTTTTTCAATATAAGCAGCGGGAACAACTGGATCAACATTGTAAATGATAGTTTCTTCTTTAGCTTTTATCGGTTATTTAATTTCTTCTTTAATTGGTGGGTGATA
This sequence comes from Triticum dicoccoides, assembly GCF_002162155.2. Taxonomy (NCBI): domain Eukaryota; kingdom Viridiplantae; phylum Streptophyta; class Magnoliopsida; order Poales; family Poaceae; genus Triticum; species Triticum dicoccoides. The sequence goes on from NC_041393.1 coordinate 572,793,026, forward strand.
TTTGAACCACTTATCCTTAAGAAGATCAACATGAGTAGCAAAAGATTCACAAAATGAAGCTACTATCTCAGAGTCAAGTCCATATTTAGTGCTAAAAAGCATCGATATTCATAAAAGATTTGACACGATCAAAATTAGGCTCAATACCTGACTCCTTACCTTCATCAAGTTCCCAATAGTCAGAGTTGCATTTAATTATTTATAAAAAATCCCATCGAAATTCAATAGTCTTCTTCATAAAAGAACCAATACAAGAAGTATCGAGCATGGATATACCCCACAGTATGACACGGCCGGAGTTATGACCATGCCGGACTCACCAGAGACCTGGCTGGAGCTTGGCGACTCACGGGCAACCCGCCCGGACCTGGCGATTTACAAGCAACCCGCTTGAGCATTGTGACTCACTGGAGACCCGACGGGCGGATAAGACGGACGACAAGGCCCAAGGCCCAGCAAGCCGGGTTATACTCTGGTGGGCCGGCTTAAGAGAAAGTATAAGGAATATTCCCTTATAAAGTAAGCAAGACTAGAAATCCACTTGTAATAGAGTAATCCTAATCCTACTAGGACTAGTCATGTAACCCGCCCCTTCAACTTATAAAAGGAGGGGCACGACACCCCAAGAGGGACAAGCAAGGAACAATCTCTAAGGCTAGACACAAAACTAAAGGGGAGCCGGCCTATGTGGTGACTCCCTCATGATCATAATGAGACCTAGCCACAAACAACATGTAGGGTTATTACCGGATGATGTTTCCCGAGGCCCGAAGTTGTCTAAATTCTCGTCTTGTGTGTTGCCTCTCTCATCCCGGTCAACAACTCTCAATCTACCACATAGATGCGTTGGCCTCACGACTAAGTCCTCACACTAGGACATCTGCCGTGACAATTCCACGACAGTTGGCGCCCACCATGGGGCCTGCGCACGGTGGTGTTGAGTTTTTGGAGGGATCTTTTTCTAGGGTGTTGAGAAGCTCGCGATTTGTCAGATGTGGAAGAGTCGGAAAATTTATTGTTTGTAATCGAAATTGTGATCAGATTTGGATCTGGTAGTACAAGGATCAAGAGAAATTAAGGTGGTAGTGAATACAGCGCCGCCGCTGCTGCAACAAGTCGAAGACGTGTACAAGATCAAATCGGTACAAGGTCCAAGCCGCCAAGACCAACAGGATTGGACGGTTCCGTCGTTCGTCCGTGTTTAGATCAAGTTTGGAGTGCTACCTGTACACGTGAAGGATTAGAGCTACAAGTCGAATCAGTACACCAGTCATCGCAGCTCAGAGGACGCGCATGACGCGGACATATACATCCAAGTTCGGGATCAGTCAACCCAATGGTCTCCTTACCGGGATCAAATTAGTAAAATACTACTAGTATTAGTAATGGGCACATGGATTAAGGTCTAATGGATCTTTACCTCCTCACGTGAAAGCTACTCATCAGGATAAAATACAAGAAGGGCTTTGGAGTCATTCAAAGATTAAAAATCTGGCTGCTGCTAATCTGACACGGACTCAGACGTGTACAGGAAAAGGAAAGCCAGCCACCTTGCTACGTGGACACGGATTCGGCTGTGGACTATGATGATCCAGCCTCTTCCTGTGAGCCGGCTAAGCGGCCATTTGAGTCGCCCACGCCAGATCCCCGCCTTCGCCGAGCGGTTGCGAAAACTCCTGCTTCCGACGAGCCATCAAGCCGCTTCAACCGGAGGTCCTACTACCTCGCCGGCTTCCGCAAGACGCCTTAAAGCCTTGCTCCATCCTCACCGAGGCACCATCCACTCTACTGTTGCTTCTCATTTTTATTTGTGAGCCATGATGGCCCTCATAGAGCTGAATTGCAGCTGCAGCTACAAGTCTACGACCCGGAATTGGATAACTACATAGACTCGTGATACGCCGTTGACTCGCTTGGGCGGGTCTCCGGTTTGCTTCTACCTTCTACCTTCTCTGGTCTGCGGTCCTCCGAGTCACTATGCCCGCAGACCCTGTTAAGTTGTTTCGCCTCTGGGTCGGCCGCCTGCGTCGCGACCTCCGCAAATGGTATGATGGGTCGCCTATTTTCAGCACCACTGCCTCGCCCCACCGGTTGCCGCCCGAAGGCTGCCACCGGCTCGTCCCGTCACTTCACCACGCCGTGAGCTCTGCGGGACTCCACAGAGGAAAATTGAAGCGGCCGTTGAGCCTCCCCCGCCGGAGCAGATGTGTAGTTTTAAACCTCCAACATCGCGACCCGCCACTTCAGTCGCGTTAAGCTGTCCTGCCGTGTGTAGAGTTGCCCTGACTCACACACCTCCATTTAAGCCGCCGGTGCGCCATTTTCTGCAGGTGGTTTACGGATGGTATACGACTCCGTCTATCATCCAGACAAATCAGGTGATATCCATCTAAAGTCTCTTTCTTAGCATATATTGTTTTTTGTAAAAAAACAATTGCTTTGGTCTGTATTTTTTTATGTGCAGAACAATGATTCACTAAAAAGGGTGGTGCCATGCCGCACCTGTGGAATATGCGTTAGCATCATCATGCACCGGCGTCCGCACCCGCTTGCTATTGAACGGGTGTGCGCCAGCCGCCGCTTGTGCAGCTCGATCTGCATCAACTCGCCGGGACTGCACCCACTCTCATAAGCCGCCCGACGGATACGCGTGCAAGCCGCTGCCCCCGTTGTTGGGTTTACATCATTATGTGGCTGACTCATCTGTCCACACCTGCGATGGACTTGTCCGTCCGCACCGGCTTACAACGCCACGGCCGGTTCATTTGTCTGTGTCGCCTCAGATGTTGCGGTCATCTTTACCGTCCATCTCTTGCGGCCTGGTCTACATCAATACACCACGCCACACCGGTCTGCATGAGCTACTTATTGAGTATGAGCAAGTCACTGCTTGGGTCGCCCGGTTTTCTTCCAATAAATTGGAGGCAAATTATCATCAGCCGCCGTCTGCGCTGGATGGCTCAATGGACATGCGCACAAGTCGCCGCCACTACAGTTTGGTTAACTTCAAACAGCTAGTTGGAAGGAACCATTGGTCGGGTTGCTGACATGGATCATACAGGATCATTTATAACCCGTCGGGATTCAACATGTTTCAGCAATCTGCTGTTCAACTATATGTCGGTTTATATCACGGTCAAATATGGAGAATCTCAAGACAACTCCTCGAGTCGTCTTAAGACTCGAGGGTTATGATGGCATGACTCGGCGGAATTGGCCAGTTTCAATAAGCTCAAGGACTCCTGGTCATTGGAGGGAAGATTACCCGGTCCCGGAGGCTACCGCCATATTGGTGAGAAATTTAAAGGCCGTTAGAAGATTTTCGGCTCAAAATAAGGATTCTGGTTCAAAATCCAGTTCAAGGGAGACTTATTTACAACAAAGTTTTGAACCTTTCAAATCAGGTTTAATGTTCTGGTTCAAAAAGAAATAATATCTCGCAAGTTCGAGCTCTTAGAAAAAATTAAAGGTTGCTAAAGAGAACTTGCTGCCGTGATGCGCGGATCAAACATGGGTATCCTGCCTTACGGCTTATTTTATTATGGTCACTTGGGGGCTTCCTACTCATCGAGCATAGCTATCGCTACCCTCTTGATCGGTGCAATGCCAAAACTTATATGATCACTTGGGGGCTTCCTGCTCAAACATAGGTCGTATTCGAACCAAAGAGAACATAGTTGTCGGTACCCTCTTGATTGGCACACTACCAAGCTCACTAGGGGGCTTCTTGATCGTATCCGAATCATAGCTCAACCCCTTTTGGGAACCGACTTTAATCGTATTCGAATCAGAGTCGTTAAAAAACTCTCAAGGTCATTTGGGGGATTCCTGTTCAAACATAGGTCGTATTCGAACCAAAGAGAACATAGCTGTCGGTACCCTCTTGATCAGCGCAATGCCAAAGCCATTGGGGGCTACATGATCATATTCGAATCCTAGCTTAACCCCTTTGGAACAGTTTACTAATCGTATTCGAATCAGAAGCCTCGATTGTTTCTTCTTATTTGGTTTAAGTTTTATTTGAAAGCAGCCTTTAATTGACTTGAGACTTTTTTGTTCAGATATAAGTATAAGCGTGGTTTAAATTTAACTCGGCTTGGCTTTGGATGGTAAGTCGCCAGCATGTGACAATCATCATATATATGGAAGTATTGGCTCCTAAGGATTGGGTTATCACCCTTACTGCGCAGGTCATGTAAACCGGCAGTACAAATTCAATATCACAGGTATGATACTATTGTTACAGTTATATTTCAAGTTCTGATTCATACCAGGCTTATCTATGACTCCTTTTTAAGACATCAGTGGTTATATGTGAGATATTATGACCCGCCCTGCGGTAAACCGCCAAGGGATCTTGTGATCTACTTGTGTGCAGGATAAGACTACATTTGGGTGGTTACCCGCCCTAGCTTTTGATGTTAAGTCGCCAGGGCATATGTTGTTTAAACTCTGTGCAGGATTTAGAGAGCTATGACTTACATAAATGATTAAGTTCAAGCCCATCATCAAAGATTGAAATTGGTGCCTCAAAAGGGTTATCAATTCTTGATTTTCTCAAAGGCTATAAGCCGTCGGGTTATAAAAATTCTGGCTTACAATGGAGGCGTATTAAATCGCCATCGGCCAAGAGCCGCCGGGTAATTAAACTCCGGATTTATTTATCAACAGATGAGGTATTCAAAGTCGCTTTGGTGCAATGGCTATTATTTTATCAATGGATATGATTTATTCTACAATGGAAGGAATAGTCCCGAGTCGCTGCAGGCTTATGACCCGACACTTGGGGCTACATTATTTAAATTGAGATTACATCAAATATGCAAGTCCCATGTCACTACCAGCATGCACCATGGCACTTGGGGGCTAATGCAAGTCCCATGTCACTACCCGACTCATCATATGATGTTCTTTTCAAAGAAGTATATATAAAGTCCCAGCTCAATATTATCTTACTAAGCCGGCCCTTGGGGGCTACACATTGCTGTTGGAAGTTTATATGATCATATTTACAAAGTCCCTGCTCATTATTGCATAATGACCCGGCCCTTGGGGGCTACACTGGTTGAAGTTTTTATTAGCATAAGGAAATTACAAGTCCCAGGTTGCTGCAAGCATGACAACCCGGCACTTGGGGAATACATATGTGCCGGAGTAATGGGCCACGGGTAGCCTCACCCGGGGCCCCGAGACTTTCAAGAATTTGGGCCGGCTTCGCCCCATGAAACCTCATACTGAAGCACCGCCTTCCGGTGGCCGGCTAGCCAAATGGCCGGCTACCCGAAGACAACCCAAGCACCAGTAGACGGCACCAAGAGCGGTCGGCTCCTATCAGGCAGCCTCCAGAGAGGCCGGCGTCAAACCGGCGGCCACTCAGCACCCTGAGAGTCTGCGCCCTCATCAAGAGGACAAGACAGGGTGAGGCTACAATGTAGTCCCTCACCCCCGAATCTTGGACTTGGTGTGGCCATAGTGCCCCGTACAGGCGGAGATCTCCGCATGGTGCGGCACTGTTGCCGCTCCCCCCTTGACGTCACTCCTGAAAGGCGGAGTCCTGTTCCCCATGACGACCTGTCGGTACGGCCTGCGGGCTGCGGGCCCTATCAGGCAGTGAGAGCCCGGAAGACGGTGAATGCCGGACCAGCCTGACTTGTGGGAGGTCGGCCTCCAGCAGGTGGCCAGCTCCTCCCTCGAGGTCCGTGCGCCATTAACCAGATAAGACATGGAGTGGCTACAGTGATCTCCCACCAGGAGGCGGGATTGTAGCCACGCTCCTCCGACCAAGCCTGCATCATTAGCATCACAGCTACAGTGATCAGCCGCCCACCAGACCCGTATTAGACCAGTCGGCGGGGCCCACCAGGCGGCGGGCCCCAGCGGCCGGTGGAGAAGCCGGCCACCATAGACACTGATAGCCGGGTCCAGCACCCGGCCAGATGACCATTGTACACCTGGGGGGCATGCCTATATAAACCCCCCAGGGCACCCATGCAAAGAGTTCCCACTCCAATAGAACTAGCCACTACCCTAGAGGAAGAAGAGAGCTAGCCCAGCCTCCTTCTACCTCTAGCACACAGCTCAAGGAGCACCATTGTATCACTTGTGCCTTAGTGATCATGTGGAGACCCCGTAGAGCAGGACTAGGGGTGTTATCTCCTAGGAGAGCCCCGAACCTGGGTAAAGTACACCTTATCCCGCTTCCAGGCACCGGCAGCATTCTACTCGCTCCCACCATGATAAGCCATCCGTTGGCATATGTCGCACCCAACCCCTGACATTTGGCGCCCACCATGGGGCGAGGTGCACCATCTCCCAGAGACCTGCTCTGGACGGGAACCTTGTTCCTTCCTGGCGAGCAAAGCCAGCCCAACATGCCCGATGGCGTCAGCCTTGCGCGCTGCACGGCACGGAGATCGCCTGCACGGCGAGCTGCCTCACTGACCTTGTTGGTGAGATCCACCTCTCCGACGAGCCGGCCTCCGACGCAGGCACAGGCTACCCTGAGAGCCGCATCGTCAGCCTCCTCGGTCATCTTCACGTCACCAGCGGGCCTGTTGTGGACCTGGAGTCTGTTGGCACCATCGACCCGTGATCGTCGACTCCAACACGGCGTCGCTTGAAGCGATCCCCACCAACATGGTGATCTACGACGAGCCACCTCCTCGCAAGCGCAGTGGCGGGAGCACCATCATGGAGGTGCTTGTCATCAATAGCGGCGAGCGCTCGGACGGAGGCGCTCGAGACCCACTCGATGTGGCGCTGCAAGACCTGTTAGCGCCCATCCCAAAAGACGCAAACGTTGAGACGCTGGAAGCACATAGCGTCCAGCTCCTCGAGAGCGCTGGCCGACTGGCCAGCGTGCGATGCCTCTCGGACACCTACCGGCGTGAGATGGACCGGCCCGTTGGTGGCATGCCGGCTCCTAAGGGGCCTAGCCGCATCGGCTCAATCCGACAGCGTGGCACGACCATCGCCAGCATGTTCGGGGCAGAATGCCCCGTCTATGCCACGCCTCCAGAGAACATCTGGGCCACCCAGGTGGTAACGGATGAGTTGGACAAGTATGAGGGCGACGAGGGTAGCCACATGACGGAGCGAGTCCAGCAGCTCCTAGACGCAGCCGCCGTGCATCACGAAGTTGGTTGCCGCGCTGAAGAGCCTGTCCGACGGAACGATGAACCACCCCTTCGCTAGGACCATGGCACGACATCCCCGACGTCGACTGGTGGCGCCCGCGGAAGAAGAGGCAATGAACCGGCCGCCACCCGCAGCCGGACCCGGCTCTCCATTGAGCGTGACGAAGATGGCCACCCTCGGGCAGTGGAGCGGCGAGGCGACCCGCCTCCCCCTCCGATTCATGGAGAAAGGCATCCCATTCCGCCGCCTGTCAGCCACTTTACACTTGGCGACCGCCATGGTCGCCGAGAGGGAGTCGGAGAGAACAATGTCCGCCATCGGATCGACCACCTGAACCGATCCCTAGCGCTAGAAGAAGAATACGCATTGGGCCCGCCATGTTTCGGCCCACGAATCCGAGATGCGCCCTTCCACAAAGGGTTCACACTCCCAAGAGATACGCCCAAGTACACCGGCTCCGTGAAGCCAGAGGACTGGCTGGTCGACTACTCCACGACCGTTAGCATAGCGAACGACAACAAGCGCGTTGTCGTGAAGTACGTCCCGCTCATGCTTCAAGGCACAGCCTGGACATGGCTTAACATCCTTAAGCCCCGCAGCATCAACAGCTGGATTGATTTCACTGAAGCCTTCATCCGCAACTTCACCAGCATGTACAAGCGGCCTCCCAAGCCCTGACAGCTCTCCTTGTGCGTCCAAGGGCCCAGCGAAACAATTCCCGACTATCTCACGCGCTGGGCCGAGTTGCGCAACTCCTGTGAAGGTGTGCACGAGGTGTAGGCAATCGTGTACTTCACCGCCAGGTGCCGAGAAGGCACCCTCCTCAAGCACCGACTTCTCTGCGACGAGCCTGCGACCCTCGATGAACTGCTAATCATCGCCGACAAGCACGCCACAGCCGACTCCTCCATGAAGGCGGAAATCCTAGTTGACGCATCCGGTAAGGTGGCACCTCAGGCTCCTCGGACTCTGAATGGTGACACAAGTCGGTGACCGCATCCAAGCGACAACAAGCGGAAGGCCACCCAGCCGGCTTCCACCAGCCGGCAAGTGGCGACAGTCGAAGACCAGCAGCCAGAAGGGCAGCCAGTGCCAAAGCGTCAGAAGGGCGGCAAACCCAATTGGTTGCCCGCCTTCTCTTACGAGCAGATCCTTGATGCACCCTGCAAGTTTCATAGTGGCACAAAGCCATCCAATCACACCACCCTGAAGTGCCATTGGCTCACCAGAATCGCCAAGGGATACGGACTCCTGCCTCCTCCGCTTGCCGGCCCGCCGCCTCCTCCGCCCCAGCAGCCGGCTGCTCGGCCAGTCGGCGCCATAAAAGACGAGTATCCTGAGGAGCACGGCGCCTATGTTGTGTTGACCAGTGTGGCCGATGACACACGTAGTAGACGGCTGCAACAGCAAGAAGTGCAAGCGGTGGCATCAGATACTCTAGAATTCATGCATTGGTCTGAAAAGCCCATTAGTTGGAGCAGGGCCAACCACCCGGAGGTGATGCCCTCCCCTGGTTCCTACGCCCTGGTCCTGGATGCTACCTTTGCAACGGAGAGGAGGGCAGCTCGCTTCTCCAGAGTCCTGATAGATGGCGGCAGCAGCATCAATATCCTGTACCGTGACACAATGGAGAAGTTGGGAATCAAGCAGAAGCAGCTCCACCCAGTCGGATTGTATTCCATGGCATAGTCCCTGGCCTTTCCAGCTCACCAATCGGCAAGACCCAAATCGATGTTCTCTTCAGAGACAAGAATCATTTTCGTCGAGAGCCAGTTTGGTTTGAAGTGGTGGAACTTGAGAGCCCCTACATGCGCTGCTTGGCCGGCCTGCCCTGGCCAAGTTCATGGTATTCCCCCACTATGCTTACCTCAAGATGAAGATGCCGAGTACCAAGGGGATCCTGACTGTAGTCGTAGACTACAAGAAGTTGTCCGCCTGCACCACGGACAACAACCGTCTGGTTGAGTCCCTTCTGATTGCAGCTGAGAAGTGGCTCCTTGACCAGGTTGTGGCGTTGGCAGGCAAGAAGCCGGAAATGTCACCCATCCCCAAGGAGTCGGAAGTGGAGGGTTCGTTCAAGCCGGCGAAGGAAACAAATAAGATACCCCTGGACCCGGAGCACCCGGAGAGGCACACTATCATATGTACCAACCTTGACAGCAAATAGGAAAGCCAGCTCGTTGATTTCCTCCGTGAGAATCGGGACATCTTTGCATGGTCTCCCAAAGACATGTCGGGTGTTCCGACGGATTTCGCCGAGCACAAGTTACATGTCCGACCTGACACCAAGCCGGTTAAGCAGCCCTTGCACCGCGTGTCGGAAGAGAAGAGAAGAGTTGTTAGAGAAGAGATAGCCCGGCTTCTAGCAGCCGGTTTCATCATGAAAGTGTTCTTTCCAGAGTGGCTGGCCAACCCAGTTCTTGTGCTGAAGAAAAATAAGTAGTGGCACATGTGTATTGATTATACTAGCCTCAAGAAAGCTTGCCCCAAAGATGTCTTTGCCCTGCCATTAATTGACCAAGTGATAGACTCCACAGCCGGATGCGAGCTGTTGAGTTTTTTGGATGCATATTCAGGGTACCATCAGATAAAGCTGAACCCGGCCGACAGGCTGAAGACTGTCTTCATCACGCCATTTGGAGCCTTCTGCTACCTGACCATGACGTTCGGCTTGCGAAATGCCGGCACCACATTTCAACGTTGCATGCAGAAGTATCTCCTCAAGCAACTTGGCAGAAACACCCATGTCTATGTGGATGATGTGGTGGTGAAGACGGTGAAGCGTGGCACGCTGCTGGAAGACCTCAAGGAGACTTTAGAGAACCTGGGTCGATTCCAGATCAGGCTCAACCCGGAGAAATGCGTCTTTGGAGTACCAGTCGGCCAACTTCTCAGCTTTCTGGTCTCAGAGCGTGGCATAGAGTGCAACCCTGTGAAGATCAAGGCCATTGAGAAGATGGAGGTTCCCACCCGATTGTTGGACGTGCAGAAATTCACCGGCTACCTAGCATCAATCAGCCGTTTCATTAGTCGGCTGGGCGAGAAGGCTCTTCCCATGTACCATCTCATGAAGAAGACCACCTTTTCGAGTGGAACGACAAGGCGGACGAAGCTTTTCTCCAGCTCAAGAAGATGTTAACCATCCCGCATATCTTGTCGGCTCCGACTGAGAAAGAGCCCATGCTCCTCTACATCGCCGCCACCAGTCGGGTGGTCAGCACAGTCATAGTGGCAGAACGCAAGGAGGAGGGCAGAGCATTGCTGGTCCAAAGGCCGGTATATTACTTGAGCGAAGTACTGTCCGCTTCCAAGCAAAACTAGCCACACTATCAGAAGATGTTTTATGGTGTGCACTTTGCTGCCAAGAAGCTGAAGCCTTACTTTCAAGAGCACCCAATTACTGTTGTCTGCACTGCTCCGCTTGTTGAGATCATTGGAAGCCGAGATGCTTCTGGCCGAGTGGCCAAGTGGGATATTGATCTGGCCCCTTACACCATCTACTACCAGCCTCGCACCGCCATCAAGTCACAACCACTGGCCGACTTCCTCGTCGACTGGGCCGAGACCCAGTACCTGCCGCCAGCGCCAGACTCTACCCATTGGCGGATGCATTTTGATTGTTCAAAAATGTGCACCGGTCTGGGAGCCGGCATCGTCCTCACCTCTCCCAAAGGCAACAAGCTCAGATATGTGCTGCAAATCCATTTTGCCACCTCCAACAACGTAGCCGAGTACGAGGCAATCATACACAGGCTCCCGCTTGCCAGGGAACTCGGCATTCACCGGATCCTGTGCTATGGTGACTCCGACTTGGTGGTCCAGCAGTCATCAGGTGACTGGGACGCCAAGGACGCAAATATGGCAAGCTACCCCTTCCTCGTGCAGCAACTTAGTGGATATTTTGACGGATGCGAGTTCCTCCACGTGCCAAGAAATGACAACAAGCAAGCAGATGCCTTGGCACGTATAGGCTCCACCCGGTAGGCGATACCAGCCGGCGTCGCCTTACAACACCTCCTTAAGCCATCTTTCAAGCCATCACCAGAGTCTGACTCCATCTTCGTGCTGGCCCCTCCTGAAGCAGTCGGATACGACTTGAGGGCCCCAGAAGCCGGCATGGGAACTCCGGCAGGCGGCCCGGGGACTGCTGCCATCGCACCCAGTCTCGGGACTTCAGAACCCGGCCCGTGGACTACAGCAATCGGCGTGGGGACTTGTTCAACTCAGCAGGCGGCAGCCAACTCCAACCCGCCACCTCCCGGCCCAACCGCCCTTGTACAAATTGTAGTTGTGGTAGTCGAAGAAATAGCAGCACCTTCATGGGCTCAACCCATCCTCAACTTCCTGGTGAACAAAGAGCCGTCGACTAATGAGATTCTAGCCAGACAAGTGCAACGGCGGGCAGCAACATACACCATAGTCAACAAAGAACTGGTACGATGCAGTGTCACTAGTGTGTACCAGCACTGCGTGGAGCCGGACCAGGGTCAAGCAATCCTCAAAGATATCCACCAAGGCGAATGTGGTCACCACGCGGCTTCAAGATCACTTGTTGCCAAAGCTTTCCGCCATGGTTTCTTCTGGCCGACTGCTCTACAAGATGCCAAAGAGTTGGTCCAGAAGTGCAAAGGGTGTCAGAAGTTCCGCTCCAAGCCACACTTGCCGGCTTCTGCACTCAAGACCATTCCCATTGCCTTACCCTTTGCGGTTTGGGGTTTGGATATGGTGGGGCCATTCAAGACAGCTCGTGGTGGGATGACTCATCTGCTTGTCGCTGTGGACAAGTTCATCAAGTGGATAGAAGCAAAGCCAATCAAGAAGCTGAACGGGCCGACTGTCGTGACTTTCAGCGCCCACAACACCACTCGGTACGGCATACCACATAGCATCATCACCGACAACGGCACAAACTTCGCCAAAGGAGCTGGCTCCTTTCTGTGCGATGCAGGCCATCCGACTGGACTTAGCGTTCATTGCCCATCCGCAGTCAAACGGCCAAGTAGAGAGAGCAAACGGCCTCATTCTGTCTGGCATCAAGCCCCGACTGGTCGAGCCTCTAGATCGTTCGGATGGCTGCTGGCTCGATGAGCTGCCGACCATCGTCTGGAGCCTGCACACAACTCCGAACAAGTCGACCGGCTTCACACCTTTCTTCCTCGTCTATGGTGCTAAAGCCGTCAACCCGACGGACATAGTGTTTGACTCCCCACGAGTCACCATGTACACCAAGGCGGACACCAAGGAGGCACGAGAAGACGGCGTCGACCTGCTGGAGGAGGGTCAGCTATTGGCACTCAGCCAGTCTACCATCTACCAGCAGAGTCTACGCTGATACTACAACCGCAAGGTGAAGTCAAGATCCTTCCAAGAGGGAGACCTTGTGCTCCGGCTGATTCAGCGAATAGCCGGCCAGCACAAGCTCTCGGCACCTTGGGAAGGCCCTTTTATCATCAGCAAGGTGCTGGGCAAAGGTTCCTACTATCTGATCGACGCTCAGAAGCCCAGATCATGCAAAAGAGATGACTCAGGCAAGGAGACGGAGAGGCCATCAAACGCAAACCTCCTCCAAAGATTTTACAGTTGAAAGCAGTATGTATCACGCTACCTATTGTATTTAAGTATGAAGACTCTGGGTCCCCTGAGAAGAGCTCAGGGACTACCCTCTTTTATCTATATGACAAGTGCTATGCCTATGAATGTGTGTTGTTTTATTATTCCGCCTGGCACCGGGTTCGACCAGTCGATCCGGAGGCTCGCCGCCTTCTGCTATATGCCGCCTCCTGCAGCCGGACAAGTAGTGTGTCAGCACCAAAAAACTTCCCCCTGTCAGAAGCCGCAGCTTGCAGAGCGGCTGCATGGTGGGCAGGGGTTGCAAAACAGTGCCCACATGAAAAATGGCCAAGGAAAGAACGCATATAGTCGAGGCCGACATCCTTCCTGTTCGGCCGGCTATCGAACAGCCGGCCGGCCGGCTTCTGCTTGCCTTGCCAACACTCCAAACGGCTAAGTACTTGCCCTCCCACAAACAGCTAAGTACTTGACCCAGCCACAGTCCGCAGAGCGGCTGTCTAGCTGGCAAGAGGATAGCCAAGGGAGGGCGGCAAAGGAAAAAAGCAAGGAGCTTAAGGCAAGAAAAGCCAGAAGCCGGCAAAGCAAAGCATGAATTGCGACCAAATATTTACATAGATAAAGGCCCACTGGCCAGCATTCAATAGAGTTTGATATACACCCCATGGGTGGAATTATGCAAATTTAACCAAAGTTATCCAGACTAGTGAGCAGAAAAAGAAAAAGATAACATCCTAAGGGGCAGTAGAAGGCTCCGGCTGGACGGTGGAGTCGATAGTGCCGGTTGGTGCAGCAGAAGGATCCGATTGGACTGCAGAGTCGGCGGTGCCTGTTGGTGTAGCAAAGGGATCCAGCTTGACGTCAGGGTTGGTGGCACGAGTTGGGGCAGTGGACGGCTAGACGGCAGAGTCGGCGGCGTCCGTTGGAGGAATGGGTGGCTGGTCGGTCTCTGCCTGGCCGCCTCCAGCAGCCGTCGGTGCTTTGGAGCGCGGATCGTTGCTTGAGGCCCGGTCAGGTTAAGGCTGGCCATCCGCTCCGACCTCCGACACGTCGTCCTCGCTTTCCTCCTCCTCCTCCTCCTCCTCCCCTTCATCACTTGAGTCGATCACGTCAGCCGAATCATCGCTGTCCTCCGGGTTCAGCCCGAGCCACTCCAACGGTGCTTCGGCGCCCTCCTCAACCACTTCCGGGATGAAGACGCTGGTGTCAGTATAGTCGGTGATCGCCGCTGCCCTGCTGATAAGTTCGGCCTCCACCGCCACCAGCTCCTCCTATGCCTCCAGTCGAAACGTGGTCAGCTGGGCTAGATCCAGCCCAGGGTACCACGCCTTGACGAACTCCAGGGCTCGTCGCGCCCCAGCCCGGGCTGCAGAACCCTTCCAGTCCTCCAAGCGGCCGGCCGCCACCTCCAGCCAGTCGGCAGTCTAACTGGGCATGCGCGGAGCACGCACGCCTGGCCAGGGGGCAGAGATCGCCTGGGCCCCAATGCGCTGAAGGCGGCGCAACATTTGATGGGCAGGCCGAAGGCGGGCCTGGATGGTGAGGAGCTGCTCGTTGAGGGTCCGGGGGGCGTCAGCAGCAATCTGCACGCCTTCCTCCCTCCGTTCCTAGCGTTGGGCCTCAATGATCTGGTTCGCAGTGACGGAGTGGCCGGGGAAGAAGTCTGTTTGAACGAGAGGCAAGAAAAGCCAAAGGTCTAAAGCTAGCAGTCGGCCTAGATAAGGGCTGGCAATTCAAAGCAAGAAAGAAAAGAAAACGAAGCTTACCATCGACCAAGTCTTCGATGCTGCTGAAGCAGGCAGTCCTCTGCGCCTCTTTGTCGGCCCAGGCGGAGCGCTCGACCTCGAACTCAGCAAGGAGGTCGGTCTCCTTCGTCTTTGCCTCCCTCTGCGCCGTCTTGAGGACCTCCGACTGCTCCACGAGCTGAGTGACCAATCGGTCACGCTCCTCGGTCAGCTTGCTGCACTCCGCCTCCTTGCCGCACAGGGCGGTATTGGCTTCGCCCAGCTGCTGCTGCAAGGTGGCATTGGCCTCTGCAAAAAGGGAAGGAAGAAAAAGTGTTAATCAATCAACAAAGAAGCAACACAGTTGCCGTGGAGATCCGGCCCGACTGCTCAGCAGTCGGCCTGAATCTCGGGGACTACAGCCTGTGGGCGCGCTATTGCGCCCCCGCAAAGAAGAAGTTATCAACAAAAATAAAGTCACTGGAAAGATCCGGCCCGAGTGCAACGCGCCCCGCGAAGAAAGGAAGCCAAAACATACTCCGGCTCTCGGACAAGTTGGCGGTCTGCTTCTCCAGCTCCCGGACTCCGGAGTTGAAGGTGACCGCGCAAAGATTGAGGTAATCCTGCAAGAGGGATGTCACATGAAGTTAGCATTCAACGCTTGCAAGTTAAAGTTCCGGACCGCCTGCTCGGCAGCCGGCCCGAAACATGGGGACTACACCCAGTGGGTGCGCTGGCGCGTCCCCGTGAAGGAAGCAAGAAGATCAAAAATAAAGAGAAGTAAGAAACTTACGCGGATGGCTGCCCGCGAATCTAGGAACGCCTCGTTGCATCGCTTGAGGGCTTCGGCTTCAGCCCAGAGCTTGGCCTGGACGTCGAGGGCCGCCTGGTTCAAGGCTCCCGTCCCGCCTCCGCGTACCCAGCCAGCGGGCGTGGCGCTGGTCGCCTCGGTGTCAGGGACCGATGAGCTCGTGGCACCGGCCTCTAGCGGCCGCGGTGCCGAGGCCGCCTTCGCAAGATGGCGGCGCGCGGGTGTGCGGACCTCAGGAGTTAGGTCTGTAACCACCTCATTCCCGGTTGGTGGCACCGGCGGGATGGCCGGCTGCTTGTCTTGCGCTCCGCCGGTCGGCAGTGGCGGCGGCACGACGACGTCCGACATGGCCACGTCGCCTCCCTCCCTCTCCATGACCGGCTGCTCGTCGCTGGCTCCCCCAGTCATCGCCACAAACTCTGGCGGAGGTG
Source organism: Triticum dicoccoides (assembly GCF_002162155.2). Lineage (NCBI taxonomy): Eukaryota > Viridiplantae > Streptophyta > Magnoliopsida > Poales > Poaceae > Triticum > Triticum dicoccoides. The sequence continues at coordinate 572,808,697 of NC_041393.1, forward strand.
GCGCAGTGTTCAGGGGAGTCACGAGCAGCGGCTCCTGGCGGTGTGTGGCCTCTGCAAGCCGCTCCTTCTCCGTGGCGTCAGCCTCCGCCTGCGCCATCTTCCTCGTCGCAGACGTCGCCGCCTTGTCAGCCTCCGCCTTCGCCAGGTGGTCGGCTTCTTGTTCCTCCCGTGTGTTTCGCTCATGCGCCTCCCGGAGGTCGGCGGCTGGGTCGATTTGCCAGGTGGTGGTGGAGGTGTCCGCCACCCTAATGAACAAGGCGGCGGCCGACTTCTCAAGGGTGAGCAGGGCCCTGATATAAGAAGGCAAGATAAAAAAGTTTTTTAGGCCAGATCGGCAAAGAGATGGAAGCGTAAGAAGAATACTTACGTTGACACCATGGGCGGCACCTTCTGTTGCCTCTGGAACTTGGCAACCTTCGCCGGGGCCTCTTTCTGCCTGGTCGCCGCAGCCGAGTTCTTCGGCTTCTTCGGCGCACTGCCGAACAGGGCGGCGCCTTTCTTCCGCTTGCGCTTGCCGCCTCGCGCAGGCGGCCCGGTTTAGTGGCCTGCGCCGGTGTTAGCAGTGCTCTGGGAGGGGCGCGGCTCGTCTTCGTTGTCGTCATCATCTGTCCAGGTCTCCACGTCGCCACCTTCTTCGGAGCCGCCTGCTCCGTCGCCACCGCCTGCAGGGTCGTCCTCCAAGACGGCCGCCCCCAAGTCGGGGTCGTCCTCGTCGCTCACCTCCCGGTCTGGCTAGTATTCACCACCCGGCCCCATGATGGCGGTCGTCGTTGCGGACATGTAAATCTGCGCTCCGGAGAAGGAGTTGTCTCACACCAGGAACAATACGAAAGCCAGAGCCAAAAAAGGAAGAAGTTAAGAGACTTACGGTAGGCGGCGGATTGTCACGGGAGTACGGCCGTTTCCCGAACCGCCAGGCTCCCTCCGACACCTTGAGGTCGGAGATCTCATTCACCATCCTCACCACCTCAGCAGTCGGCATCTCCTTTGTGCACATCCTGCTCGGGTCGCGGTGCACGCTCATCCGACACATCAGATGAGGGGGGCCTTGAAGCGGGAGTACCCGGCGCTTGACCAAGGCAATGAGGAGGTCAGACGCCATGAGACCCTCCGACTCTTGGAGCACCCGGAGCCGGCCGATGGCGGCAACCGCGTCCGCCGACACCGGCTTCGGCTTGTAGCCCAGTTGGGCCGAAGCCCGACAGGGGGGCCGGCCTCGTAGGCCGGCAAGTTGATGAAGTCGACAGTCGGGTCGACATTCTCAACGTAGAAATAAGACTGCTGGCACAGTTTCACCGACTGTGACAGCCTGATGACCGAGAAGGCATTCCTCTTCGCCAGCCGGCGCACTGCGATGAAGCCGCCGCACTCGGTTGTCATCTCCTTGGCGGAGGTGCCCAGCTTGCTGTAGATGAACGCTCCCCACAGCTGGGAGACTGAAGCTGCGGAGGAAGTGCGACCGGAAGACGACCCGCTCGTCCCCCTTCGGTGCCGGTGAGACCTCCTCCGACAGCAGCACCTGCACCTTGACGAATGCCACGTTGGGCATCCGGTGCATGTTCCGAAGGAAGGTGAGGTGATATTCGATCACCGTCGAGCCATCACAGTCGCCGCCCTTCTCGCACGCCATGGCCTCGGGCGGAGCTGCGTAGGGAGGAGGAGCACAATGGCGGCAAACTCTGGCAGCACCGCGGCACACACTAAGCAGCAGCGGCGGCGACAGAGAGAGCGAGAGGAGGAAGAAAGTGAGGGGGGGAGGGCGCGCGTGCCCCAGTGCTCTCCTGCCTCCCCCTATTTATAGCCCTAGGGCTGCGAAGCCGAGGGGGCGGGATGTGGGATCGTGAGATTAAGTGCGCCCACAACCCCACGACTCCCCGATTACTGCATGAAGTTACTGCGCCTTAACGCCCATGGGAATCGCAACCGCCCGCCCCGGTCGCAGCGGATCCGCCCGCATGTCGAGGCCCGATAGTGGCGGGCCCGGCCCACTGTCACGTCCCATCAGGAGCGTGGGATGGCAGGCTGGCCGGGCTGACGTGCACCGCGTGGCGTGCTTGTGGCAGGCGGCGAGCCTGGGAAGCTTAGCAGGCAAGCCACCTGTTCAGAATTGATGTTCAAAATTGACCGAGGATCCCGCCTTGTTCAACCAACTCCGGCAGTCGGCGTGTCACAAGGCGGATCAAGCGTTCTCCAGGCACTCGGTGAGAGGGGAAGCTGCTGAGACTTTGCGACCCTTCGGCCGCAACGCCTCACCAGCTTCAGGGACTACTGTCGGAGTAATGGGCCACGGGTAGCCTCACCCGGGGCCCCGAGCCTTTCAAGACTTTGGGTCGGCTTCGCCCCACGAAACCTCATACTAAAGCTCCGCCTTCCACTGGCCAGCTACCCGAAGACGGCCCAAGCACTAGAAGACGACACCAAGAGCGGCCGGCTCCTATCAGGCGGCCTCCAGAGAGGCCGGCGTCAAACTGTGGCCACTCAGCGCCCTCAGAGTCTGCGCCATCATCAAGAGGACAAGACAGGGTGAGGCTACAGCGTAGTCCCTAACCCCCGAATCTTGGACTTGGCGTGGCCATAGTGCCCCGTATAGGCGGAGATCTCCGCACGGCCCGGCACTGTTGCCACACCCCCCTTGACGTCTGCTACGTCTTGAGCTCACATTGGTTTTCCTTGAAGTGGAAAGGGTGATGCATCAATAGTAGCATAAGTATTTCCCATCAGTTTTTGAGAACCAAGGTATCAATCCAGTAGGAGGCTCCTCAAAAGTCCCACGCACCTACACAAACAAACAAAGAACTCGCAACCAACGCAATAAAGGGGTTGTCAATCCCTTCACGGCCACTTGCGAAAGTGAGATCTGATAGAGATAATATGATAAGATAAATATATTTTTGGTATTTTATAATATAGATGCAAATAAAAGTAGATTGGAAGCAAATATGATAAGAGATAGACCCGGGGGCCATAGGTTTCACTAGTGGCTTCTCTCAAGATAGCATAAGTATTACAGTGGGTGAACAAATTACTGTCGAGCAATTGATAGAAAAGCGAATAATTATGAGATTATCTAGGCATGATCATGTATATAGGCATCACGTCCGCGACAAGTAGACCGACTCCTGCCTGCATCTACTACTATTACTCCACACATCGACCGACTCCTGCCTGCATCTAGATTATTAAGTTCATAAGAACAGAGTAACGCTTTAAGCAAGATGACATGATGTAGAGGGATAAACTCAGGCAATATGATATAAACCCCATCTTTTTATCCTCGATGGCAACAATTCAATACGTGCCTTGCTGCCCCTTCTGTCACTGGGAAAGGACACTTCAAGATTGAACCCAAAGCTAAGCACTTCTCCCATGGCAAGAAAGATCAATCTAGTAGGCCAAACCAAACTGATAATTCGAAGAGACTTGCAAAGATAACTCAATGACACATAAAAGAATTCAGAGAAGATTCAAATATTATTCATAGATAAACTTGATCATAAACCCACAATTCATAGGATCTCAACGAACACACCGCAAAAAGAGTTTACATTGAATAGATCTCCACTAGAGAGGGGGAGAACATTGTATTGAGATCCAAAAAGAGAGAAGAAGCCATCTAGCTAATAACTATGGACCCATAGGCCTATGGTAAACTACTCACAACTCATCGGAGGGGCTATGGTGTTGATGTAGAAGCCCTCCATGGTCGATTCCCCCTCCGGCGGAGCGCCGGTGAAGGCTCCAAGATGAGTTCTCGCGGATATAGAAGGTTACGGCGGTGGAAATTGTGTTTCGTTGGCTCTCTGGATGTTTTCGAGGTACGTAGGCTTATATAGGAGGAAGAAGTACGCTAGTGGCCGCCCGAGGGACCCACGAGACAGGGGGGCGCGCCCTATAGGGGGGGCGTGCCCTCCTATCTCATGGAGACCTCGGCTACTTATTGACTTACACTCCAAGTCCTCTGGATCACGTTCGTTCCAAAAATCACGCTCCTTAAGGTTTCATTCCGTTTGGACTCCGTTTGATATTCTTTTCTTCGAAATATTGAAATAGGCAAAAAAACAGCAATACGGGCTGGCGCCTCCGGTTAGTAGGTTAGTCCCAAAAATGATATAAATGTGTAAAATAAAGCCCATAAACATCCAAAAGCGGTAATATAATAGCATGGAACAATCAAAAATTATAGATACATTGGAGACATATCAAGCATCCCCAAGCTTAATTCCTGCTCGTCCTCGAGTAGGTAAATGATAAAAAAGAAATTTTTGATGTGGAATGCTACCTAGCATAATTCTCAATGTAATTTTGTTTACTGTGGCATGAATGTTCAGATCCAAATGATTCAAAATAAAAGTTCATATTGATAAAAGAAATAGTAACACTTCAAGCATACTAATCAAAGTAATCATGTCTTCTCAAAATAACATGGCAAAAGAAAGTTCATCCCTACACAATCATATAGTTAGGCTATGCTTCATTTTCGTCACACAAAGATGTTCCCAACTCCTATACCCCCGATGACAAGCCAAGCAATTGTTTCATACTTAAATAATCTCAAAGTTTTTCAACCTTCACGCAATACATGAGCGTGAGCCATGGATATAGCACTATGGGTGGAATAGAATATGATGATGGGGATTGTGTGGAGAAGACAAAAAAGGAGAAAGTCACACATTGACGAGGATAATCAATGGGCTATGGAGATGCCCATCAATTGATGTCAACATGAGGAGTAGGGATTGCCATGCAACAGATGCACTAGAGCTATAAATGAATGCTCAACAAAAGAAAACTAGTGGGTGTGCATCTAACTTGCTTGCTCACAAAGACCTAGGGCATTTGAGGAAGCCCATCGTAGGAATATACAAGCCAAGTTCTATAATGAAAAATTCCCACTAGTATGAAAAAGACAACTTATGAGACTCACTATATGAAAAACATGGTGCTACTTTGAAGCACAATATATGAGTCTCACTACATGAAGAACAAAGTGCTACTTTGAAGCACAAGTGTGGAAAAAGAGATAGTAACATTGCCCTTTTTATTTATTTTCTTTTTTTCTTTTCTTTTGGGCCTTTCTTTTTTTTCTTTTTGCCCTTTCTTATTGTTTTTTCTTTTTCTTTTTTTCTTTGGGCAATGCTCTAATAATGATGATCATCACACTTTCATTGATTACAACATATGAATTACAACTCGAAACTAGAACAAGATATGACTCTATATGAATGCCTCCGGCGGTGTACCGGGATGATGCAATGAATCAAGAGTGACATGTATGAAAAATAATGCATGGTGGCTTTTCCACAAATACGATGTCAACTACATGATCATGCAATGGCAATATGACAAAAGTAAAGTATGTCATGATGATGAACGGAACGGTGGAAAGTTGCATGGCAATATATATCGGAATGGTTATTGAAATGCCATAATAGGTAGGTATGGTGGCTGTTTTGAGGAAGATATAAGGAAGTTTATGTGTGATAGAGCGTATAGTCTCACGGGGTTTGGATGCACCGGCGAAGTTTGCCCCAACTCTCAAGGTAAGAAAGGGCAATGCACGGTACCGAAGAGGCTAGCAATGGTGGAAAGGTAAAAGTGTGTATAATCCATGGACTCAACATTAGTCAAAACAACTCATATACTTATTGCAAAAATTTAGAAGTCATTAAAAATCAAGTACTACTCGCACACTCCTAGGGGGATAGATTGGTAGGAAAAGACCATCGCTCTTCCCCGACCACCACTCATAAGGATGCACAAGCGAGGTACACTTCATGTTTCAAATTTGTTACACAACTTTAACCATACGTGCATGCTACGGGACTTGCTAACTTCAACACAAGCATTCTTTAAATTCATAATCACCTAACTAGCATGACTTTAATATCACTACCTCCATATCTCAAAACAATTATCAAGTATCAAATTGATCATAGCATCCAATTCACTTCCTATGATTGTTTTTATGATACCCAACTTGGATGCCTACCATTCTAGGACCAATTTTATAACCATAGCAAATACCATGCTGTTCTAAAAGACTCTCAAAAAGATATAAGTGAAGCATGAGCGACTAGCAATTTCTACAAAAGTAAGCCACCACCGTGCTCTAAAAGATATAAGTGAAGCACTAGAGCAAAAACTATCAAGCTCAAAAAATATAAGTGAAGCACATAGAGTATTCTAGCAAATTCTAATCAAATAGGCTTCTCCCAAAAGGTGTGTACAGCACGGATGATTGTGGTAAACTAAAAAGCGAAGACTAATATAATACACAACGCTCCAAGCAAAACACATATCATGTGACGAATAAAAATATAGCTCCAAGTAAAGTTACCAATGAACGAAGACGAAAGAGGGGATGCCTTCCCGGGGCATCCCCAAGCTTAGGCTTTTGGCTATTCTTGAATGTCTTGGGGTGCCATGGGCATCCCCAAGCTTAGGCTCTTGCCACCCTTTATTCCATAGTCCATAAAAGCTTTACCCAAAACTTGAAAAGTACACAACACAAAACTCAACAGGAAATCTTATAAGCTCCGTTAGTGAAAGAAAACAAAACCACCACATAAGGTACTGTAATGAACTCATTCTTCATATATTTTGGATGTTTAATGGGATTTAATATGCTCTTTTAAATTATTTTTGGGACTAACCTATTAATCGGAGGCCTAGTGCCAGTTTTTGTTTTTTTGCCTATTTTAGAGTTTTGCAGAAAAGGAATACCAAACGGAGTCCAAATGGAATGAAACCTTCGCGATGATATTTCTTGGACCGAAAGCAAACCAGAAGACTTGGAGTTGAAGTCAGAGACTCCAAGAGGCGTCCACGAGGCAGGAGGGCGCGCCCAGGGGAGTAGGTGTGCCCCCACCCTCGTGGGCCCCTTGTAGCTGAGCCGACGTAGTTCTTTCACCTATATATACTCTTATAACCTAAAAACATCAGGGGGAGCCACGAAACCACTTTTCCACCACTGCAACCTTCTGTACCCATGAGATCCCATCTTGGGGCCTTTTTCGGTGATCTGCCGGAGGGGGAATCGATCTAGGAGGGCTTCTACATCAACACCATTGCCTCTCCGATGTAATACTCTTTTATGGTGTGTTTGCCGGGATCTGATGAACTGTAGATTTATGATTAAGATTATCTATGAATATTATTTGGTTCTTCTCTTAATTCTTATATGCATGATTTGATATCTTTGCAAGTCTCTTCGAATTATCGGTTTAGTTTGGCCTACTAGATTGAGCTTTCTTTCCATGGGAGAAGTGCTTAGCTTTGGGTTCAATCTTGCGGTGTCCTTTCCCAGTGACAGTGGGGGCATCAAGGCATGTATTGTACCATTGCCATACAGGATAAAAAGATGGGGTTTATATCATATTGCTTGAGTTTATCCCTCTACATCATGTCATCTTGCTTAATGCGTTACTCCGTTCTTATGAACTTAATACTCTAGATGCATGCTGGATAGCGGTCGATGAGTGGAGTAATAGTAGTAGATGTAGAATCGTTTCGGTCTACTTGACACAGACGTGATGCCTATGTTCATGATCATTGCCTTAGATGTTATCATAATTATGCGCTTTTCTATCAATTGCTCGGCAGTAATTTGTTCACCCACCATAATACATACTATCTCGAGAGAAGCCATTAGTGAAACCTATGGCCCCTGGGTCTCTTTTCCATTATAATGCATCTCTTTTCCATATTGTTGAATCTCGTTTACTATTTTGCATCTTTACTTTCCAATCTATACAAAAAAAATATCAAAAATATTTACTTTATTATCTCTATCAGATCTCACTTTTGCGAGTGACTGTGAAGGGATTTACAAACCCATTATCGCGTTGGTTGCAAGTTCTTGATTGTTTGTGCAGGTATTCGGTGACTTGTATGTCGTCTCCTACCGGATTGATACCTTGATTCTCAAAACTGAGGGAAATACTTACGCTACTTTGCTGTATCACCCTTTCCTCTTCTAGGGAAACCAACGCAAGCTCAAGAGGTAGCAGAGGCGTCGGAGAAGGACAGTGTTAACAGCATCCCAGCGGTCATGCTCCACAAGATGCAGGTGGAGAGATTATTCCATCTCCACCTCTCCACCCCACTGAAGGACGCAGCCGTAGCGATGGCGCTCGCTCTGGGGCATACCACAACCCTCTAGCCGCCCCCGTTGCCACCTCCAGGAAAAGTTAGCCAAGACGATGCGCCGAATGGGGTCGCCAATCCCTAAACAAATCCACCTCGATGCCACACCATGCTGGCGACCGGCTCATGGTAGCGAGAGCACGGTGTCGTCACTTCGGGCACCGTCAGAAGCCAGGTGACATCGCGGTTTACATCGTCGTCTATGCCAAGCACCGCTTGGAAAGCCATGGCGCGGGCCCAACTCCTATTGAGATTTCCGCCGGAGGGCGATCAGATGGATTAGTGGAGAGCCACCATTCAGAGCTTTATTTGTTTTGCTAACGCGGGAGGATCACAGCAGGAAGGCCCGCCACAGCCTCCACAGGCAGCGACAACGGCCCGAGCCACCGGCCGTACCGAAGTGGCGACCCCTATAGTGCAATCCCCCTCCGTGGCAGCCAGCACGGGGGCCGCAGCCAGAGCCACGCGACCAGGAACTCGACGATGTATCGATGGCTTCATCTGATCCTCGGGCACGTCGAGACCAGCGACAAGTCCTGGAAGACAGGCAGCGGGAAAACGTGCGCGTCACCATCGAACAACGCCGCAAAACCCGTCGCCAGTCCGATAGACGCAATGGCCTGATGTCGACGAGCCCATGCCCGGTGGAGACGGATACCTGCCTTTTGAGGTTGGGTGCCCCACCTTCACTGGCGAGGTGTGGCAAGTCCGTTGGCCATCTACCTGTACGTTCAAGCCAGAGATACCAGAAATGTGCGATGGAAGTGCTACATCTTGAGCTTGCGTTGGTTTTCCTTGAAGAGGAAAGGGTGATGCAACAATAGTAGCGTAAGTATTTCCCTCAGTTTTTGAGAACCAAGGTATCAATCCAGTAGGAGGCTCCTCAAAAGTCCCACACACCTACACAAACAAACAAAGAACTCGCAACCAACGCAATAAAGGGGTTGTCAATTCCTTCACGGCCACTTGCGAAAGTGAGATCTAATAGAGATAGTATGATAAGATAAATATAATTTTGGTATTTTATAATATAGATGCAAAAAGTAAAGATGCAAATAAAAGTAGATTGGAAGCAAATATGATAAGAGATAGACCCGGGGGCCATAGGTTTCACTAGTGGCTTCTCTCAAGATAGCATAAGTATTACGGTGGGTGAACAAATTACTATCGAGCAATTGATAGAAAACCGAATAATTATGAGATTATCTAGGCATGATCATGTATATAGGCATCACGTCCGCAACAAGGAGACCGACTCCTGCCTGCATCTACTACTATCACTCCACACATCGACCGTCTCCTGCCTGCATCTAGAGTATTAAGTCCATAAGAACAGAGTAACGCATTAAGCAAGATGACATGATGTAGAGGGATAAACTCATGCAATATGATATAAACCCCATCTTCTTATCCTTGATGGCAACAATACAATACGTGCCTTGCAACCCCTGTTGTCACTGGGTAAGGACATCGCAAGATTGAACCCAAAGCTAAGCACTTCTCCCATGGCAAGAAAGATCAATCTAGTAGGCCAAACCAAACTGATAATTCGAAGAGACTTGCAAAGTTAACTCAATCATACATAAAATAATTCAGAGGAGATTCAAATATTTCTCATAGATAAACTTGATCATAAACCCACAATTCATCGGATCTCGACAAACACACTGCAAAAAGAGTTTACATCGAATAGATCTCCACAAGAGAGGGGGAGAACATTGTATTGAGATCCAAAAAGAGAGAAGAAGCCATCTAGCTAATAACTATGGACCCGAAGGTCTGTGGTAAACTACTCACAACTCATCGGAGGGGCTATGGTGTTGACGTAGAAGCCCTCTATGGTCGATTCCCCCTCCGGCAGAGCGCCGGCGAAGGCTCCAAGATGGGATCTCGCGGATACATAAGTTTACGGCGGTGGAAATTGTGTTTCATTGGCTCCCTAGATGTTTTCGGGGTACGTAGGCTTATATAGGAGGAAGAAGTACCTCGGTGGCCGCCCGAGGGGCCCACGAGACAGGGGGCGCGCCCTACCCTCTCGTGGCCGCCTCAGCTGCTTCTTGACTTGCACTCCAAGTCCTCTGGATCACGTTCGTTTTAAAACTCACGCTCCCAAAGGTTTCATTCCGTTTGGACTCTATTTGATATTCCTTTTCTTCGAAATACTGAAATACGCAAAAACACAGCAATACGGGCTGGGCCTCCGGTTAGTAGGTTAGTCCCAAAAATGATATAAATGTGTAAAATGAAGCCCATAAACATCCAAAAGGGGTAATATAATAGCATGGAACAATCAAAAATTATAGATACGTTGGAGACATATCAAGCATCCCCAAGCTTAATTCCTGCTCGTCCTCGAGTAGGTAAATGATAAAAAAGGAATTTTTGATGTGGAATGCTACCTAGCATAATTCTCAATGTAATTTTCTTTATTGTGGCATGAATGTTCAGATCCAACTGATACAAAACAAAAGTTCATATTAACATGAAAATGGTGATACTTCAAGCATACTAATCAAAGTAACCATGTCTTCTCAAAATAACATGGCAAAAGAAAGTTATCCCTACAAAATCATATAGTCTGATTGTTGCTCTATCTTCACCACACAAAGTATTTAATCATGCACAAACCCGATGACAAGCCAAGCAATTGTTTCATACTTTAATAATCTCAAACTCTTTCAACTTTCACGCAATACATGAGCGTGAGCCATGGACATAGCACTATATGTGGAATAGAATGGTGGTTGTGGAGAAGACAAAAAGGAGAAGATAGTCTCACATCAACTAGGTGTATCAACAGGCTATGGAGATGCTCATTAATAGATATCAATGTGAGTGAGTAGGGATTGCCATGCAACAGATGCACTAGAGCTATAAATATATGAAAGCTCAAAAAAAGAAACTAAGTGGGTGTGCATCCAACTAGCTTGCTCATGAAGACCTAGGGCATTTTGAGGAAGCCCATCATTGGAATATACAAGCCAAGTTCTATAATGAAAAATACCACTAGTATATGAAAGTGACAACATATGAGACTCTAACATGAAGACCATGGTGCTACTTTGAAGCACAAGTGTGGAAAAAGAGATAGTAGCATTGTCCCTTCTCTCTTTTTCTCTCATTTTCTTTTTTTCTTTTTCTTTTTCTCTTTTTTTCTTTCTTTTTTTTTTCTTTTTCTTTGGCCCTCTTTTTTTTCTTTTTGGCCTTTCTCTCCCCTTTTATTCTTTCTTTCTTTTTTTCTTTTTGTAAACTCGGAAGTCTCATCCCGACTTGTGGGGGAATCATAGTCTTCATCATCCTTTCCTCACTAGGACAATGCTCTAATAATGAAAAACATCACACTTTTTATGGATTTACAACTCAAGAGTTACAACTCAAAGCTAGAACAAGATATGACTCTATATAAATGCCTCCGGCGGTGTACCGGGATATGCAATGAATCAAGAGTGACATGTATGAAAATTATGAAGGTGGCCTTGCCACAAATACAATGCCAACTACATGATCATGCAAAAAGCAATATGACAAAATTAATGCATGTCATATGAACGGAACGGTGGAAAGTTGGATAGCAATATATCTCGGAATGGCTATGGAAATGCCATAATAGGTAGGTATGGTGGCTGTTTTGAGGAAGGCACATGGTGGGTGTATGGTACCAGCGAAAGTTGAGTGGCACAAGAGAAGCTAGCAATGGTGACCGGGTGAGGTGCGTATAATCCATGGACTCAACATTAGTCAAAAGAACTCATGTACTTGTTGCAAAAATCTAGAAGTCATAAAAAACAAAAGCACTACGCGCATGCTCCTAGGGGGATAGATTGGTAGGAAAAGACCATCGCTCGTCCCCGACCGCCACATATAAGGAAGACAATCGATAAATAAAATTGTGCTCCAACTTCATCACAAAGCGGTTCAGCATACGTGCATGCTACGGGAATAACAAACATCAACACAAGTAATTTTCATAATCACCTCAACTAGCATGACTTTAATATCACTACCTCCATATCTCAAAACAATTATCAAGCATCAAATTGATCATAGCATCCAATTCTTTTCTATGATAGTTTTTATTGTACCCAACTTGGATGCTCATCATTCTAGGACCAAATTTGTAACCATAGAAAATACCATGCTGTTATAAAAGACTCTCAAAAATATATAAGTGAAGCATGAGAGACTAGCAATTTCTTCAAAATTAAGTCACCACCGTTCTCTAAAAAATATAAGTGAAGCACTAGAGCAAAAACTATGAAGCTCAAAAGATATAAGTGAAGCACATAGAGTATTATAGCAAATTCTAATCAAGTAGGCTTCTCTGAAAGGGTGTGTACAGCAAGGATGATTGTGGTAAACTAAAAAGCAAAGACTAATATAATACACGACGCTCCAAGGAAAACACATATCATGTGGCGAATAAAAATATAGCTCCAAGTAAAGTTACCAATGAACGAAGACGAAAGAGGGGATGCCTTCCCGAGGCATCCCCAAGCTTAGGCTTTTGGGTATCCTTTAATATCTTGGGGTGCCATGGGCATTCCCAAGCTTAGGCTCTTGCCACTCCTTATTCCATAGTCCATAAAAGCTTTACCCAAAACTTGAAAACTTCACAACACAAAACTCAATAGGAAATCTGATAAGCTCCGTTAGTGAAAGAAAACAAAACCACCACATAAGGTACTGTAATGAACTCATTCTTTATTTATTTTGGTGTTAAACCTACTGTAATCCAACTTCTCTATGGTTCATAAACTAATTTACTAGCCATCGAAATAAGCAAACAACACACGAAAAACATAATCTGTCAAAAACAGAACAGTCTGTAGTAATATGTAACTAACACAAACTTCTGCAACTCTAAAACTCCTACCAAAATAGGAAGTCCTGGAAAATTTGTCTTTTGATCAGTAGCAAAAAGAAACAACGAAAAATCACGTTTCTGTGATTTAACAAAACTAAATTCGTGCGAGAAAAGTTTCTGTTTTTCAGCAGAATCAAATCAACTATCATCATAGTTTATCCTATAGGTTCTACTTGGCACAAACACTAATTAAAAGATAAAACACATCTAAACAGGAAGTAGATGCAAGATTTATTACTAAACAGGAACAAAAACAAAAAACACAAAGAAAATTGGGTTGCCACCCAACTAGCGCTATCATTTAACGCCCCTAGCTAGGCATAAAAGCGAAGATGGATCTAACTAGTGCCATCTTTGGCACTAAATTCATAAGTTGCCCACATGATAGATTCATAAGGTAATTTGACTTTCTTTCTTGGAAAGTGCTCCATGCCTTTCTTTAATGGAAATTGGAATCTAATATTCCCTTCCTTCATATCAATAATCGCACCAATCGTTCTAAGGAAAGGTCTACCAAGAATAATAGGGCATGAAAGATTGCAATCTATATCAAGAACGATAAAATCTACGGGCACCAAATTTCTATTTGCAACAATGAGAACATCATTGATCCTTCCCATTGGCTTTTTAATGGTGGAATCTGCAAGGTGCAAATTTAAAGAGCAATCATCAAGATCATGGAAACCTAGAATATCACATAAAGTTTTCGGAATCGTGGAAACACTAGCACCCAAATCACACAAAGAAAAACGCACATGATCTTTAATTCTAATCTTTATAGTAGGTTCCCACTCATCATTAAGTTTTTTAGGTACAGAAACTTCCAAATTAAGTTTTTCATCATAATATTGCATCAAGGCATCAACGATATGTTTGGTAAAAGCTTTATTTTGACTATAAGCATGAGGAGAATTAACAATGGATTGCAACAAGGAAATACAACCTTCTAAAGAAAAATTATCATAATCAAATTCCTTGAAATCCGAGATAGTGGGTTCAATACTATTTAAAGTTGTGACCTCTCCAATCCCACTTTTACCAAATTTAGCATCAAGATCTAAAAACTCCGAATTCCTGGGACGCCTTCTAGGTAAAGTTGACTCATCATCAGTCCCATAATTATCAAGATTCATATTGCAAAACATAGATCTAATAGGAGACGCATCAATAACTTTAAGATCTTCATCATTATTTTCATGGAAACTAGAAGAACACGCCTTTACAAAGCAATCTTTCTTAGCATGCAATCTAGTGGTTCTTTCCTTGCACTCATCAATGGAAATTCTCATGGCTTTGAGAGACTCGTTGATATCATGCTTAGGAGGATAAGATCTAAGTTTAAGAGAATCAACATCAAGCGAAAGTCTATCAACGTTCCTAGCCAAATCATCAACTTTGAGCAATTTTTCTTCAAGCAAAGCATTAAAATTCTTTTGAGAAATCATAAATTCTTTCACACTATTCTCAAAATCAAAGGGCATATTATTAAAATTACCATAAGAATTATTGTAGGAATTTCCATAATTATTAGAGGAATTACTAGGGAACGGTCTAGAATTAAAGTTTCCTCTATAAGCATTGTTTCCAAAACTATTCCTACCAACAAAATTCACATCCATAGATTCATTATTATTATCAATCAAAGTAGACAAAGGCATATCATTGGGATCAAGAGGAGTATTTTCAGTAGCAAAAAATTTCATAAGTTCATCCATCTTTCCACTCAAAACATTGATTTCTTCTATAGCATGCACCTTTTTACTAGAAGATCTTTCGGTGTGCCATTGAGAATAATTAGCCATAATATTATCAAGAAGTTTTGTAGCATCTTCTAACGTGATTTCCATAAACGTGCCTCCCGTGGCCGAATCTAAGAGATTTCTAGAACCAAAGTTCAAACTGGCATACAAATTTTGTATGATCATCCATAAATTCAAAGCATGAGTGGGGCAATTGCGAATCATCAATTTCATTCTTTCCCAAGATTGGGCAACATGCTCATGATCAAGTTGTTTAAAATCATAATATCGTTCCTAAGAGTGATAATCTTAGCAGGAGGAAAATACTTAGAGATGAAAGCATCTTTGCACTTGTTCCAAGAATCAATACTATTTTTAGGCAAAGACGAAAACCAAACTTTAGCACGATCTCTAAGTGAAAACGGAAATAACCTCAATTTAACAATATCATTATCCGTATATTTCTTCTTTTGCATATCACACAAATCAACAAAGTTGTCTAAATGAGTAGCGGCATCTTCACTAGGAAGGCCAGCGAATTGATCTTTAATAACAAGATTCAGCAAAGCAGTATTGATTTCACAAGACTCAACATCATTAAGAGGAGCAATCGGAGTACTAAGGAAATCATTATTATCGGTATTCAAGAAATCACACAATTTGGTATTATCTTGCGCCATGGCAATAGGTAATCCAACACACAAGCAAACAGAAAAAGGTAAAAGAGAGGAGGAGATTGGGAAAGAGAGGGCGAATAAAACGGCAAGGGTGAAGCGGGGGAGAGGAAAACGAGAGGCAAATGGCAAATAATGTAAATGCGAGGGAGATGGGTTTGTGATGGGTACTTGGTATGTCTTGAATTGAGCGCAGACCTCCCCGGCAATGGCGCCCGAAATCCTTCTTGCTATGTCTTGAGCTTTCGTTGGTTTTCCTTGAAGAGGAAAGGGTGATGCAGCAATAGTAGCATAAGTATTTCCCTCAATTTTTGAGAACCAAGGTATCAATCCATTAGGAGGCTCCTCAAAAGTCCCACGCACCTACACAAACAAACAAAGAACTCGCAACCAACACAATAAAGGGGTTGTCAATCCCTTCACGACCACTTGAGAAAGTGAGATCTGATAGAGATAATATGATAAGATAAATATATTTTTGGTATTTTATAATATAGATGCAAAAAGTAAAGATGTAAATAAAAGTAGATTGGAAGCAAATATGATAAGAGATAGACCCGGGGGCCATAGGTTTCACTAGTGGCTTCTCTCAAGATAGCATAAGTATTACGATGGGTGAACAAATTACTGTCGAGCAATTAATAGAAAAGCGGATAATTCTGAGATTAGCTAGGCACGATCATGTATATAGGCATCACGTCCGCGACAAGTAGACTGACTCCTGCCTGCATCTACTACTATTACTCCACACATCGACCGACTCCTGCCTGCATCTAGAGTATTAAGTTCATAAGAACAGAGTAACACTTTAAGCAAGATGACATGATGTAGAGGGATAAACTCAGGCAATATGATATAAACCCCATCTTTTTATCCTCGATGGCAACAATTCAATACGTGCCTTGCTGCCCCTTCTGTCACTGGGAAAGGACACTGCAAGATTGAACCCAAAGCTAAGAACTTCTCCCATGGCAAGAAAGATTAATCTAGTAGGCCAAACCAAACTGATAATTCGAAGAGACTTGCAAAGATAACTCAATGACACATAAAAGAATTCAGAGAAGATTCAAATATTATTCATAGATAAACTTGATCATAAACCCACAATTCATCGGATCTCGACAAACACATCGCAAAATGAGTTTACATCGAATAGATCTCCACAAGAGAGGGGGAGAACATTGTATTGAGATCCAAAAAGAGAGAACAAGCCATCTAGCTAATAACTATGGACCCGTAGGCATGTGGTAAACTACTCACAACTCATCAGAGGGGCTATGGTGTTGATGTAGAAGCCCTACGTGGTCGATTCCCCCTCCGACGGAGTGCCGGCGAAGGCTCCAAGATGAGTTCTCGCGGATACAGAAGGTTACGGCGGTGGAAATTGTGTTTCGTTGGCTCTCTGGATGTTTTCGGGGTACGTAGGCTTATATAGGAGGAAGAAGTACATCGGTGGCCGCCCGAGGGGCCCACGAGACAGGGGGGCACGCCCTCCTATCTCGTGGAGGCCTCGGCTGCTTCTTGACTTGCACTCCAAGTCCTCTGGATCACGTTCGTTCCAAAAATCATGCTCCCGAAGGTTTCATTCCATTTGGACTCCATTTGATATTCCTTTTCTTCGAAATACTGAAATAGGCAAAAAAACAGCAATACGGGATGGGCCTCCGGTTAGTAGGTTAGTCCCAAAAATGATATAAATGTGTAAAATAAAGCCCATAAACATCCAAAAGGGGTAATATAATAGCATGGAACAATCAGAAATTATAGATACGTTGGAGACGTATCAACGTCACTCCTGACAGGCGGAGTCCTGTTCCCCATGACGACCTGTCGGTACGGCCTGCGGGCTGCGGGCTCTATCAGGTAGTGAGAGCCCGGAAGACGGCGAATGCCGGACCAGCCGGACTTGGGGGAGGTCGGCCTCCAGCAGGCGGCCAGCCCCTCCATCGAGGTCCGTGCGCCATTAACCAGATAAGACATGGTGTGGCTACAGTGATCTCCCACCAGGCGGCGGGACTGTAGCCACGCTCCTCCGACCAAGCCTGCAAGCATCACGGCTACAGTGATCAGCCACACACCAGACCCGCCAGCAGCGGAAGCGGCATGTCGGCTCCATACAAGACCAGTCGACGGGGCCCACTGGGCGGCGGGCCCCAGCGGCCGGCGGAGAAGCCGGCCACCAGAGACACTCACAGCCGGGTCTAGCACCCGGCCAGATGACCATTGTACCGCTAGGGGGTAGGCCTATATAAACCCCCCCCCAGGGCACCCATGCAAAGGGTTCCCACTCTAATAGAACTAGCCACTACCCTAGAGGAAGAAGAGAGCTAGCCCAGCCTCCTTCTACCTCTAGAACACAGCTCAAGGAGCACCATTGTATCACTTGTGCCTTAGTGATCATGCAGAGATCCCGCAGAGCAAGACTAGGGGTGTTATCTCCTAGGAGAGCCCCGAACCTGGGTAAAGTGTGCCGGCGTAAGTGTCTACGCCTTATCCCGCTTCCAGGCACCGGAAACGTTCTACTTGCTCCCACCATGATAAGACATCCGTTGGCATATGTCATACCCAACCCCCGACAATATGAGGAATACTCAGTTATGAGTAGTGATTGATATGAACAACATGGATTTCTTCAAAGTGGTAATATTTATATTGAAGCAAGTCTTAAGTCATCACTTCGCTCTGCTCAAGACTTGGGCGCTACAGGTAACATGGATATAAGGACAAATATTTTCAAAATCTCAGCTTTGGAGCAAACCAGATTGACCCGGCGTCACTAATCATTATGACCCGGTGTCTGTAACAATCATAACCCGGCGTCGATAACAACTATAACTCGGTGCTATCAATATTTACAAACTGGCAATTTTGGTAATATTAAACCGGCAAGTTCTACATCTTCAAAGCGGCTGAATATCAGATGAGTATTTCAAGACCAATATTTCTTAAGCCGGCGCTTTGGAAGCCGACTCAAGTGGATTATTCTTCACAATATTTCTCTATGAGAAACCAACATCGGCAATTTGAGTATGAAGCTGTCTTATTGACCCGCATTTTCTAGAAGGAGGAAATGACAAGGACTTAAGGATGATCAGGTGCCGGTTTACAAGAATTCTTAACCCGGAGCACAGCCTGTCAATTTTGTTCTTGTGTTTATTTTGCAGCATAAGTTTACCATGGATAAATCCAAGCTAAACTGGGGGCTAATGTTGGGGATATACCTCGTGGTATGACCTGACCGGAATTATGACCCGGCCGGACTCACTAGAGACCTGGCTGGAGCTTGGCGACTCACTAGCAACCCACCCGGACCTGGCAATTTACAGGCAACCCGCTTGAGCATTGTGACTCTCTGGAGACCCAGCGGGCGGATCAGACGGACGACAAGGCCCAAGGCCCAGCAGGCCGGCTTATACTCTGGTGGGCCGGCTTAAGAGAAAATATAAGGAATATTCCCTTATAAAGTAAGCAAGACTAGGACTCCACTTGTAATAGAGTAATCCTAATCCTACTAGGACTAGTCATGTAACCCGCCCCCTCAACTTATATAAGGAGGGGCAAGGCACCCCAAGAGAGACAAGCAAGAAACAATCTCTAAGGCTATACACAACTAAAGGGGAGCCGGCTTATGCGGCGACTCCCTCATGATCATAATGAGACCTAGCCACAAACAGCATGTAGGGTTATCACCGGATGATGTTTCCCGGGGCCCGAAGCTATCTAAATTCTTGTCTTGTGTGTTGCCTCTCTCGTCCTGATCAACCCCTCTCAATCTACCACATAGATGCGTTGGCCTCACGACTAAGTCCTCACACTAGGACATTTGCCGTGACAATTCCACGACGGTATTCATAAAAGATTTAACACGATCAAACTTAGGATCAAGACCTGACTCCTTACCTTCATCGAGTTCCCAATAGTCAGAGTTGCGTTTAATTCTCTATAAAATATCCCATCAAAATTCAATAGTCTTCTTCATAAAAGAAGCAATACAAGAAGTATCGAGCATGGATTGATCATTATGAGAAAGCCGAGCATAAAAATTCTGAATAATAATTTCTCTTGAGAGCTCATAATTGGGGCATGAGTATAACATTGACTTAAGCCTTCCCCAAGCTAGAGCGATACTTTCTCCTTCACGGGGCCAAAAATTATATATAAAATTCCGATCACTATGAACTAGGTGCATAGGATAATTTTTTTGATGGAGTTCCAATTTCAACTGATTCTAGTTCCAAGATCCAATATCATCGCATAGCCTATACCATGTCAATGCCTTTCCTTCAAAGATAAAGGGAAAACCTTCTTCTTATCTTCACCTCTGGGCAAACCTGCAAGCTTAAACAATCCACAAATTTCATCCACATATATCAAGTGCATATCAGAATGTTCGGTTCCATCTCCTGCATAAGGATTAGCTAGCAGTTTTTCTACCATACCCGAAGGAATTTCATATTCAATATTTTCAGTAGGTGCAGTAGGTTGAGGGGTAACTAGTTGTGGTTCCGGTCGAGGTGAAGATACCCCGAACAAACCCCTCAAAGGATTGTTTTCCATAGTATCAAGTGACAGTAAAATTCAGCACGTAGTAATAATTTTTCCTTACCAATTTCCACTTAGCAAGAGCGCTTCACTCCCCGACAACGGTGCCAGAAAATAGCCTTGATGACCCACAAGTATATGGGATAAATTGTAGCATTTCGATAAGTAAGAGTGCCGAACCCAACGGGGAGCGGAAGGAAATGACAAGTGGTTTTCAGCAAGGTAATGTCTGCAAGTGCTAAAATTGTAAGTAATAGAGTAGTTTGATAGCAAGATAATTTGTAACAAGCATGTAACGGTAGTAGTAAAAAAGGGCAGCAAGGTAGCCCAATCCTTTTGAGCCAAAGGACAGGCCAAAACGGTCTCTTATGATAAGCAAAGTGTTCTTGAGGGTACACGGGAAGTTCATCTAGTCACTTTCATCATGTTGGTTCGTTTCGTGTTCACTACTTTGATAATTTGGTATGTGGGTGGACCGGTGCTTAGGAGTTGTTCTTACTTGAAAAAACCTCCTACTTATGATTAACCCCCTCGCAAGCATCTGCAACTACGTGAACAGTATTAAGAATAAATTCTAACCATAGCATTAAACTTTTGTGTCCAATTGGTCCCTTACGGAATAGCGCATAAACTAGGGTTTAAGCTTCTGTCACTCTCGCAACCCTCATCTAATAACTACTCCACAATGCATTCCCTTAGGCCCAAATATTGTGAATTTTCATGTAATCGACGTTCACATGACACCACTAAGGGAATCACAACATACTTATCATCAAAATATCAAACGCATATCAAATTCACATAATTACTTGCAACATGATTTCTCCCGTGACCTCAAGAAAAAAAGTAACTACTCAAAAATGATAATCATGCTCAAGATCGGACGGGTATTAAATATCATAATGGATATGAACATATAATCTTCCACCAAATAAACCATATATTAATCAACTACAAGATGTAATCAACACTACTAGTCACCCACAAGCACCAATCTATAGTTCCCGTACAAAGATTGAACACAAGAGATGAACTAGGGTTTGAAAGGAGATGGTTTTGTTGAAGATGTTGATGGATATAGCCCTCTCCAAGATGGGAGAGTTGTTGGTGATGATGATGAAAATGATTTCCCCCTCCAGGAGGGAAGTTCCCTCGGCAGAATCGATCCGCTAGAGGGCAAAAGTGCCTGCGCAGGTTCCGCATCGAGACTGCTGAAACAACCTGCCATAATCTAGCACTCAAATATGTTTGCTGAATTAGCTTTACATATATTTCGTTACTTAGATCTGCTTGTCCAAATATCTTGCCATAGCTTTAGACATTGACCTAGGTATTTTTTTCAGGACTTCATAAAAAAGCATATATGTTTTTCCTGTAATATCAAGTAGAAGAACTAATTGTATGTCTAACAGATGGACATGACTTGGATAACTTCTGCTCGAAGATTCTCCGTTGCATATGTCGAGGGGGTTGAAAACTTCATGAACTTTATCAGAGCTGAGGACAGTGGTCCGAAATCTGATGTGCTCTGCCTGTGTAGCAGTTGTATGAATTTAGTTACAAGACCCCAGTTAGCTGTGCAAAATCATCTACACTTGTATGGGGTGTCGGTCACATATACTAGGTGGGTTCTGTTGGGGAACGTAGTAATTTCAAAAAAAAATCCTACGCACACGCAAGATCATGGTGATGCATAGCAATGGGAGGGGAGAGAGTGTCCACGTACCCTTATAGACCGAAAGCGGAAGCATTAGCACAACACGGTTGATGTAGTCGTACGTCTTCACGATCCGATCGATCCAAGTACCGAACGTACGGCACCTCCGAGTTCAGCACACGTTCAGCTCGATGACGTCCCTCGAACTCCGATCCAGCCGAGATTTGAGGGAGAGTTCCGTCAGCACGACGGCATGGTGACGATGATGATGTTCTACCGATGCAGGGCTTCACCTAAGCACCGCTACGATATTATCAAGGTGGATTATGGTGGAGGGGGGCACCGCACACGGCTAAGAGATCCAAGGGATCAATTGTTGTGTCTATGGGGTGCCCCCCTCCTCCGTATGTAAAGGGGGGAGGAGAAGAGGGTCGGCCAAGGGGAGGAGGCGCGCCCAAGAGGGGCAATCCTACTCCAAGTAGGATTCCCCCCTCTTTCCTAGTCCAAGTACGAGAGGGGAAGGAAGGGAAGGAGAAGGAGAAGCAAGGAGAGGGAGTAAAAAGAGGAAAGGGGGGCCGACCCCCTAGTCCAATTCAGTTTGGGCTAGGGGGGCCGCGCGCCCTGCCTCCTCTCTTCCACCACTTGGCCCATGAGGCCCATTGCTTCTTCCTCGTATTCCCATAACTCCCCGGTACCTCCGAAAATACCCGAATCATTCGGAACCTTTCCGATGTCCGAATATAGTCGTCCAATATATCGAGCTTTACGTCTCGACCATTTCGAGACTCCTCGTCATCTGCCCGATCTCATCCGGGACTCTGAACTCCTTCGGTACATCAAAACACATAAACTCATAATATAACCGTCATCGAACTTTAAGCGTGCAGATCCTACGGGTTTGAGAACTATGTAGACATGACCGAGACACGTCTCCGGTCAATAACCAATAGCGGAACCTGGATGCTCATATTGGCTCCCACGTATTCTACGAAGATCTTTATCGGTCAAACCGCATAACAACATACATTGTTCCCTTTGTCATCGGTATGTTACTTGCCCGAGATTCGATTGTCGGTATCCTAATACCTAGTTCAATCTCGTTACCGGCAAGTCTCTTTACTCATTACGTAATGCATCATTCCGTAACTAACTCATTAGCTACATTGCTTGCAAGGTTTATAGTGATGTGCATTAGCGAGAGGGCCCAGAGATACCTCTCCGACAATCGGAGTGTCAAAACCTAATCTTGAAATACGCCAACTCAACGTGTACCTTTGGAGACACCTGTAGAGCTCCTTTATAATCACCCAGTTAGGTTGTGACGTTTGGTAGCACACAAAGTGTTCCTCCGGTAAATGGGAGTTGCATAATCTCATAGTTGTAGGAACTTGTATAAGTCATGAAGAAAGCAATAGCAACATACTAAACGATCAAGTGCTAGGCTAACGGAATGGGTCAAGTCAATCATATCATTCTACTAATGATGTGATCCCGTTAATCAAATGACAACACATGTCTATGGTTAGGAAACATAACCATCTTTGATTAATGAGCTAGTCAAGTAGAGGCATACTAGTGACATTAAGTTTCTCTATGTATTCACACATGTATCATGTTTCCGGTTAATACAATTCTAGCATGAATAATAAACATTTATCATGATATGAGGAAACAAATAATAACTTTATTATTGCCTCTAGGGCATATTTCCTTCAGTCTCCCACTTGCACTAGAGTCAATAATCTAGATTACACAATAATGTTTCTAACACCCATGGAGTCTTGGTGCTGATCATGTTTTGCTCGTGCAAGAGGCTTAGTCAACGGGTCTGCAACATTCAGATCCGTATGTATCTTGCAAATCTCTATCTCTCCCACCTGGACTTGGTCCCGGATGGAATTGAAGCGTCTCTTGATGTTCTTGGTCCTCTTGTGAAATCTAGATTCCTTTGCCAAGGCAATTGCACCAGTATCGTCACAGAAGATTTTCATTGGTCCCGATGCACTAGGTATGACACCTAGATCGGAAATGAACTCTTTCATCCAGACTCCTTCATTTGCTGCTTCCGAAGCAGCTATGTACTCCGCTTCGCATGTAGCACGACGCTTTGTTTAGAACTGCACCAACTGACAGCTCCACCGTTCAATATAAACACATATCCAGTTTGCGATTTAGAATCGTTCGGATCAGTGTCAAAGCTTGCATCGACGTAACCATTTACGACTAGCTGTTTGTCACCTCCATAAACGAGAAACATATCCTTAGTCCTTTTCAGGTATTTCAGGATGTTCTTGACCATTGTCCAGTGATCCACTCCTGGATTACTTTGGTACCTTCCTGCCAAACTTATTGCTAAGAATACGTCAGGTCTGGTACACAGCATTGCATACATGGTAGAGCCTATGGCTGAAGCATAGGGAACATCTTTCATTTTTCTCTCTATCGTCTGATGTGGTCAGGCATTGAGTCTGACTCAACTTCACACCTTGTAATACAGGCAAGAAACCTTTCTTTGCCTGATCCATTTTGAAATTTTTCAAAACTTTATCAAGGTATGTGCTTTGTGAAAGTCCAATTAAGCGTCTTGATCTATCTCTATAGATCTTGATGCCCAATATGTAAGCAGCTTCACCGAGGTCTTTCATCGAAAAACTTTTATTCAAGTATCCCTTTATGCTATCCAGAAATTCTATATCATTTCCAATCATCAATATGTCATCTACATATAATATAAGAAATGCTACAGACCTCCCACTCACTTTCTTGTAAATACAGGCTTATCCAAAAGTCTGTATAAAACCATATGCTTTGATCACACTATCAAAGCATTTATTCCAACTCCGAGAGGCTTGCACTAGTCCATAAATGGATCGCTGGAGCTTGCACACTTTGTTAGCACCTTTTGGATCGACAAAACCTTCCGGTTGCATCATATACAACTCTTCTTCCAGAAATCCATTCAGGAATGCAGTTTTGACATCCATTTGCCAAATTTCATAATCATAAAATGCGGCAATTGCTAACATGATTCGGACAGACTTAAGCATCGCTACGGGTGAGAAAGTCTCATCGTAGTCAACCCCTTGAACTTGTCGAAAACCTTTTGCAACAAGTCGAGCTTTATAGACAGTTACATTACCATCAGCGTCGGTCTTCTTCTTGAAGATCCATTTATTCTCGATGGCTTGCCGATCATCGGGCAAGTCAACCAAAATCCATACTTTGTTCTCATACATGGATCCCATCTCAGATTTCATGGCCTCAAGCCATTTTGCGGAATCTGGGCTCATCATCGCTTCCTCATAGTTCGTAGGTTCGCCATGGTCAAGTAACATGACTTCTAGAATAGGATTACCATACCACTCTGGTGCGGATCTTACTCTGGTTGACCTACGAGGTTCGGTAGTAACTTGATCTGAAGTTTCATGATCAATATCATTAGCTTCCTCACTGATTGGTGTAGTTGTCACAGGAACCGGTTCTTGTGATGAACTACTTTCCAATAAGGGAGCAGGTATAGTTACCTCATCAAGTTCTACTTTCCTCCCACTCACTTCTTTCGAGAGAAACTCCTTCTCTAGAAAGGATCCGAATTTAGCAACAAAAATCTTCCCCTCAGATCTGTGATAGAAGGTGTACCCAATAGTTTCTTTTGGGTATCCTATGCAGACACATTTCTCCGATTTGGGTTCGAGCTTATCTGGTTGAAGTTTCTTCACATAAGCATCGCAGCCCCAAACTTTAAGAAACGACAACTTTGGTTTCTTGCCAAACCACAGTTCATAAGGCGTCGTCTCAACGGATTTTGATGGTGCCCTATCTAATGTGAATGCGAACGTCTCTAGAGCATAACCCCAAAACAATAGCGGTAAATCAGTAAGAGACATCATAGATCGCACCATATCTAGTAAAGTACGATTACGATGTTCGGACACACCATTTTGTTGTGGTGTTCCGGGTGGCGTGAGTTGCGAAACTATTCTGCATTGCTTCAAATGTAAACCAAACTCATAACTCAAATATTCTCCTCCACGATCAGATCGTAGAAACTTTATTTTCTTGTTATGATGATTTTCCACTTCACTCTGAAATTCTTTGAACTTTTCAAATGTTTCAGACTTGTGTAACATCAAGTAGATATACCCATATCTGCTCAAATCATCTGTGAAGGTGAGAAAATAACAATACCCGCCACGAGCCTCAATATTCATTGGACCACATACATCAGTATGTATGATTTCCAACAAATCAGTTGCTCGCTCCATAGTTCTGGATAATGGCGTTTTAGTCATCTTGCCCATGAGGCACGGTTCGCAAGTACCAAGTGATTCATAATCAAGTGATTCCAGAAGTCCATCAGTATGGAGTTTCTTCATGCGCTTTACACCAATATGACCCAAACGGCAGTGCCATAAATAAGTTGCACTATCACTATCAACTCTGCATCTTTTGGCTTCAACATTATGAATATGTGTATGACAACTATCGAGATTTAATAAAAATAGACCACTCTTCAAGGGTGCATGACCATAAAAGATATTACTCATATAAATTTAACAACCATTATTCTCTGATTTAAATGAATAACCGTCTCGCATCAAACAAGATCCAGATATAATGTTCATGCTCAACGATGGCACCAAATAACAATTATTCAGGTCTAAAACTAATCGCGATGGTAGATGTAGAGGAGGCATGCCAACCGCGATCACATCGACTTTGGAACCATTTCCCGCGCACATCGTCACCTCGTCCTTAGCCAATCTTCGCTTAATCCGTAGTCCATGTTTCCAGTTGCAAATATTAGCAACAGAACCAGTATCAAATACCCAGGTGCTACTGCGAGCATTAGTAAGGTACACATCAATAACATATATATCACATATACCTTTGTTCACCTTGCCATCCTTCTTATCCACCAGATACTTGGGGAGTTCCACTTCCAGTGTCTAGTCTGCTTGCAGTAGAAGCACTCAGTCTTAGGCTTAGGTCCAGATTTGGGTTTCTTCTCTTGAGCAGCAACTTGCTTGTTGTTCTTCTTGAAGTTCCCCTTCTTCTTCCCTTTACCTTTTTTCTTGGAACTAGTGGTCTTATTAACCATCAACATTTGATGCTCCTTCTTGATTTCTACTTCCGCAGCCTTTAGCATTGAGAAGAGCTCGGGAATAGTCTTGTCCATCCCTTGCATATTATAGTTCATCACGAAGCTCTTGTAGCTTGGTGGCAGTGATTGAAGAATTCTGTAAATGACACTATCATCAAGAAGATTAACTCCCAGTTGAATCAAGTGATTATTATACCCAGACATTTTGAGTATATGTTCACTGACAGAACTATTCTCCTCCATCTTACAGCTATAGAACTTATTGGAGACTTCATATCTCTCAATCCGGGCATTTGCTTGAAATATTAACTTCAACTCCTGGAACATCTCATATGCTCCATGACATTCAAAACATCGTCGAAGTCCTGGTTCTAAGCCTTAAAGCATGGCACACTGAACTATCGAGCAGTCATCAGCTTTGCGCTGCCAGACGTTCTTAACGTCGTCAGTTGCATCTGCAGCAGGCCTGGCACCCAGCGGTGCTTCTAGGACGTAATTCTTATGTGCAGCAATGAGGATAATCCTCAAGTTACGGACCCAGTCCGTGTAATTGCTACCATCATCTTTCAACTTAGCTTTCTCAAGGAACGCATTAAAATTCAATGGAACAACAGCACGAGCCATCTATCTACAAGAAACATAGACAAGCAAAATACTATCAAGTACTAAGTTCATGATAAATTTAAGTTCAATTAATCATATTACTAAAGAACTCCCACTTAGACAGACATCTCTCTAGTCATCTAAGTGATCACGTGATCCAAATCAACTAAACCATGTCCGATCATCACGTGAGATGGAGTAGTTTTCAATGGTGAACATCACTATGTTGATCATATCTACTATACGATTCACGTTCGACCTTTCGGTCTCCGTGTTCCGAGGCCATATCTGTATATGCTAGGCTCGTCAAGTTTAACCTGAGTATTCGCGTGTGCAACTGTTTTGCACCCGTTGTATTTGAACGTAGAGCCTATCACACCCGATCATCACGTGGTGTCTCAGCACGAAGGACTTTCGCAACGGTGCATACTCAGGGAGAACACTTCTTGATAATTAGTGAGAGATCATCTTAAAATGCTACCGTCAATCAAAGCAAGATAAGATGCATAAAGGATAAACATCACATGCAATCAATATAAGTGATATGATATGGCCATCATCATCTTGTGCTTGTGATCTCCATCTCCGAAGCACCGTCATGATCACCATCGTCACCGGCGCGACACCTTGATCTCCATCGTAGCATCATTGTCGTTTACACCATCTATTGCTTCTATGACTATCACTACCGCTTAGTGATAAAGTAAAGCAATTACAGGCGTTTGCATTTCATACAATAAAGTGACAACCATATGGCTCCTGCAAGTTGCCGATAACTTCGGTTACAAAACATGATCATCTCATACAATAAAATATAGCATCACGTCTTGACCATATCACATCACAACATGCCCGGCAAAAACAAGTTAGACGTCCTCTACTTTGTTGTTGCAAATTTTACGTGGCTGCTACGGGCTGAGCAAGAACCGTTCTTACCTACGCATCAAAACCACAATGATAGTTCGTCAAGTTAGTGCTGTTTTAACCTTCGCAAGGACCGAGCGTAGCCACACTCGGTTCAACTAAAGTTGGAGAAACAGACACCCGCCAGCCACCTGTGTGCAAAGCACGTCGGTAGAACCAGTCTCGCGTAAGCGTACGCATAATGTCGGTCCGGGCTGCTTCATCCAACAATACCGCCGAACCAAAGTATGGCATGCTGGTAAGCAGTATGACTTGTATCGCCCACAACTCACTTGTGTTCTACTCGTGCATATAACATCTACGCATAAAACCAGGCTCTGATACCATTATTGGGGAACGTAGTAATTTCAAAAAAATTCCTACGCACACGCAAGATAATGGTGATGCATAGCAACGAGAGCGGAGAGTGTGTCCACGTACCCTCGTAGACCGAAAGCGTAAGCGTTAGCACAATGCGGTTGATGTAGTCGTACATCTTCATGATCCGACGGATCCAAGTACCGAACGTACGACACCTCCGAGTTCAGGACACATTCAGATCGAGGACGTCCCTCGAACTCCGATCCAGCCGAGCTTTGAGGGAGAGTTCCGTCAGCACGACGGTGTGGTGATGATGATGATGTTCTACCGACGCAGGGCTTTGCCTAAGCACTGATACGATATTATCGAGGTGGATTATGATGGTGGGGGCACCGCACACGGCTAAGAGATCCAAGGGATCAATTGTTGTGTCTATGGGGTGCCCCCCTCCCCCGTATATAAACGGGGGAGAAGGAGAGGGCCGACCAAGGGGAGGAGGCGCGCCCAAGAGGGGCAATCCTACTCCAAGTAGGATTCCCCCCTCTTTCCTAGTCCAAGTAGGAGAGGGGAAGGAAGGGAAGGAGAAGGAGAAGGAAGGAGAGGGAGGAAAAAGAGTAAAGGGGGGGGCGGCCCCCTAGTCCAATTCGGTTTGGGCTAGGGGGGGGGCGCCCTGCCTCCTCTCTTCCACCACTTGGCCCATGAGGCCCATTGCTTCTTCCTCGTTTTCCCGTAACTCCCCGGTACCTTCGAAAATACCCAAATCATTCGGAACCTTTCTGATGTCCGAATACAGTTGTCCAATATATCGATCTTTACATCTTGACCATTTCGAGACTCCTCGTCATGTCCCCGATCTCATCCGGGACTCCGAACTCCTTCGGTACATCAAAACACATAAACTCATAATATAACCGTCATCAAACTTTAAGCGTGCAGACCCTACGGGTTCGAGAACTATGTAGACATAACCGAGACACGTCTCCGGTCAATAACCAATAGCGGAACCTGGATGCTCATATTGGCTCCCACATATTGTACGAATATCTTTATCGGTCAAACCGCATAACAACATAGGTTGTTCCCTTTGTCATCGGTATGTTACTTGCCTGAGATTCGATCGTCGGTATCCTAATACCTAGTTCAATCTCGTTACTGGCAAGTCTCTTTACTCGTTACATAATGCATCATTCCGTAACTAACTCATTCGCTACATTGCTTGCAAGTCTTATAGTGATGTGCATTACCGAGAGGGCCCAGAGATACCTCTCCGACAATCCGAGTGACAAAACCTAATCTCGAAATACGCCAACTCAACATGTACCTTTGGAGACACTTGTAGAGCTCCTTTATAATCACCCAGTTACGTTGTGACATTTGGTAGCACACAAAGTTTTCCACCGGTAAACGGGAGTTGCATAATCTCATAGTTGTAGGAACTTGTATAAGTCATGAAGAAAGCAATAGCAACATACTAAACGATCGAGTGCTAGGCTAACGGAATGGGTCAAGTCAATCACATCATTCTACTAATGATGTGATCCCATTAATCAAATGACAACACATGTCTATGGTTAGGAAACATAACCATCTTTGATTAATGAGCTAGTCAAGTAGAGGCATACTAGTGACATTAAGTTTTTCTATGTATTCACACATGTATCATGTTTCGGTTAATACAATTCTAGCATGAATAATAAACATTTATCATGATATGAGGAAATAAATAATAACTTTATTATTGCCTCTAGGGCATATTTCCTTCAGGTTCATCATGGTGAAGCTATGAACGTCAATGTTATTGACTACGTGGAAGCAGCAGATCGCCATCTTGATCTGCCTGATGCTCATGTGGAAGAGGGGGAGGAGGTGGTGGTGGTGGAGCTAGTGAGTTTGACCAATGTTGAAACAATGCTACGAAATGCTCGTGCATTTCGTGAACTTGCACCTACAAAAGAAAAATGGTGGGCCCGCATGTTGGAACAATGCAACGTGGCTGTCACCCCAGGAAATAAGCTGTCAGTATTCTTAGCTCTGGTCGCCTTTCTTCAGTTGAAGACATCTGAGCGGATGACCAACAAATCATTCGATGCGATGTTGGCTGCTTTCCGCAAATCTTTCCCAGATGTGT
This sequence comes from Triticum dicoccoides, assembly GCF_002162155.2. Lineage (NCBI taxonomy): Eukaryota > Viridiplantae > Streptophyta > Magnoliopsida > Poales > Poaceae > Triticum > Triticum dicoccoides. The sequence continues at coordinate 572,839,377 of NC_041393.1, forward strand.
CTGAGCTGCCACACACCTACAGTAAAATGAAGAATTTGCTTCATGTAGCTGGAATTGGATATGATATGATTCATGTTTGTAAGAATAATTGTGTTCTATTTCGGAAGGATTATGCCAACTTAAGTGAATGCCCGAAATGCAAATCATCAAGATGGAAAGATGGCGATGCTGTGAAGAGGGTTCCTCATAATGTTCTGAGACATTTTCCAATTATACCAAGATTGCAGAGGTTGTTTCATGATGTTGAAACAAGAGAGGATTTACTATGGCATTCTAGGAACCAGGAGTACAGAGATCAGAATGTAATGAGCCATCCATCTCATGGTAGTGAGTGTAAAAGCTTCAATCATAAACACAAAAGTTTGCTGCTGACCTGAGAAACATTAGACTTGGCTTAGCTTCAGATGGATTTAACTCATTTGGCCACCGGAGCGCCACATATAGCATGTGGCCGGTGCTTGTCATCCCTTACAACATGCCTCCAAATGTCTGCACCAAAGAATCAAATTATATGATGGCCAATGCTTGATTTATTCATGGAGCCTCTTATGGAGGAACTTCAACAACCATGGAGGGGTGTTCTCACTGGAGAAATATATAGCAGCCCACAAGCTGATTTCTTTCTGTGTGCTGTTATAATTTGGTGCATCCATAATTATCCGCCTTTGGGTACTATGTCAGGGCGAACGACACATGGTTACAATGCATGTGTTCGCTGTGACAGGAATCCGCTGTCATACGCAATACTTAGCAACATATGTTACATTGGCACCGTTGTTTCCTTGCCAAGGACAAGCTGCATCCTAGAAAATACCGAAGACATGTGTTCAATGCAAAGCATGAAAACCGTGATGCGCCAAATAGACTCACCGCCGATGAGTTGCAAGTGGAATTAGAGAACACTACAAAAAAATACACTTCCGTGATGATACGTGTTTGTCATAGTAGGTCGCATTTTTTGTCATGCATGTACATCCATGACAAATTTATGACAGAATCAAGATAGTCATACCTATGCTGTCGTAGAAGTGTTCCATGACATTACCAAAATTATCATCATGGAAGTGTCCACTTCCATGATGATAAATCGCGCGTCACATAACTAATTTCGTCAAGGGTGACCGACACGTGGCATCCACCATAACGGAATGCCGTTAAGCTATCGGGTCGGGTTTTGGATCTGATAACCCGTTAACAGCCCCGACCAATGGGGATTTTCCATGTGTAAAATCATCATTGGCTGGAGCAAACACATGTCGGCTCACCGTTGGGACAGATGTCATCCGCTCATTGGACCGAAGGCGCCTATGATACGGCGACACGTGGCACGACCCAACAGAGGCCCATTCCTGTGAAAAGGCCAGCCCGTTTGACTTGGTCAAAAGGTGGCGGGCCGGCCCACGGAAAGCCTGTTAACTGCCTGTTCGCATATAGCCCATTTACAGCCCGCTAACCCAGGGCCCGTTACGCCCTATCTGAATTAGGCGCAATAGCGTCATCTGGGCCGTCCAATATGATTCAGCCCATTTTAACTTCCGGCCATGTGTGTCCCATGACTTCTTTCGGCCCATATGAGGACCTTTGTAACTCTTGGCCCATTAACGGCCCGTGGTGAAACTGGCCCATAATGAACAATGTATCACTTTATACCCATTAACGGCCCGTTATTCCATTGGGCCGTTTCCATCCCAAGTTATCTTTCGGCCTTCTCAGGGCCCATTGATTCTTAGGCTCATTTGCAGCATTCGGTTACATACAGCCCATTACTGTCATTTTCTGCTTGTGGGCCAAATTCAGCCCGTCGTTACAGTCGGCCCGTTTGCAGACCGTTAATACGTTGGGGCGTTTTCATGTCAAAAAAACTCGTTGGGCTATTTTCATAGAGTTATCAAATACGGCCTATTAATGGCCCGTTATGGTCCACGAATAGTACGGCCCATGATTGGTGAAATGATGATACGCCTCGTAGAAGGCCCATGGATCCTACGGCCCGTATGAGGCCCATGGATAGTACGGCCCGTAGAAGGCCCATGGACCCTATGGCCCGTATAAGGCCCATTGATCCCTAAGGCCTGTATAGAAGGCCGATGGATCCTACGGCCCGTATAGAAGGCCAATGGTCCTACGGCCGAACGAAGGCCCATGGATCATACGACCTACAGGAGGCCCATGGTTACAACAGTCCGTGTGTTGCCATGATTATTTTGGCCTAGTTACCAAAAATAGGCTATTGTGGCCACTAGAAAAACACAGAAAAAGAACTGCAGTGACTACAAGAAAACAACTAAACAAGACAATAAGGAAATAAATAAGCAAGCAATTAAGGCTAGCCTATTACCGCTATTACACATATTACATCCACTGGGCATCAAAGTTCGCCACCAGTGCAAATATAGGGAACAAAGCAGCATATTACATACACTTGGCCGTCAAAATTGGCCACCAGTGCAAATAAACGCGGCAGCAAAACAAGAGCATAAATGAAACAACTTCAGAAGAGCTCAAGAAACGTTATCCTGGGTATCCACCATGCTGGCAATAAGCTTAGCAAGCTGATTAGCTTTGTCCTGTTTGGCGCTAAAATCCTCCAACGCTTGTTGTTGCACCAGAAAGTATGCATCTGAATGCTCCAGGGACTTCTGCAGTCCTTCCACTTCTTATCGCAGCACAGCTGATCGATGTCTTTCAGCTTGTAGTTGAGACTCAAGAAATCGAACTGATTCAGACAGTGAGTTTGAATAGCTTGTGCATGCGGTAGTGGCCAGTAACTCGAACACTAAACCAAGACAGGACTTTGGGGTTGTCTCGCTGTCTTCAAGATAGTCTTCCTTAGTTGTTTTATCAGCTTTGTTGGAGACCAACAAGGATGTGTCACTATCCTAAACCTTATCTGCATTACTTCCTTTACCATTGCTTAATAAGGCACTCTTCCCCAATATTCTGTCAGCATTCTAAAAGAAGAAACAAGCAGAAACATAACAAGTTTAGCATGTACTAGTATATGAAACTCATTTCGGTGAACCAGTTCATTAGTAAGGTGGACAGGATTAAACTACCAAGTCTTCTATTGCCAAGTACTAGTACACAATAAAAGCATCAAACCAGCATATATATATGTCCTATGGTCACTGCATTGTCTTGCCAAATCAAAATAGAGACACGGTTCAAATCATATCAGTTCAAGACAAAGCAGCAGTGAAAGAATACAAAGCGTGGGAAACTACACGGCACAACAAGATTTCAGATGGGTACCACGGGTCTACATGTACAACAACACTATTGGCTCTGTTGTGATTCTAGTAATGTGCATGATATCAAAGTCAACTGTATACACAATTGAAATTGAAATCAACAGAGCTATTGATAAGAGCAAACATGTTAAAGAAACATGCGTGAACATACCTGCTGTGCCATTGGAGTTTCGATTGGATCCTTCAATTTAAAAATAAGTTCATATTAGTAAATACAGTGATACAAGAGCAAAGCAATCATAGTTAAAAAAGGCGCGCCTAAGCGAGCACTTAAGCGCGCCTAGGCTCTAGGCGTTGGCAAAATGCATTGCACATAACTACGCATAATCTGTGCATAAGCACGCACTTTGGTCAGTAAAGCGCAAGGCGGTGGCAAAACGCACAATTAATGCCTAGCGCTTTTTTGAACTATGATAGCAATGGAATCTTAAATTAGAACAGTTGTTCTTCAGGTTTAGGCACTTGTTCTACATGAATAGAGTACAGTAAGACGCAAGAATAAAATACTTAAAAATAGAAAATGAGCTCATAGACCTCACCACATTCTTGGTTCGGGACCAGTACAGAACAAGGCGTTCCCAGTCATCATCCAGTAAATGTGTCTCAGGAGAACGTAAGGGAATTTGATGAGTTTCTTTGCCGGTGAAGTACGTTTTCTTTAGGTAATTCCGATACTGCCACCAAGCATTCTTGAAGATAGCAGAGGTATTAGCACAGGTTACCTCATCCTGAGTTTCCAAATCGGTCCTTATCTATAGAGAAAAATGGGAAAATTTGTTGTATTATAACCATCATGGAGGTAGGATGTATGGGACAAAGCAAATTAATTTCCATGAATAACATTACTTACACATAACTCCTGGACAAACACTTGCAACTGGCATTTTCCTTCATCTTCAGTATAATATTTCCAAGATGGGAAGATACGCACATATGATTTAACAACATCAAATGCGATAGATGCTAAACTATGAGTGGCTGGTTGTGCTTCCTCCACAGGAATAGGCGCGCTAACTGGTGGAGTTGGGGTTCCCCGTGATAGTACTAGCCCTTTGGGCACTGGAGCTGCCTTACTAACTGTTGTTGTTTGGGAGCTCTGTGGTGGAGATGGTGATGTGTCAACAGGAACTGGGTTACTATCGGCTGGGGTTGGGGTTAGATTGGGTGAAGCTGGTTCTCTGTCCATCGCAGTAGGGGTACAATCTGCGAGAGTTTGGGTTATGTGTGGTAGGGCTGGTTCTTGTGCATGTACAACCGGGGTGCTATCTCCACCAAGAGGTAGCACTGTTTTATTTGAAGACCGTGTTTTTATTCCTCTAGATACTGGCATCACCCGCTCCAATTCAAATGGCTGATAAACAGGAAACATAGTTGAATGTACAGACATTGTATGAGAGACAGATGCAATAGATAGTGTGGAAAAAAGAGGGCATGAAATAGTTGACATGTATATTTTTTAACTAAAACAGATAGCATGACATAATTTCACATATATGATGTCTATCTAAACTGGATAGCATAGCATAACATAATTCAAAGATATGATGAATAACTAAACAGGATCGCATGACATAATTCACCTACATGATATCTAAGTAATCAGGATAACATCATTTAATTCACATATGTGATTTATATGCTAAACAGAGGGCATTCGATATGATGACTTAACTAAGAACATGGTGTTGAATATTGTGTATATGATGTCTAAACTATGTAATGCAAGACACCGTATGCATGATATGAGCAGTATAACCGTGCCAAGTTAGAGCATACACCTTAGTGGGGGAATAGGACTAGTCATCTTTCTCTGAATCCATCTCTGAGGAGCTATCAGGACCCAACAAGAGATCTGCTTCGCCAGGTAGCACTGTCTCCTCTGAAGGCCTTGTTTTCACTCCAGATTTTTCCATCTCCCACCCAAATGGCTGATTCACAGGAAGAATAGTTTAATGTACAAACATTATCGACAAATGGAAATGTAATGAAGAAAAGGATGGGCAAGATATCATTCAAATATATGATGCCTGGTTAAACAGGATGGCATTGCATATTTCACATATATTATGCCTGGCTAAAAGACATGAGACTGCATAATTCCCATATATGACATAGAAACTAAACAGGTGGCATTACAGAACATGTCTAAACTAACCAGATGACATATATGATGTCAAAAGTAGGCACTACAAGGCAACATATGCATGATATGACTAACATCATCATGCCAAGGTAGAGCAAACACCTTGGGGGGTAAATAGGAGTGGTCAGCGGCGTCTGAATACGCCTCAGAATAGATATCTTCCTCTGGATTACAATCTGGAGACGGGTGGGGAGGGTTTGCCATTGAACCCACCATGGGCGATTCCTGCATGACATTGTATTGCCGCGCAAAACTCTTCTCTTTTTCTCTACATGTTCAGCATGACTGTGTACAATATCTGACATGCATACGAAAAAAATATGGTGAGATTATGTAAGGAGAACATGCAGAAATTTAGAGTGATGGTAACAACCCGTGGATCTACGTTTTTCCGTTGAACCAAAATAACCCTAATGGATCGACGTGAATGTATAGTAATAAGTGATACAACAAGTGTACAACCTCTTTGCCGTAGTCGTGTTGACCTCAGCATCATTGGGTTGGTCGCTGAAGCGGTTGAGGCAGAGGTGGTTGTCGGAGGTGTGGAGGAAGATCTGAGGAATCTGTAGACGGCGTCCAGGGCACTGCTCTGTTGTGATGGATCGTTCTGTCGTTGGAGCAGCTCCGATGAGCCGTAAGACGTCAAGGCTGAAGCAGCAAAGACAGACATCGTCAATCTCAAGTGGGATTCTAATAGCATCTCCAATAGATGATGAAAAATGGATGTAAAATTAACATCACCAAAAACCACCTGACTACAACAGATGAGGTAAAAACTATTGACTCTGAACTTAACTATCGAAACTGAAATTTACTATGGAATCTGAATGCTACTGTCGAAACTGAACGCAATGGTAGCAGAGAGGCACTTGACATGTAGTTTAGGGAGGGCCTGTAGTTCATCTTCAACCTGCACACCCCTGAGCCGCCTGCCACCACCGGCCGAACCGCCGGCCCCAGCGCCACCTCGCCGCCCCGAAACAACTCGCCACCGCCGCCCCGGCCAGCCCTCTAGGCCCCTCCCCCACACCATGTACCCTAAGATAGATAGTGGGGTACGTCTCCGGCAAGCCCTCGTCCCCTCTGCGGGTGGTTCTTCCTTAACTCCGGTGAGCCCCCCCCCCCAACCCCTGAAAATCAACTGACCCAAAAGTTGATTCAGTCGACTGAAGTGTGGCTCAATCAAGCAGAGCAGCAGCACGAGCGAGGGGGAGAGCAGTAGAAGCAGCTGGGCGAGTGAGCGATCAAGCGAGAGCTGGAGCAGCAGCAGCAGCGCGAGTGAGCGAGGGAGAGCCAGAGCAGCAGCAGCAGCACGAGCGAGCGAGTGAGAGCCGGAGCAGCAACAGCAGATCTGGCTAGTATGGACGCCGTCGCCAAAGGGGCCTCGCACTGGGGGAGAGCCGCCGTGGAGATGTCTCCCGCGGCACCGGATTCAAGGTAGCCGCTCCATGGGGGTGCAGGACGGAGCACCGTCGGCGCCGGGAGGTCAAGTTAAGGAGAAGGTGCAATGCGATGAGTGTACAACCTCTTTGGTGGCGCCGAGTAGGCCTCGGCTTTGTCTGAGGAGTCGGTGAGGATGTTGCGGTTCCGGTGGAGCAGGTTAAGGCGGCGCTGTGGTGATGGAGCAGCCGTGATAGGCGAGGCGATCGTCGGAGCAGCTCCTTGGAGGTGGAGGACGGGGCGGCTGAACCGGCGGGACGACGAGATGGACGACGGATCCTCATCCGGGGAGGTGGACAAGGGATGTCGAGCTATTGTGGTGGACGACGTCGTCGGGAAAGAGGCTCCGGCTGGGCAGCGGTGACGTGGCGGACGGAGAAGGGTGGCATTTCGCGGCTGGAGCGGAGAGGTTATGGCGGCCTGGGATTTCAAATGGCGAAAAGGGGGCGACGGGAGGGTGAAATGTGAAGCATGACTTAGGGACGCACTTGTCCAAAATGTAGGGTGTGTTACAAAAGTACCCCCCACCAATTTGAACTTGCGGCCCTTTCCGCTCAGGGTTAGAAGGGGGATTTCGCGTGTCGGGATTTGGCAGGTGGAGGGAGTTTTCGCGTGTGTTGTAATTTTGGGATAGCAAGGCGCGGGTTGTGAAGGCGCCAGTTTTGGGAGCACGATATCTGAATTTTCGGGATATAACAAGACGCGGGTTGAATTTTAGGGACAAGCCTAACATGTAGTAATATTGTACTTGTACGTACCAAATCAATTCGCACTTCCCTCAACCAAAAAGAAAACGAAAGAAATAAAACTATTCAAACCATACAAAGAGAGAGTCTTGCCCCATTTTACTATACAAATGATATTCAAAGCTACTCCCTCCTTCCATCTATATAGGGCCTAATGCGTTTTTCGATGCTAACTTTGACCAAATATTAGAGCAATGATATATGACATGCAACTTACACAAAGCACATCGTTAACTTCATCCATGAAAGGTTTCTTTCAATGATATAATTTTCACATTCTGCATGTCATGCACTATTAATCTTGTCAATAGTAAAAGGCGGTCTTAAAAATCTCATTACGCCCTATATAGATGGAAGGAGGGAGTATGAATCCATGTTATGTCCAATTAATTTTTTTCGCTTTGTTGTATAATGCATGTAACCTACTCATACCAACATTTTAGTGCATTCCAAATGTCTATACTACCGCTGCAATTCGAACTAAATTTGAATTCATTTCTCTATATCAATAAGAATCTACAATCATGATTGTTGCCAACTTCAACCATCATAGTTTCCTTGCTATTCGCCAGATATAAATCGGACGACCTATAATGCAGGATGGCAGGCACACCATCATCAACAACTCCGTTTTTTTAAAGAGTAGAGATAAAATATATTAAATGTAGTATAACATGTTCATAAACACACCATGTGTATCACCGTTATATATATTCACACATACGTCGGTTTAAAACACTATGATAAATTCTTCAAATATCCGAAATCGCTTTTTATAATGAAGTATATATGATCTCTATTCATCTTTTACACCCACACAACCCTCTTATCTTTATAGCTAGCGCTAACTTTCTCTTGAGCATGCACACACCCGCATCCCTCTCACCCTCCCTCAGCATTCTCTAGCTCCATTGTGCAAATTCGTCTTTTCACTTTAGGTCGTTCACCCACGGTGTGTGTAGGCCCCCCAGCTCCTTCTTTACGGCACACATCGATTGATATGCCTCTCTAGCCAGGTGTGCCTAGCACAAATACAAGCTTCTCCTCTTCTCTTGTCACTGTCCATGCCTCACTCCCACCACTCTTTTCATCGTTCTTGTACTCGCACACTCCTCCCCGCTCGATATAGTATGTCTCTCGTACCACCTCCTACATGCATCCCTCTATCTCTATCCTTCTCCTCGTGCCTCGTTTGCTTCTAACACACACATGCATGTATACCAATCGATCTCCCAACATATACCTGGATCGACTTTAGCTACCCCCCCCCATCGACCGACGTACCTCACAAGTTATGTCTCTCCTTTCTCTAACAAACGGCGATTGATCTTCCTATGTAGTTATGTCTGCTTACCACAGCGACATCGTCCTCCCTCATCATTCATGCATGCCTCCTGACCCGTCTCTCACACGCACGTGCACAGACAACAAGCAGCCATCTCCTCTCTTATTGATATTGCGGGCGTGCCCTCCGTTTGTCTAGCAAGCTTATCCCACCATTTATTAGAAGCAACTCCACTACCACCCCCTCGAACACTCTAGCTCTGTCTCTCTCCCAACCTTATTCCTCTCATGCACATATGCATGGATGTCGATCGATCTCCCTTAATACATGAGGCAGATCGATCTCCTTAATACATGAGGTAGGCCTCTCTCCTCCTCCACACATATACCAGCCATTGTACCTCTATAGTTAATTGGGCCTCCCTCTTCCCCCACCACACACCGATAGTCGAGCGCTGCAGGTAGGTATCCATGCCACAGAGACAAACTACACATGTCCCCTCTCATGTTCCAGTAGGCCAGCCACTCTATATCTTTGACGTGGGCACACACAAATTCGATGGCACTCTTTATCGATCACGCGCGCACACCCACACACATCATCCCTATTTTCGATTCTATGGACACCTCAAGCCGGTGATACCTCCACTCTCTTCTCGTGGATTGCCCCCTCTATATATATGTTATATCCAGGACTCTATTTCACACACGTTGCATATGTTACATTTTTTGATTGAACCCCCCCAAAAAAAACTCTCAAGAACCCACACACTATATCACTCTAGGTTTGTATCTCTCTCACACAACCCCACGTAGGGTGGTGTATGTATACAAGAAGAGAATAGGTGCACCGTGCACGTACTCACGCTTCGTGCCCAGCCACACCCACGCGGGTACACGGTGGAGCTCATTTCTTTACGAAATGGCAGCCCACGTGCTAATTTGAACGCCTGTAGTAGTTGTTTACCTAGGGAGGTCGTGTACCACGCCTGCACAAAACAAAGTTCGACTTGACGCATTGTCGCGTTATTTTTAAATAAAGTTATAGCCCTCAATGGCACGTACACAGAATATAAAACGAGTTTTATGGAGAAAAAGGTCATCCGCTCACTATATACAATGGAGCCTTGCGTGCCTGGTTTGTCGCTCTTCAGAGTATCTCACACAAGGTTGCGGTGGCCTCTCTCTCTCTCACCATTGGTCACTGATCCGGCCGCATCTCGTCCGCCGGGGGAAAGGTTGGCCTCTCTCTCACCGTTGGTCACTGATCCGACCGCATCCCGTCCGCCGGGGGAAAGGGAGTGCGTGGCCTCTCTCTCTCTCACCGTTGGTCACTAATCCGGTCGCATCCCGTCCGCCGGGGGAAGGGAGAAAGTGCATCGTTTCTCCGTTCGACAGCGCCGAGGCAGCACGTCCCGATCTGCGGGATATGCCGTTCTCTCTGACCAAGCTCCGGCGCGGCAGGGCCTACGCCACCTGCTCGCAGATTCCGCCCGCCGCCGCTCACCTAGTTACATCCCGATGACCTCTAGGTATCCCCTCTGGCCTTGCTCCATTGCCCGTCTTCCCACATCGCTGCATGTGGATCTTCCATAGTTCTTTGCCCAAAACGTAGCTCGTCCAGCGTACTTTCCATATTGCATTATCGTCCTCACACCATTTTAGACAAACACAACCGTGTTGTTATCTTCCCTTAGGCCAAGGAATATGATTCTTTGTTGTCATCGTATGTGTCATCAACTATTTTTGGCCAGTAATTGTATCCTTTCTACCTCTTTTTTGCAAACAGGGCTATCCATTTCACCTCGTTGCTGTTGCGACCTTTTGGTGAACTGCACAAATCACTTTTTTTCTTAAGAGTGTTTTGTGAAGTTGTACTAAAATGTCACATGGGCAACGTCTCTACATTTCAGTGCAACTGCACAAAGGGAGATTGTTTTTGCTCTATCCTCCTCATCCAACTCCGAGCCTAATCTTCTCCAACTAGTTAGTCTTAAAAGAGACTGCAAAGGTGACCGGCTTCTATTTATGTGTTTATTGTTTCATCAACAGTCCTCTATTATCGTAATCACACTTAATATCTTTGGAACAGGGACGCTCAACTCTATTTTAGTGGAACTACACAAAATGATCGGAATGTTGCATGCTCCAGATAGCTACTTTTTTTCCCAACATGCCTTGTTGATTTAGACAGAGTTGGGGGGACGTTGCTGCCAATGAAAGCATGGATCAATTTTAATTTAACACCTTCTCACAACTTTGTCTTCTATTGTGATGTAATTATTAGCTCTGATCTGCTAATAATTGACATGCATTAGCAAGGAAGTTAGTTTTTTATTGTTTCCGAAAGAGCATCGATGGCAAGACACACGAAATAGAAGCTGAAAGCTCACACCATTGTACAATTTCATGTCTCGCTGGAAAATTATTTGCATAGTACATCAATTATGTAAACAAATGATGGAAGCTTGATAGCATTGCCAGAAGCCTCTTCATCATCCGGGTCCATGTGCCATGCACAAAATTATACTCCTTCGTTCATAAATATTTGTCTTTTTACAAATTTCAAACGGGCATATTTTAGAGTGTAGATTCACTCATTTTGCTTTGTATGTGTACTCCCTCCGTTCCTAAATATTCTATTCGTCTTTCTAGAGATTTCAACAAGTGACTAAATACGGAGCAAAATGAGAGAATCTACACTCTAAAATATGTATATACATCCATATGTGCCAGTCCATTTGAAATCTCTAAAAATACAAATATTTGAGTAGTCACTCGTTGAAATCTCTAGAAAGACAAATATACTCCGGAGTATATTTAAGAACCGAGGGGGTAGTGCACAACCGCATGGGAGACTTAGCCCGGTCGTTGCGCCGCATTAATAGTGAGTAATGAGCAGTCGAATCGTAAGCCCCACCTTTCCCACTGTAAGTTGCTCTGAAGAAGCAACCATCAATAAGCTCTTCTTTGAATCTGCTCATACTACTCCATCCGTCACTGTTTATACAGCGTGCTTCAGAAAAAAGAAAAAAGATCTGTGGGACCAAGGCGACTAGCGATCGGCCTGAAAAATAGCATTGGTAGTTATAGCACGGCGTCTATTACTAGTAGACTAGCCACACTGGGAGTAACTTCGGTAGTAACATCGAGTCCAACTCAACAAATTTGCTTATGTGGCAATGAGTTAATGAGGAGAGATGTAGTACTAGTAACTTAGCTAGTTACTGTAACATCACATGTCCCAATGAAATATGAGTCTATAACCTAATAAATGAAGGTTTGAATGTTACCACACTTATGTTACTACCCACTACTGAGGTAGTAACATAGTCTAGGGATATGTGTATGTTACTAGTGTATGTTACTCTTCATTGTGGCTAGTCGTAGAGGGAATAATGCGTACACACATGCATGCAGTGCTTCCACCCTGGGTACACACATGCATGCACTTACTCCACTCCGCAGTTACATGGAGAGAAAATTGTGGACTTTTTGCGGTTACCACGCCCTAATTAATTGAGCATTAAACCAACCGTGTCTAAAGTCTCTCTGGTGGTGGAAATGCATTAAGAGAAATGCATCATAATGAAGCGCGCCCTGTAAACTGTGACGGGGGGAGGAGTAGTATGAAGGTTCAAAACCAAGTACGTGTATGGATAGTCAGTCAACGCACCTCCTCTTGGCATATCACTAACACGTGGGACAGGAGTGTGAGCAAACCAATCTCAATTGACGGCAAAGAGCCAACCAGTCGTTCCTTGAGAGAGACGAGGAGCGAGAACACACAAACGGGTTCGCATGGAGGCCAAGATATATTCGAGCATGGTTGGTTGATCGATATCATTCATTACATGTTGGGCTGCCGTCTTCCGCCCTTCTCCGGAATAAATGTGTACTTTATCAGAGATAAAAAGAAATAAGAGTACAAACGCTCCACCATGCGGTTCTAGTAGTAGTACTACTCGTACTACTACGCTTCGCTATTCGCCTCTTCGTGAAGTCGAACAATGATGGTACTCCGCATGTTGGGTACTACAGTGTATGCCTCTGACAATCTGACACCGAATGGACTGATGCATGTCCACCGAGGGTAGGTTGCATTAGTCAAAAGGCGTAAGCGAGCTTCACCTTGTCCTGCAAGCTTCTCCTCGTTCTGCGAGTTGACGGGACACACCAAAAAGTAGTGCTAGTCCATACTCCCTCCTTTCCGGTTAATATGGCTCAATCTTTTTTGCGGGTAAATGAGAGAGCTTTATTCATATATAAGCATTCTTAGGACGATCAGCCAAGACCCCGCAAAAAAAGTAGGAAGCGAGGTGTTTCATCAAGCCAGCTCTCGGCCACATTCAAAGTGCAGCAAGCACGGTTCGCACGAAGATGTGCCGCAAGGTTTGCTGACCTGTTTACATGCTGAATAAAAAAAAAGAGGAAATATTACCGAGGCTACTATTTGTAACAGGATATGAGCCAGAATTAAGCGAGAATTGTGGCGAGTGTTCCATGCAATCAACTTCCATTATCTCATGCGAGAACCCTCGAAGAGAACCAAATGTGTTGAAGATTGCTTTATCACATTTTAAAATTATAATAAGAGTGCAGATGCTCCTCCATCCGGTTCCTAGTACTAGTATAGTACGTACCTTTATAGACTATATTAGTAAACTTTGCGCTTGGCTGTTCGCCTATTCGGGAAGTTGAACAATAGTAGCACTAGTAGTATAGTGTATGCTTCTGGCAATCTGACACTGAATTAACTCTTGCACGTCCACCGCCTGAGCGAGGGAGAGCTTGCATTAGTCAAAAGTTTCTCCTTGTCCTGTGAGCCACCACGCGCACGTAATGCTAGTCCATACTGCCTCCTCTCCGGTTAATATGGATTAATTTCAAACGAGATAAATACACTATATGTCACTGTATATTTGTAAAAATACAGTCAGTGGACTTCATAATACGCTCATTGCGCTCAATATATATATATATATATATATATTCCGGTGTTTATATGGTCACTAGCTCACCCTGACTCAGTATGTGTGTGCATGCACGTGTAGGTTGAGCACTTAGCGTGACCGTGTGTGTTCCGTCGTTTGCTCGGACATGCATGCATTAGGGCGTCGCGCGCGTTTTTGCGTCCATGTGTACGTGTGACTATTGCATACACGTAGGGGGAGTACATGTAGGGGCCACTAAGGAGCAGTCAAATCACCCAGTAAGTTAGTCGAAGAAGCAACCATCATTTCACTCTTCAATGACACGTACGCAATATAAAATGGTTGATATGGAGAGAAAAAGAACACCACTATATATATACACTAGCAGGAGCCTAAGCTACAAGCCTGCTTGCTAAGGTTGCTCTCTTCACAAGCATAGAACGACGGGCCTGATCCCGCAGCTGGGGGAAGGGAACAATGTTCTGCATAGACGCGGTCGACATCGGCGAGGGAGAAAACCCACAGTCGGTGCGTCCCAATCGGGGGTCACCGCGCTTTGGGCCGATGCCGCGTCCCAACCGCCCGTCTAGCTACAGCCCAACGTCCCAGGTAGTCCATCTTCCTTTTGGAGCCGGCTTGCTCCACTGACGTAGCTCCATCTCCATGTCGATCTTTCTCTACTTCTACCGGCTTCTACTTGTGATGAGTTTATGTCTCAACTAGTGCCAGTACTATTATTCTAATCACACTACTTCAATATCTTTGCCATCGGGGATGCTCAGGTCGATTTTAGTGGAACTGCACAAAAGCATCGTATGATCCAAGGGTGCCAGTCGTCTTTCCTTTGACAGGTTCTACCTGGCCAGGGAATTAAATCATGTTTACGGTTTAGGGTTTAAGTCGTAGTGACCCCATCAGCAGTTTTTCTTTCATACACGCTCTCACAACTTTTTTCTTTAGTTGTGAAGTAAATATTGGCTATGACCCGTGAATCATTGAGATGCATCAGCATGCGTGTTAGTTTTCCTTTGTATTTGATGGAATGTTGTAACGGGGCAACCTTGGAATAGGAATGAAAATGGAGTGGAAAGTTTCCGTTTTTCCGGAGAAAAAAAGGAAACGGAGAGAAACCAACGTTTCATTTTGTTGGATCGCGCCATCGAGCAAAACCAATGTTTAAATCACGTCTGTCGTGTTCATGTCTCACCCTCCTCCACGGCTCAACCCCACACGGTCGCTCGGCATGCCACTCACCGCAAACCGAGTATACAATAACTTTCCCGCCTACTTGTCGATGGATCGCGCCATGGAGTACTACTAGCACTACTGGAAGAGATTGACGAGTTGGGGGAGGACAGCTAGCTGTAGCACGGACTCCCAAAAACTTTTTACATGCATGTTGTAGCCGGCTATTACGACCTTTGAACACGGAGCAGCCGCGTGCACCCGGAAGCGGCGCGGGCGACGCTCTCTCGGCCGGTGCGCCGCTTCAATGCCGGCGCCAGTGAGAGGTCACGTCCGCTCTGGCCGGGCATGAATGCGGCACTGACCGTTTCGGGCGGGAAGCACGCGCGGGTGATGAAGAGGGTTCGGGTTGGTCAGGACCGGCCGTGGCAGCGGTCCAGACGTGCGCAAACAAGAGATGATGTACGTTAATATTGCTGCGTATATAATTAACAACGTAAATAATGTGCCAGTTGGACAAATATAATTGGAGATGGAGATGGAAATGGAATTTTACGTAAACACGGATATGCATGTCTATGTCTATGTGTGTGTGCGCGACGACTCTCGCGACCTGGAAGCGGGGGCGTGTTTTTGATCGAGTTTTCTTTCTTGGTACATTAGAAAATCAGTTTGTCCAATTCACATCTAGATGCTATTTAAGGATATCACATCTAAGCTCCCACAAGTATATAATGTAGCAACAAGAAACAAAAAAACTAGGACAAAAAAAGTAGACAACAAACAGAGTGGACATCAACTTAGATGTGACATAACTATGTCAAATCTAGATGTGTCCTAGACAGACCCTTAAAAAATTGTCCGCCAGTTTTCGTTTCTTTTTTCCGGGAACACGCGTATTCTATTTAAAACCACTGCTATGGAGAGATTTTTTTACTCCATTATAGCCTCTTTTTTGATAGAGTTTCTTGCATCTCGCTCTCTCACCCTCTCCATATCAAAACAAGATGACAGTGTCCAGTCTATCTCTCTCCTCACCAGTGGTCACCGATCCGGCCAAATCCCGTCCACTGCGGGAGGTGAGGAGGTGCAGCGTTGATGTTGTCGCCGTCAGCGAGGGGAGGAGCCGATGCGCACCGTCCTCTTGGATCCGGCGCTAGCGCGGACAAAGATCCTCCACGCCCTTGTTCGCTGCCGTCGTGTGGGAAGATCCCGCCCGCCCGCCTAAACGACATCTCGCCCACCTGAGGTATAACTTCTTGTACTGGTCCAGCTCCCCATGTCGCTGCGTGCGGGTTTTCTTCCATGCGACTACTCCCCAGCTCTCCATGCATAGTAGCTAGGGTTCGTCGGCTGGTCCAACATCACCTACTAGTACTATTATAGAGGAAATGCCAATCGAAAAGTTGTCATGATTTATGCCTCGGTGGAGGTATACATGTTGTTTCGACAAAAAGTACATGGTGGTTGTGCGGTTATTGTCCATATGGTGGTAGTACTATCACTGGTTAAATGAAGAAATGCTTTTTTTCTAGGGTATCCTGGTTTAGTTCCCATCAAGATATAATTATGATGCTTCTGTTTGTTGGTGTACTTTTCATTAACCCTTTTTTATATGTTTGGAAACAGCGATGCGTGTCTCCATACCTAGGCATGTCTTCCTCAATTTTAGTGGAACTGCACAAAATTGGATGGCCATTGTTGTTCCACCTCACTGTCCTCTGCCACGTGGTTCTTCCTGCCTCGAGCTTAATTACTGAGAAGAAACAGACCACAGTGAGGATTTGTTAAACTTCATAGGTGCCTCACCCAAACTTGATGCCAAATGGATGATGCATCACCATGATGACCTATCGATGCTCATGGTCGCGCCTCATGGTTGCGTCGGCTGGTGAAGCTGATCGATTTTCAATGAAAAACAAGTTGTCTTCCATCGGTGCTCTTTGCTTGTTACGCACAAAGATGATATCCTTCGTCAGTTCACCTTGGTTGCGTTGGAGACGCGGTCGTCTTTCACGTTGGTGCAATTTTATCACACAATTGGCTATGAACCAAATGTTTCCTCGAAGAAGGATTGACGTTGGTACTAAGAGCATAAGTTTTGTATTGATTTCTAAGCCTTCTCACAACTTTGTCTCCAGCTCCCTTGTAATTTTATTTGTCCAGCTATTAACTTTGATTTAAAAAATGGTGTGGACTAAAAACCCGGATGGACGTAGTAGCCCTCCATTTTTATTTACTCCGCATATTAGATTTGACTGAAGTCAAACTTTGTAATACTCTCAAACCTTTCTGATAATTGAAATTAAAATTCTTTATTTATACACACTCTCACATGTTTCCGATAAATTTTTTTGACTATAAACAGTAGGGTAAACACCCCATTGCAACTTTTATTAATTAAAAGAAAAGGAGAGGAAACAATAGTCTTGTGGGCTTGAGCTAAGCCCAACTAAAAAAAGAAGAAGAAGTATTGAAAGAAACTACCAAAAAAAGAGAAGCTATACAATAGCTAAGCACAAAACTAAAAAACACTAAAAAGAATAGCAAGGAGAACTATACAAATTACAACATAGAATCCAGCCAAGCAGAGAAATGCACTTCATATTTCTTTTTGATCCTGTATTTCAGAAGCTTGAGTTCCTCAGTGAAAATATGTTTCCAGCCCTGAAATGAGGGAGTTATATTATCAAAGATTTTGTTGTTTCTAGATATCAAAATACGTTTCCGATAATTTGGCCCATGTGTGGTTGTTCACTTAAGGGAGGGTAGTGTACCCACACGTGAAGGACAGGAAGTGCGACCAGGACGCGTGGGCGTGGATCGTTAGTTCATCGGAAGTAGTACTCCCTCTATACATTAAATAAAGAGTTTCGTTTCGTACTTACACAATTTAAAACAATTTTTATGGAGAGAATAAGAAAACCACTCCACTATATATTAGTCGTATACACACGAGAGTAGTATATGGACGCAGCTTCATTAACTTAGTGCACCTACCTTTGGGTTTATGACAGGTGGGCCCAAAATGTGGCTGGCTCACCTGTCATACAGCCAAAAGCAGATGGAGACATGGAGTGAAGGCACCGGAGCTCAGTCCGTACTACATTAGTATATATATAAGCGGGAGCCTCAGCGCTTGTTCGCTAGGGTTTGCACTCTCCACACGCTCGCCGCAATACATATATGTTACACGCTGGAGGCTCAGCGTTCATTTGCTAGGGTTTGCTATATTCAGAGTCTCTCACCCTCTCTTCACCAGATCTAAACAAGACACGTTGGCCTCTTGTCTCTCTCCCCCTGCACAGCTGGTGAAGGAGGCGTCCGTATCCCCTCGCACCGGGAAGGGGAGGAGGTGCAGCGTTAACTCTATTGCCTTCGACGAGGGAGGCAATCCACTGCCGGCTGTGCTGTTCTCTTTCACCCAGCGCCTGTGTGGGAGGGCCACCGACCCCTTCTTCCTAGCTGTTGTACGTAGTGTGGGCAGATCCGGCCTCCCACCGCACGCCTTGCCACATCCCCACGACCCTAAGCTATAAGTTTCTTTGAAACCGTCGTTGCTCTAGCTGCATGTGGATCTTTTTCAATCTGTAGTCGAATCTAGGTCTTGGTTCAAAGAGGAAAGAAAGGTGCGGTGGGGTGGAGCATGAATCTAGGACGTGGTTTAATGAGGAAAGGAGGGAGGAAAAGTAGTATAGACTGGCTATCCAGTCGCTTTGTTGGTCAAAAAGGGAAAAAGGGGGTAACCCAGTACACACATATGTAAGGAACCGATCTCTTTGTTGAAAAGGGAAAGAAACTGGGGGGGGGGGGTCAGGTAGTTTGTGCAGGACTAGATTTGCTGCCCTCACATAGGAAAACGTTCAAAGAGAACAAATATGGGACCAACACAGATATGCTGCTTGGCTACATACTCTGCATCACCCATTTATACGTGTGGACGCACATGGTGCTAGCATGTCCCATACAACTATTTTGCTGTTGTTAATCTAAGAATGCCGCCGAAAAATTGAAGCAATGCCCTGTTAAAAGTAAATTACATTTTTTGACGAATGTTGTTTCAAGAGAGTTTCTCTGTTAATATGAATCAATGCTACCGTTTTAGAAATGCTACTATCCTACTTTGTTTTCCATCCAAGATAAGTTAGATGCTTCTTTCTATCACCGTTTGTTTCATCCTCCTTTATCGGCAAGTAATTGTTTCCTTTTTTTCCTCTGTTAAAATAGGGGTATCGATTCAACTTGTTGCTATTGCGACATTTTGCTTTGCTACTCGAAATGCTTATGTTTTAAGAGTGTTTTGTGCAGTTCAACTTGAATGTCACACCGGTGACTTTGCTTAATTTTGGTGGAACTGCATAAAAGGAGATCGAGATTTGTTTCCAGTCTTCGTGGCGAGTTGTTTCAAATCTTGGTCTCATCCACATGATGTGCAGTGTGCTTTGAGATGTTGTACTTGTTTTGGTACTGTTTTAAATAAATGTGGAATTGAAGCTATTGTATTGCTGTCTTTTCCCATTAAGTAGTGAACAAAAATGGGACCAACCCAGACATGATGCTTGTTGCTTTGTTACAACAAACTCTGCATCACCCCCTTTATGAGTAGATGGAAGCACATATTGTTGTTGCGCCCACTCTCCCCTGGAACTGTTTATGCTTTTCGTTAATCTAATGCCGCTGGTAAAATTAAGCAATGCCACTCTCAGAATTAATTAACTACTGAATCTTAGTTCAAAACTACAACACTTGTTAGGAATGGTACTATCCTTCTTTGTAGTTCTTTCTACATGTTTAACCAAGGTATTGTTAAGATAATGTCTCTTTAAAAATGAATCGGTTGCATTGTTTTAGGAATGGTACTTTTCTGCTTTGTCGTTCTTTATACATGTTGAACCAAGGCATGGTTAAGATAATGTCTCAGTCAATATGAATGAATCACACTGATGGAGAATTGCTCCTCTCCTGCTTTGTTTCCCATTAAGACAAGTCATCAACCGTTATTTCTCAGTAATTGTTTCCCTTATACCTACTGTAGCTTACAGGGATATCAAAATTAAAGCTCGGTTTTATTCCGACTTCGATTTTAGTTGAACTGCACAAAAGGAGCCAATGTGTCCAACGCAAACTACTGCGTTACTCGGTCCAGTTGGTCGTTCCACTTTGTAGAAAGAAGCAGTCACTAGATGCGGTACATTATAGAAGGAATGACCGAGAAGCATTACACAGTATTATTAGACACCGGTGACATGACTAGTCTGCAGAGACCATTGGCAATTTAACAACATGTGGAGTGCCCAAACAAGTACAAGAAGCTAAGACAGGACACAATCATAGGCATTACATATTTTGAATGGGAAAAGCTTGTCAAAGTTTAATCATTGATGTTAGCAAGAAGATGTTAGTTTAATATATTGGAATTGGAAAACCTTGTCAAAATTTGCTCATTGATGTTAGCAAGAAGATGTTAGTTTAATATATTGGAATTGGAAAACCTTATCAAAATTTGCTCATTGATGTTAGCCAGAAGACATGCATTTGATATTTTTGAGTGGGACGCCCTTGCTGTGAGCAGCGTCGAGTGTTTTTTCCTGTTCCTGTGTTCAGTTTAGAATTAAATAGTTACTCTACTGAGATATTCCTGTGTTAAGAGTTTGTTCTGAATATTGTGTATGTAATGCCAGGCCTTGTGTTTGATTGCAAAGTTGAGCTTGGAATGTTGTGGCATGCGGCATCATGAGTTGTTCACCGTGCCTCCTGAGAATAATGCTTCGTATTGTTTTGCATGTCGATCTAATGCCAGTGATTTGCTTGTTAAGAAGATCATCCTCTTCTGTTGTTTTCGTGCGTAAGAAGTTCACCGTCTGATGTTTCATTCATAGCCTATATGACATGTTGGGTAGGTTAGACATGAAACCATATGATCTTCCGACCAACTCATGATATTAGGCCATGATTGGATCGTCGTTTTCCAACCAAATCCGCTTGTAAAACTGACTCTTGTAAATTAAAGCAGATGGTCTCGGGCGAAGGCGCTTGGCTGGTCGATTTCGACTAGTAAAATATCGGAAGTACTTCACACACGATAAAAACACTGAACGACACTCGGACGATTGCTAATCCAGCCGTTAGCTGTTCTTTCAGCCTTGCCCATGGATGGCATGATACGCACGTCATGCATGTATCGTCTGGTAATGTCGTCCATATAGCAATGCTCGTAAAATATACACTGGTCTCTCAAATTACACACGTAACCCATCGGTTTTACTTACAGACCTCAGGCCTTCCGATGACGAGTAAATTACACTTGTATGTTAATACATGTTTGAAATAAACCAGAGCTCCTAAGCGCGGCCTTACCGTTTCATGCCGTCTCAGTTTCTCAAAGGTGCACATAGGTGTCCGATGATCCTGGCTTCCTGAATGAGCAGCGGGCACTGTATCAGACCTCCGTAGGGGCCGCGAGGCCCTCTCCGTTGTCCTTCCAGTTGTTGCGCTCACCGTGGCGCCGAGCATTGTTAACATGGTCAATGAACATGAGGATTCAGGAGATGACTTTATTTTGACTGGATGACACAAGGGACCCACTAGGGCCATAGCCGTACGTACGCAAGTGCCTCCTTATTATGTACAACTATATTTTTTTTTGCTTTCTCCTAGTTTCCTGACATCAAGGTCCCACACCATTGTCAACCTATGTAGTCAATATAAACGAAAGAATTGCACAAGGTGCGGCCGATAGTTGGGACCAAGCAGCTCGAGCAGTATTTGTGTTTTTTGAGGCGTGAGCACTGCAGAGTTTTTCTTGGCGATGATTTCATTGTTGTTTAGAGGAGAGCAGGGTATTAACTGGGCAGGCTGTGGCCCGTCTAGCCCAGGCCAGATATCCACCCCAGATACTACTTTTTTCAAGATGAAAATGGCTAGCCCAGCTATACGTCTTTTTGAGGAATACCCAGGCAAGGTCAACTTCTTATTCTCCGCCCCGCTGTGCTGCAAATCTTTCCTAGGAGGGATGCATTAGGCTTAACAGGAAAATGGGCTTTAAAAATAATAAATGGGATGTAATTATAAAAACTGGGCAGTAACTATAAAAAAATGCACCAAACATGAAATTAGTTTATAAAATATTATATATGGATTTTGAAAATCTTAAATTTTCATTGTTGCACGCGCAATGTTTCGTTGGATTTTTACGTAATACAAATTTATATTTAATCTGAATAGAAATTTCGGGATAAAAATATTTCGGATCCCATCAAAATGTGGGAAATTTTATTGAATTCTGTCTTCAACGGTTGGTTGAAATTATTAATCGTTGTCCTAGCTAGAAAATGGGTTGTACTTTTAACAAACTGTAAATGGGCTGTTGTAAATTCCATTAGAATTCAAAAATGGGTTGTACATTCTTACAAAACGCAAATGGGCTATAAGTTCTCTGCCACACACTTGTGGGCCTACTAAGTGACGCGTCCCCTAAAAAAATAAGTTGACGCCTATGCAAGGCTTTGTCAACTTATGATAGTCAACACGCGGTTCTAGCAGCAGTGGTCGTTGGATGTCTATCCAACGGATGTCGTGCTTCTTCTTCAATCTCGGATATTCTTAGCTTCGGCCGCCCAAAAAATGATTCCTCCCCCTGACATCTGGGGCGCACCGTTTCGGAGGCTGACCTGTGGGCCTACTAAGTTGGAGCGTACCAAGGGCTTTGTCAACTTAGTCAATATAAACGATTCTAGCTTCAGTGACCGTACGATGTCCATCCAACGGCCGTAGTGCTTCTTCAACCTCTGGTCTTCTTGGTCCAGCCGCCCAAAGCAGCGTCGGTCGTGCCGCCTCCTCCTGCCTCCCGTGGCTGGCTGTGCTGCCGCGGAGGCTTCACCACCCCCATACTACTCCCACCGCTGGCCAGGCCATCCCTCCACTCACCCACAACCCCTGTTGTTCTACGGCGATGACAGCCTCACACCGCAGCCGAACCAGTGAACCCTCGTACTCCTCTCAGTGCGGGCTTCCACTGCTACGTCTTCCCCGGCTCCGCGTCGTCCCCTTCCTAGGCGTCATCGTCGTCCACCGCCCTGGTGCTCTCGGCGCGGCGTGGTCAATGTGGTCAATGACCGACTTCCATCGGAAGAGTACTATACATGGAGAGGCTGACAGCTGGGTCCATGGTGGCCGCAAGGAAGTGCCTCCTTATTACGCGCAAAATAATTATTCCTCCACCTGATAGCAGGGACCCACCGGATGGGCCACCTTATTTCGTGAAAAAATGTTTCCCCCCGACTGCTGGTACCAACCGGACGGGCCACCGTATTTCGCGAAAAAAACGTTCCCCCCACTGTCAGCTCGGACCCACCGGAAGTGCCTCTTTATTATGCACAAAAAAATGAATACTCCCCCTGCTAGCTGAACTCACCTTGGTGGGAAGCTGACTTGTGGGCCTACTAAGTTGACGGGGACGGAGGGCCTTGTCAACTTAGTCAATATGAACGATTCTAGCTCCAGTGACCGTACGATCTCCATCCAACGGATGTGGTGCTTCTTCAACCTCTGGTCTTCTTGCTCCAGCCGCCCAAAGCAGCGCCGGTCGTGCCGCCTGCTCCTGCCTCCCGTGGCCGGCTGTACTACCGCGGAGGCCTCACCGCCTCCATACTACTCCCACCGCTGGCCAGGCCATCCCTCCACTCCACTCACCCACACCCCCTATTATTCTGCGGTGACGGCAGCGCAGCCGAACTAGTGAACCCTCGTACTCCTCTCCGCGTGGGCATCCACTGCCGCGTCTTCCCCGGCTCCGCGTCGTCCCCTTCCTAGGCCTCGCCATCGTCCACCGCCGTGGAGCTTTCGACGCGGCGTGGTCAATGTGGTCAATGACCGAATTCCATCGGAACAATACTGTACGTGAAGAGACTGACGGCTGGGTCCACGGCAGCCGCAAGGAAGTACCTCCTTATTATGCGGAAATTAATTATTCCTCCACCTGACAGCAGGGACCCACCGGACGGGCCACCAGTATTTTGCGAAAAAACATTTGCCCCTGACTGCTGGGACCCACCCGACGGGCCACCGTATTTCGCGAAAAAAACATTCCCCCTGCTGTCAGCTCAGACCCATCGGAAGTGCCTCCTTATTACGCACAAAAAAATGAATACCCCCCTGCTAGTTGGGACCCACCTTGGTGGGAGGCTGACTTGTGGGCCTACTAAGTTGACGGGGACGAAGGGCTTTGTCAACTTAGTCAATATAAACGATTCTAGCTCTAGTGACCGTACGATGTCCATCCAACGGCCGTAGTGATTCTTCAACCTCTGGTCTTCTTGCTCCAGCCGCCCAAAGCAGCGCCGGTCGTGCCGCATGCTCCAGCTTCCCATGGCCGGATGTGCTGCCATGGAGGTCTCACCGCCCCCTACTATTCCCGCCGCTGGCCAGCCCCTGCGGCGACAGCAACCTCACACCGCAGCTGAACTAGTGAACCCTCGTACTCCTCTCCGCGCAGGCTTCCACTGTCGCTTCTTCCCCGGCTCCCCGTCGTCCCCTTCCTAGGCCTCGCTGTCGTCCACCGCCCTGGTGCTCTCAGCGCAGCGTGGTCAACATGGTCAAGGAACGACTTCCATCGGACGTGGGCTGTATGTGGAGAGGCTGACAGTTGGGTCCATGGCCGCAGCAAGGAAGTGCCTCCTTATTATGCGGAAAATAATTATTCCTCCACCTGACAGCGGGGAACCACCGGGCGGGCCACAGTATTTCGTGAAAAAACGTTTCCCCCCTGACTACTG
Organism: Triticum dicoccoides; assembly: GCF_002162155.2. NCBI lineage: Eukaryota > Viridiplantae > Streptophyta > Magnoliopsida > Poales > Poaceae > Triticum > Triticum dicoccoides. Next base: position 572,864,133 of record NC_041393.1, read on the forward strand.
GGACCCACCAGCTGCACCTTCGCACGCAAGGAAGTGCGTCCGGGAAAAAAAACGATTCGCCCCCTGACTGCTGGGACCCACCAGCTACATCTTTGCATGCAAGGAAGTGCGTCCGGGCAAAACAAACGATTCTCCCCCCTGACTGCTAGGACCCACCAGCTACATCTTCGCACGCAAGGAAGTGCGTCCGGGCAAAAGAAAAACGATTCGCCCCCCTGACTGCTGGGACCCACCAGCTACATTTTCTAGGCAAGGAAGTGCCTGACAGTCGGGACCCATCTGGTTGAAGCGTACATACTGTTGTCATTCTGGTCGCGAACGTGTATGTACATACTAGTCGATGTAGAGGCGCACGTGTCCTAGTAGAGGCGCGCACGTGTCGTAGTAGAGGCGCGCACGTAGCATGTACACGTATGTACAGCGGCCAGGGTGCAAGAAAGAAAATACGGCCACATACGTACATACGGGCAGGGTCTCGAACGCCTACTCGCGCATACATACATGGCTGGGTCGTAATGGAGAAACAGCATCGTCGTCGTGTTCATGGGGAGGCAACAAAATGCGTCGTGTACATGGGGAGGCAACGGAATGCATCGTGTTTATGGGGAGGCAATGGAATGCGTCGTGTTCATCGGGAGGCAACGGAATGCATCGTGTTCATGGGGAGGCAACGGAATGCGCCGTGTTCATCGGGAGGCAACGGAACGCGTGGGAGCCAACCGGCTTGGATGGAACAGGCGATGGAAACGAGGCCTGGCGTACCGCACAATGGAGGAAACGGCCTTGTGTTCGACCGGCCATGTTCGAAACGGGGTCCTGTTGATCGGGAGGGGCCTGGCGTACCGCAAAACGGAGGAAATGGACCTCCTACGGTCGAAACAGGGGTCCTGTTGATTGGGAGGGGTGTGGCATACCGCAAAACGGACAAAACGGACTTGTGTTGGAGCGCTACGGTCGAAACGGGGGTCCTGTTCATCGGGAGGGGTGTGGCGTACCACAAAACGGGACTCCACGGGATACTGTTCATCTCAACCGTCGACCTCTTCCAGCCTCCACGGGCTCCTGTTCATCCAGTCTCCACCGCGCACTACTCCACCGGCTACTGTTCAACCACCCCTCCACGGGCACCCCTCCACCTTCTACTGTTCATCCATCCCTCCACACCACGGGGTCCTGTTCAACCACCCCTCCACGGCCACCCCTCCACCGTCTACTGTTCATCCAGCCCTCCACACCACGGGGTCCTATTCATCCAGAGGCAACGCCACCGCTCACTGTTCATCCACCCCCCTCCCGCAACGCTCACTATTCATCCCAGAGGCAGCATCGATCGGCTTCAGTTAGCAGCAGTAGCGAAGGAATCGCTCCATCGGGTTTAGTTAACAACCATCGATCGATCGCTCGGGTTCAGTAACGTGTAGCCTGTAGTGCAATCGCTCGGGTTCAGTTAGAGCCCAACGCCTCGCTCGGGTTCAGTTAGAGCTAACACCTCACACACACGCGTGTACTTGTACGAGAGAAACGCGCATCGCTCCGCCCCCGACCTCCCACCGTAAGCGGCAACTCCCCGAAATTTTCCTCCCCCTCGCTTCTACCACGGTTTTTTCCGTCATGGAAGACTCAAAGAATGTCATGCAGCTGCGTCTCCGGCCCGCCCAGGACGAAAAGCCCATTTTCTGTCATGATTTTTTGTCATAGAAGTAGGAGCCCACCACATCTATGATGATATCGGGTTTTGTCACAATTATCGTCATAGAAGTGTCATATGTATGACAAAAAAAATTCGTTCGGCCCAAAATGTCACGGATGTGTCTTTTTTTTGTAGTGGAAGGTCTGGCATATTACACCAGGAAACCATCCTGGTAATGGTAGCGGGAAAAGAAAGTGTGGCAGGGTAGAAGAGAGATTATTGTTTACCCGTAGGTCCACTTTGTGGGAGTTGGAGTATTGTAAAGATTTGGATCTGCGGCATAATCTTGATGTGATGCACATCGAGAAAAATATATGTGATAGCATTATCGTCACACTTCTTAATATTGAAGGCAAGACGAAAGATACCTCAAAATCTAGGATTGATTTGACACACCTAGGTATCAGACAGGACTTGCATGTTCAAGATGAAGGTAAACCACGGGATATGTGTCACGCCCAATATGCGATACTATCCTAAAGAGACTCGAAGGTCCCACCAAGGATAGAACTGCATATTGAAACGCTTTTGCAAGGTGGATATCATTACATCAACATTACATAATAGATGGGGATACATACAAGAGGCATACAATGCCACACGAATACAACAATATATCATACACAATATCAACCTCCGACTACGGATGAAACACAAACAGAAGCTCAAATGACATCCACCCTGCTAGCCTAGGCTGCCGACCTGGAACCTATCCCCTGATCGAAGAAGAAGCAGAAGAAGAACTCCAAAACAAGTAACCATCGCTCTCGCGTCATGATCATCGCAAAACCTGTACCTGCAACTGATGTTGTAGTAATCTGTGAGCCACGAGGACTCATCAATCCCGTTACCATGGGTATCAAGACTAGCAAAGCTTAAAGGGAAAGGAAGGGGTAAAGTGGTGAGGTTGCAGCAGCGACTAAGCATAATATGGTGGCTAACATACGCAAATAAGAGCGAGAAGAGAGCAAGCGGAACGGTCGTGAAACTAGCAATGATCAAGAAGTGATCCTGAACTCCTACTTACGTCAAACATAACCCAAAACCATTATCAGTTCTCGGACTCCGCCGAAAAGAGACAATGACGGCTACACACGCGGTTGATGGGTTTAATTTCGGATCTGGTGTCAAGTTATCTACAACCGGACATTAACAAATTCCCATCTGCCCATAACCGCGGGCACGGCTTTCGAAAGTTTAAAACCCTGCAGGGGTGTCCCAACTTAGCCCATGATAACTATCGCGATCAACGAAGGATATACCCTCTCCCAGGAAGACCCGATCAGACTCGGAATCTCGGTTACAAGACATTTCGACAATGGTAAAACAAGACCAGCAAGACCGCCTGCTGTGCCGACGAATCCCGATAGGAGCTGCACATATCTCGTTCTCAGGGCACACCGGATGAGCACGACGTCGGGTTGGCATAGACCCTGGTTTCCCAGGGGGCGCCGGACATCGCTTAGGTTGGACCAACACTCGGAGGAGCACTGGCCCGGGGGGGTAAAATAAAGATGACCCTCGGGCTCCGGAAACCCAAGGGAAAAAGGGCTAGGTGAGGCAAATGGTAAAACCAAGGTTGGGCCTTGCTGGAGGAGTTTTATTCAAAGCGAACTGTCAAGGGGGTCCCATAAATCACCCAACCGCGTAAGGAACGCAAAATCCGGGAACATAACACCGGTATGACGGAAACTAGGGCGGCAAGAATGAAACAAAACACTAGGGATAAGGCCGAGTCTTCCACCCTTTACCAAGTATATAGATGCATTAATAATATAAAAGATATTGTTATATCCCAACATAATCCTGTCCATCATGGGGCAATCTTCAGCTTCACCTGCAACTAACAATGCTATAAGAGGGGCTGAACAAAAGCGGTAACATAGCCAAGCAACGGTTTGCTAGGAAGGGTGAAAAAGGTTAGAGGCTGACATGGCAATTTGGGAGGCTTGAGCAACAAAAGATAGGTAGCGCAGCAAAGCGATAGAACGAAGCAACTAGCATAGCAATGATAGTAGTGAGATCCAGGGTACCGGTCATCTTGCCTGAGATCCCACTAGGAAGAAGAAGAGTCCATGAAGAAGATGAACCAACATAGTCGAACGAATCCTCACGATCGCAACATTACCGGAACTAAGAAGCAACACCGGAAATAAACAAACAACATGGTAAATTCACAAGCATAAACATGGCTTGATGCACAAATAAGTATGATGCATGTCCGTTTTAATGAGGCATGGCATGGCAAAGTGCAACAAACGATACTACAAGTTAAGTGGAGCTCAATATGCAACGAGTTGCATATTGACAAAACACCACATTGACATATTTAGTTTAATCTCGTTTAGGCTACTCATCAATATTAAATGTTGTTAAACATAGCAAGAGGTGAAGCATAAGAAAACTACCTAACTAGGCAAGTTTAAATGAGGCCGGAAGAACTAACAAAAATTCCGGAAAATCCTCATGTGCATATTTTAAGTTTGGTATTGTTCTTCCCTAAACCATATTTTAGAGTTGTTAAACATGCAAGATGAGTGCATCAAGTTAAACTAGGCATTTTCCACCCCATTTACATATAAAGTTTATTATAAACCGAGCTACGGTTATTTAGTTACAAAATAAATCATTTTAACATGGCATTTAAGCAAATTTAATCAAACAACATTTAAACATATTTAACATGGATGAAAGTGGAATAATGTGAAACTAGACAAAATTCTAAGCACTTTACATGTTGAAAACATTTTAATATGATGCATGGTTATGAAGTTATTAATGCATGAACTTCAGGGGGTTTTCTGTAAATCTGTAAACTCCTGTATAATAGCTTTTTTTTAGAAGATCATGTATAATAGCTAAATTCGCGGATCTGGAAAAAAAACATGTCGGGCCGAATCTGGTGGGCACAAGCTAACATGTGGTGTGCTGGGGCGAGGGATAGGCTGGAGGCTCACCATGGGCCGAGGCTTGGCTAGAAGCAGAAGAGGTCGGCTGGGCTTGGTGGAGAGGGAGGCCTGCAGGGGCGCTGGGCCTTGCGCGGCTGCGCGAGATGTGGCCCGGCCGCTGGAGGCACGGTCAACGCAGGGACGAGGCGAGCGAGCTGCTACTGCTCGTTTCTGAAGAATAGAAACAGCAACAGGTTCATGGTGATGCAGAGACAGGCAGAGGCGTGATGCAGGGCATGGGACCAGCGAGCGCGGCCGATCCCGGCAGTCCAAGGGTCGGGGAGGCGGTTCTCGCGATGAGGAACTCCGGCAATGGCGCTGCTTGATCGAGCGAAGCAGGCCGTAGCGGGATCGAGCAGGCGAAGCAGGGGAACGGCGGCGCGAACGCGGGAACTTGGTGGGGCACCGCGGCGAGGAAGATGGTCGGCGCGAACAGGGCTGCAGCAGGCTCCGGCGAGGCAGGGGACTTGGCGTGGCAGCTCCAGGCGATGGGAATCGGCCAGATCCGAGGCCAGGGCAATGGTAGAGTTCCGTTCTGAGGTAGCCCACGGACGGAGACGAGGCGGGGTCCTGGTTCCGAGAGAGAGATGTGAGAGGAGGGACTAGAAAGCAGGGGAGGGGAAGGAAGGAGCGACGCGGGGCTCATCCGCTAGTTCGGTCGGCCGGCGACGAGGCGGACGAAGTGGCCATCGGGGTCGCGGAGCTTGTGCGCGAGAAGAGGAGCTCGGGGGTGAAGGACGAAGACGGGAGGCTGGTGCCTTGTAAGCTCGCTGTGTCTCGGGCAGGGGAGGCAGAGAGGCCCGGTGGCGCTGGGTATGGGCGAAGATGGTGGTTGGCTACTGCGATTTGGGCGGCGCTGAAAAACAGGAAGGGGGTCGGAGAGGATTTGGATCGGGAGGAGATCCCAAGGAAGAGAGTGGCGGCGCGGGGACGGGTGGATGGATGGGACAGGATCCCTAGTTTCTAGGGTTGGACGTTATAAATAGGTAGGTTGGTTAGCTTAGGGCAAAACAGACCCTCCGATTAAAATCAAATGGTCAAAAAATAAATAGGTTAGGAGAGTCCAATGGAGAAACGTGGATATTTTATAGATGTTAGGGGATGATCCGGGCCCATTGGTAACGACAGAGGGGGGTCGGGTTCGGGGCAGTTGTTGGACGCGTGCAAGAGGGGGTCGGTGGTTGTGTAGAGAGGGTCAAACAGCCAGACAAGAGGGAATTGAAAACCCGATTGGACTCGGATGGTCAACGATGGCAAGGGGGGAACGCGGCAACTACGAACGTCTACGAGTTTTATGAAAACATGCAAATGCAATGCGCGTGATGCTATGAGATGAGATGCATGACATGAACAAAAGCAAAATGGAAAAAAACAAAAACCCGACCACGAAGGAATTATCATATCGCATCTCCGGAAAAGGCAAGAGTTGGAGTTAACGAATATGGAAAGTTGTATCCGGGGCGTTACAACACTCCACCACTACGAGAGGATCTCATCCCAAGATCTAGGATGGCACCGGAGGGAAAAGAAAGAGGAAGAGAAGAGGTAAAACTAAGTTGCTTATTTGACGAACGAGTGAAACCATGAACCTTGAGAGGTTGAGCAATTTATAAGAAAGAGTACAACAGAGATGAATAAGATTGCAACAATCCGCTAGAAAAGAGGAACAAGGAACATTACGAGAACTTGAAGGTTGCAAAAACATGAATCAAGAGTTTAATGGACAAGATAGAATTCGAAACCACTCCGGTTAAAACAACATGAGAGAGGAAGAATTCGGGCAACACTCCGGTTGAACATGGAAGGAATAGAAGATGAACTTAACAAGATGAGAGGATACTTGATGATATCAACAACACACTACCTCCGGAACTATTGAAAGAATGGCACAAGGGGTAAGAAAGATTTCAGACAGCTCTCCGGTTGAGGAAGGAGGCAAAACTAGATAAGATGAGAGAACTCGAATGAAAACACGACACTCCGGCTAAACGGAGAAGCAAGGAGAAGAACATGATCTTGACAAAACAAGATGATAAGTGAAAAGAGCAACATCACAATGTCTCCGGAACGAAAGAATAGAAGTTAGATTGTTGGGATAAAGGGACGGATAAGAAAATGACATCTTCTGCCAGAAATGAAATTGGAAAGCATGCTTGCAAAGAAGAATTGAACGGAGTTGATGGAAAACCAACAACGAAACGAATAAGCTTGTAGTGGGCTTATGGAAAACATCTCAAAATTATGAGGTGACAATCGGCCACTAACTGAAACAATTGCTTGCTTGAGATCAACAAAGAGATGAAAAACCTCTTTCACCGAGAAGGATATGGAGAAAGCTTGGATCATTGATAAGCACCACAAATAGCAACATTCCTTAGGGAAGGCTTTAGGTGAAATATAACCCAAGATAACCTCCAACAAAAGATTGATTGGTTGAAAAGATCTCTTGAACGAACATAAAATGATGGATTTAGATATGTCAGTCTTGAAAACTTGTGAATCACGAAACATGAATAGAAATTTTCAAGAATGATATAACACCATCTCAAAATATAAGGTAGGAGAATTGCACTTTGAAATGCAAGAAGAAGAATACTTGAACTCCACAAAACAAAACATGTGTTTAGCACCATGTTTATTTTAGAGTGTAGCCTGGCGGATCAAGACTCCGAGAGAAAAACTTGAAGAACAAATGAAGAATGAAAAGAAACCTTGACGAACCACCATGTAGAGCCTCCATGAAGAACTACGGTAATAAAAGGATGATAAAAAGAAAGACAAGTTGAAAACACAAGGTGAAGCCTTGCGATGATTTAGATGGAGCTTTGCGATGATATAACCGAGAAAACTTGGAACTCCGGAAACGAAAAGATGAAACATCTCGAACCGGGAAAAGTGACATGATGAACAACTCTGGAAAGAAGAAACTAGGTCACTCGGATGAAACAATAATAAGAATTACGGTATGCGTATCCTTCACCAATTTAAATTGATGGCAAACAACGGATTTGGCATACTACTTATTCTCGTAGAAAGGATTAAGAGGGATATAGCGCAAACTTGAGAAGGTATTGATGGAACCACCGGTGGGATTTGGAAACAACGAATATTTGATATGATAACGAAGGAAGTGAAATCTTGAACGAACCACCGTAAGAACTGAAAATGAACATAGCAAAGGCACAATTCCCCAGGAAGAATTGGAAAACGAATGAAGATACTTGAGGGGATTTAAATACATGAGAAAGAAGAGAACATGAACTAATTATAGGATATTTGAACGATGCACCGGTAAGATTTGGAGAACAAGAGTTGAAGGTTGAGAATGAGTAATATTCAAAAATGATGGCATTCGGATTATCAAGAAAGGAAGCAACTCCTGAAATGCGTCGGATGGTTGAAAAGAATTCACACAATCTAAAACAATTATGGGAGGATGACATCAAGCTAGAACCATGAATCTTGAAGAGAATGGAGCAAGATTTAAGAGAAACTCTTCTTCGGTCTTCAAATGTTGAGAATGATGATGAGAACCACCATGAATTGTTGAGACACTCCGGAAGAATGAAAAAGAGGAAAGGTTGAACCAACAATGAAATGATTTGAAATCGATCCTGACAAGGAATGTGACTGGTGGAATCCATTCTTACGTCACACTTGAAAAGAATTTGAGGATCGCTCCTGATAATTCGAAGAGTCAGGTAAGATCCTGGGAAAAGACCTGTGGGTTAGGGCCCACTGAAAAGATACACCGTTGAACGATTGATTGAAAGGGGGGATTGCATCGTTTGAATTAAGTGGCTTGAATGAGATAACAACCTCAAAATAACTTGAACAGATAGAGAATGGAAGCATGAATCTTCCGAGATATCTTCAGCACTCCGGATATGAACTGGGAGAGGTGAATAAATAATAGAGCCTTGTATAAGAAATTCACATGGGAAGATATGTGAAACAACAGGAAGAGATATTATCAACACCGAAACTTGAAATTAATCCACTGGAGAAGAATATGAGAATGAAAAATGATGAACTTGAAGCTCCGTTAGTATCTTCCTGAGAATCACCGGATAAGAACATTGACGGGAAAAGAATGGAGAAACTTCACATCCATAAGATGGATAATTGATGAAGATATATGAGTCCTTGAAGAAGAAAAGGGTGGGAGGGTGGGAAAAAACAAAGGCAACTTGGGACGGAGGAAGAAACACCGTTGAGAAAACTTAGAAATGATCTTGAGGATGGGGCGAATGATGGGATCATCTCGAAGAGAAGCGCACTGGTTGAAAATAGAATTGGGATGACAAACTCGGTAAACAAGAAGGATTAGTATTCACATAGGAATATGAGAACACCGCTTAGGAAAGGTATGGAATCAACACTTGACATCGAAGCAACTCGAATACCACAAATAAAACAAAACAAAGGATTTGGCTTGCAGAATAAGTCGGAACAAATACATATAATAGAGATTTACCCAATCCCATATCATGCATCTGTCGGAAAGATATTCTAGGAGCTACTTGAATTCCCACCTATAAACTCCTGAAACTTTCTCGTTATGCAATCTCGTGTTGGGGATACAGGGGAAGCAATATATCTCACCCAAACTAACAATACCTACATCCAAGCTGTATCCATCCGTCAACACATGACCAAGAAAACTCCGGAAATTGTGTACCTCAACCTTCGAAAAGCATCCGTTATACGAGTTACGGCAATACTCCCGAACTCCCCAGTACTGGGTGACGTCGAGGTTATCTCACCAACAACTACATAAAAGAGATTTTCGATGTTGGCAAAACTCAAGTATTCCAGAACTGCAACGATAAAATTGTGACGACAACACCTCGGAGCTCAACTCCCCGGGTCAATGCCACATAATAGACAGGAGGCACCAAGAACAATGTTCTCGTCACAAAACCATCGAAATGATTCCAAGATACCCGCGTGATCCTAAAAAAAATTTAGTGAAATTTGAGGAGAGGAAAGTCAAAACATCTACGTCAGGAGTCCTCACTAGAGCGACGAAGGGGGCTGAGGAGTAAAAAGAATCCTACTCTCCGATATATATAATCCTACGACTCAAAATAGTTTTCTTCTAGACTCAAAATAGTTTTCTTCTAGACTCAACAACGGCCAACAATCAAGGGGGCTCCTATGGTCGGTCGAGGCTCTGATTACCAACTTGTCACGCCCAATATGCGATACTATCCTAAAGAGACTCGAAGGTCCCACCAAGGATAGAACCGCATATTGAAACACTTTTGCAAGGTGGATATCATTACATCAACATTACATAATAGATGGGGATACATACAAGAGGCATACAATGCCACACAAATATAACAATATATCATACACAATATCAACCTCCGACTACGGATGAAACACAAACAGAAGCTCAAACGACATCCACCCTGCTACCCCAGGCTGCCGACCTGGAACCTATCCCCTGATCAAAGAAGAAGCAGAAGAAGAACTCCAAAACAAGTAACCATCGCTCTCGCGTCATGATCATCGCAAAACCTGTACCTGCAACTGATGTTGTAGTAATCTGTGAGCCACAAGGACTCAGCAATCCCATTACCATGGGTATCAAGACTAGCAAAGCTTAAAGGGAAAGGAAGGGGTAAAGTGGTGAGGTTGCAGCAGCGACTAAGCATAATATGGTGGCTAACATACGCAAATAAGAGCGAGAAGAGAGCAAGCGGAGCGGTCGTGAAACTAGCAATGATCAAGAAGTGATCATGAACTCCGCCGAAAACATAACCCAAAACCGTGTTCACTTCCTGGACTCCGCCGAAAAGAGACCATCACGGCTACACACACGGTTGATGCGTTTTAATTCGGATCTGGTGTCAAGTTATCTACAACCGGACATTAACAAATTCCCATCTGGCCATAACCGCGGGCACGGCTTTCAAAAGTTTAAAACACTGCAGGGGTGTCCCAACTTAGCCCATGATAAGCTCTCGCGATCAACGAAGGATATACCTTCTCCCAGGAAGACCCGACCAGACTCGGAATCCCGGTTACAAGACATTTTGACAATGGTAAAACAAGACCAGCAAGACCGCCCGCTGTGCCGACAAATCCCGATAGGAGCTGCACATATCTCGTTCTCAGGACACACCGGATGATCAAGACGTCGGGTTTGCATAGACCCTGGTTGCCCAGGGGGCGCCGGACATCGCTCAGGTTGGACCAACACTCGGAGGAGCACTGGCCCGGGGGTAAAATAAAGATGACCCTCGGGCTCCGGAAACCCAAGGGAAAAAGGGCTAGGTGAGGCAAATGGTAAAACCAAGGTTGGGCCTTGCTGGAGGAGTTTTATTCAAAGCGAACTGTCAAGGGGGTCCCATAAATCACCCAACCGCATAAGGAACGCAAAACCGGGAACATAACACCGGTATGACGGAAACTAGGGCGGCAAGAGTGAAACCAAACACCAGGCATAAGGCCGAGTCTTCCACCCTTTACCAAGTATATAGATGCATTAATAATATAAAAGATATTGTTGTATCCCAACATAATCCTGTCCATCATGGGGCAATCTTCAACTTCACCTGCAACTAACAATGCTATAAGAGGGGCTGAGCAAAAGCGGTAACATAGCCAAGCAACGGTTTGCTAGGAAGGGTGAAAAAGGTTAGAGGCTGACATGGCAATTTGGGAGGCTTGAGCAACAAAAGATAGGTAGCGCAGCAAAGCGATAGAACGAAGCAACTAGCATAGCAATGATAGTAGTGAGATCCAGGGTAGCGGTCATCTTGCCTGAGATCCCGCTAGGAAGAAGAATGAGTCCATGAAGAAGATGAACCAACGTAGTCAAATGAATCCTCACGATCGCAACATTACCGGAACTAAGAAGCAACACCGGAAATAAACAAACAACATGGTAAATGCACAAGCATAAACATGGCATGATGCACAAACAAGTATGATGCATGTCCATTTTAATGAGGCATGGCATGGCAAAGTGCAAAATACTACAAGTTAAGTGGAGCTCAATATGCAACGAGTTGCATATTGACAAAACACCACATTGACATATTTAGTTTAATCTCGTTTAGGCTACTCATCAATATTATATGTTGTTAAACATAGCAAGAGGTGAAGCATAAGAAAACTACCTAACTAGGCAAGTTTAAATGAGGCCAGAAGAACTAACAACAATTCCGGAAAATCCTCATGTGCATATTTTAAGTTTGGTACTGTTCTGCCCTAAACCATATTTTAGAGTTGTTAAACATGCATGATGAGTGCATCAAGTTAAACTAGGCATTTTTCCACCCCATTTATATATAAAGTTTATTAAAACCCGAGCTACAATTATTTAGTTGCGAAATAAATCATTTTCACATGGCATTTAAGCAAATTTAATCAAACAACATTTAAACATATTTAACATGGATGAAAGTGGAATAATGTGAAACTAGACAAAATTCTAAGCACTTTACATGTTGAAAACATTTTAATATGATGCATGGTTATGAAGTTATTAATGCATGAACGTCAGGGGGTTTCTGTAAATCTGTAAACTCCTGTATAATAGCTTTTTTTAGAAGATCCTGTATAATAGCTAAATTTGCGGATCTGGAAAAAAAACATGTCGGGCCGAATCTGGTGGGCGCAAGCTAAGATGTGGTGTGCTGGGGCGAGGGATAGGCTGGAGGCTCACCATGGGCCGAGGCCCGGCTGGAAGCAGAAGAGGTTGGCTGGGCTTGGTGGAGAGGGAGGCCTGCAGGGGCGCTGGGCCTTGCGCGGCTGCACGAGATGTGGCCCGGCCGCTGGAGGCACGGTCAACGCAGGGACGAGGCGAGCGAGCTGCTACTGCTCGTTTCTGAAGAATAGAAACAGCAACAGGTTCATGGTGATGCAGAGACAGGCAGAGGCGTGATGTAGGGCATGGGACCAGCGAGCGCGGCCGATCCCGGCAGTCCAAGGGTCGGGGAGGCGGTTCCCGCGACGAGGAACTCCGGCAATGGCGCTGCTTGATCGAGCGGAGCAGGCCGTAGCGGGATCGAGCAGGCGAAGCAGGGGAACGGCAGCGCGAACACGGGAACTTGGCGGGGCACTGCGACGAGGAAGATGGTCGGCGCGAACGGGGCTACAGCAGGCTCTGGCGAGGCAGGGGACTTGGTGTGGCGGCTCCAGTCGATGGGAATCGGCCGGATCCGAGGCCAGAGCGACGGTAGAGCTCCGTTTTGAGGTAGCACACGGACGGAGACGAGGCGGGGTCCTGGTTCAGAGAGAGAGATGTGAGAGGAGGGACTAGAAAGCAGGGGAGGGGAAGGAAGGAGCGACGCGGGGCTCATCTGCTAGTTCGGTCGGCCGGCGACGAGGCGGACGAAGTGGCCATCGGGGTCGTGGAGCTTGTGCACGAGAAGAGGAGCTCGGGGGCGAAGGACGAAGATGGGAGGCTGGTGCCTTGGAGGCTCGCTGTGGCTCGGGCAGGGGAGGCAGAGAGGCCCGGTGGCGCTGGGTATAGGCGAAGATGGTGGTTGGCTACTGCGATTTGGGCGGCGCTGAAAAACAGGAAGGGGGTCGGAGAGGATTTGGATCCGGAGGAGATCCCAAGGAAGAGAGTGGCGGCGCAGGGATGGGTGGATGGATGGGACAGGATCCCTAGTTTCTAGGGTTGGACGTTATAAATAGGTAGGTTGGTTAGCTTAGGGCAAAACGGACCCTCCAAATAAAATCGAATGGTCAAAAAAAATAGGTTAGGAGAGTCCAATGGAGAAACGCAGATATTTTATAGATGTTAGGGGATGATCCGGGCCCATTGGTAACGACAAAGGGGTGTCGGGTTCGGGGCAGTTGTCGGACGCACGCAAGAGGGGGTCGGTGGTTGTGTAGAGAGGGTCAAACGGCCAGACAAGAGGGAATTGAAAACCCGGTTGGACTCGGATCGGTCAACGATGGCAAGGGGAGAACGCGGCAACTACGAACGGCTACGAGTTTTATGAAAACATGCAAATGCAATGCGCGTGATGCTATGAGATGAGATGCATGACATGAACAAAAGCAAAATGGAAAAAAACAAAAACCCGACCACGAAGGAATTATCATATCGCATCTCCAGAAAAGGCAAGAGTTGGAGTTAACGAATATGGAAAGTTGTATCCGGGGCGTTACAATATGGCACATGTGTACATCTTGGACAAGGTAAAAAGAAAAGAATTCTGCGAGGTCCTGTCACGTGTGAGATTCCCACATGGATTTGCTTCCAACCCTAAAAGGAGAGTTAGTGCAGATGAAAACAAGGTACAAGGGTTGAAAACTCATGACTACCACGTCCTACTTCAAAGGGTTTTACCTGTTATCCTTAGAGAATTGGGCCGCCCTGACTTATACAAAGCAGTTGCAGAGTTGGGACAATTCTTCACGGAATTCTGCAGTAGAAATATCAGGATAGATACTTTGGAGCGTCTTAGAGACAAGATACCAAATATCCTATGCGACCTTGAGAAGATATATCCTCCAGCCTTCTTTGATGTGATGGTGCATTTGGCTATTCATCTACCTGATGAGGCACTACTTAGAGGTCCAGTACAGTATGGCTGGATGTACCCTATTGAAAGGCAGCAAGGCACATTCAAGGGCTATGTTAGGAACAGAGCTAGACCCAAGGGTTCCATTGCAGAGGCCTACATTGCTACAGAAGCATTGACATTCTTCTCAAAATACATTGAAACAGCTAATCAACTTAGCAAAGAGGTGGGTGAAGACAATCTCGGGCTCAATGTTTGTGATTATTCTGTTCGAGTTACAGGGAAGAGTCGACAAGAGGACAAACCTAAAGATTTGGAAAAAATGGTTTTGTATGTGTTGAATAACTGTCCTGAGATACTACCTTATATCAAGTAAGTTCTAAGTATTGCAACTTATACATCATAATCTACTAAACTTGCAGCACATTCTTATATATTTAGATGTTTGACGCGATCACTATGTTGTGCAGCATCTACAAAAAGGAGTTACTGCCGCAAAATCCAAGAAACATTGACAAACTGGTTATGGCAGGGTTTGCGAAATGGTTCAAGAGCCATGTAAGCTTTTGAATTTCACTGTCAGTTTTTCTAATATATTGAGTACATAAGATGATCAGCTTGTCAATTTTCTAACCATAGGTTAAGAAGATGCGGGAGGATGGGCAGGCAGTTGATGATGCCCTTTACTCACTAGCAATGGGTCATGATACTTGGGTAAGACATTATGAATCTTGCGTTGTTGGAGATGTGCGCTACAACACCCTTGCACACGACGAAGGCAGGAAGACACAAAACAGTGCCATCATGAGCACAAATACGTACGACAAAGATATAACTGAAATGTATGCTAACATAACAGACATTGTTCAGTTGCAGTATATCTCCAGATTCGAGGATCATCGTTGTGTGGTTCTGTTGTGTTGTCATTGGTATAACCTGTTTTCCAGGATCGCAAAACCCAGAGCTAATGATTATTTCAAATCCATCAATGTCAAGGCGGTGTACCAGACCAACAAGCCTTTTATTTTGGCAAATCAAGCAACACATATTTTTTTCTTGGAAGACACATTTGCACGTAGAGATCACTGGAGAGTATTGCAAAGGTTTGAGCAGAGGAATTTGTTTAATGAAGTTGCACAACAAGATGATGCTTACACTGCTCCTGATGTACAAGATAACACAGATGTTCCTAATATCTTTGAGAACCATCACGTCAATGACGCCGGCAAAAAGATTGTCTGTCATGCTGTGGACATACAAGAGTTGATCAAGAAGAAGCCAATGTTCAAGGACAATGAGGATGAAGAAGAAGATGACACCATTGGGAATCACGATTCAGACTGATACACATGGCGAAGATGTTGACACTGCTTCTGCAGATGATGATTAGATTACTTTTTTCGTATTTGCTTGCCAGAAGACGTTTTTATCTACTATGTGAAATTGTCTTTGCTATGACAACTGAAACCTAATGAAGGTGTTGTTTAGTATTTTGTTGTAGAAAATCACTTGTTATGTATGCTGATTTGTGTTTGGTGATTGTATGACGACTAAAACATGATGACGTTGTTGTTTAGTTGTACTCATATTTGGCTGAAAAACTTGAATTTGATGACATAGTTTGCTGTTGGACTGCAATTTTCTTGACATCTTCGAATGGGAACAAAGCTGACCTGACAGGGCCTCTGCTAATTTATTTATTTATTACCAAAAGGGCCTCTGCTATTTATTTATTTATGAGAAAAAGGGGATATCCCCTGATTTCCATTAATAGAAATCATTAGATGTTCACAACACTACACCCAGCCTGCTACACAGGTTTCATTCATTACTAGTTTCAGCAAAGTGCTCATGTCATAGCCACTGAATACATCACGAGTGCTACATACACTACAAATAAAGAGAGAATCATCCTACAGAGCACATCGATTTTTTCCATTATCTTCACAAGCTCTTTCATCTCATCATTGTTGTCAAGGCCGTTCAGCAGCTGTTGCTTGGCCATGATCAGAAGAACTGCATCTTTAACCTTCTGCTCTGTATCTTCCTCTTCTGTCGTTCCTTTAGTTACTTGTCCAACACCCGAACCTGCTGGTATTGGGATTCCTTGACTAACCAAATAATCAGCATAGTTGCATTCCCCCACATCAGCAACTTCCCAGAAATACAAATCACATGAATCTTCCCTTTTTTGCACGAATCAAATTGGAAGATCATCAACCAAACTATTAAAAAATCAGCAACTAAAAGCAGCAGAACAACACTTAAACATATTATTACCCCATGATTCGGGCATTTGTAGAATACTCGGCCAGGGTTTTGGATTGTGGTTGAGACGTGACGGATGACTTTGCGTGATTTGCAGCAGTGGCACCACACCAACGGCAACGGGTTACGATGAGCAACCGGCTACGATGCGTGTGCCAGTGGGGGTGTGATGAGACCCACAGGCGATGGTACAGGTGGTAACTTGGCGCATATCTGGTTGTTGCCTGCTGAAGAGTAGGTGGACGAGCAGCCAGCGGACATGGTTGCTGCGGCCAGAGCTTCTGATGCTAGGCAAAGTAACTAGAGAAGAGGAGAAGTGAACGTTGGATATGTCAGTTTCATTACTTGCAGAGTAGCATAACACCATATATAGTCATAGTCTAGATTTGGATTCGAACCTGCTATAGGAGCACGTCTCTCTTTTTTCTAAAACTCAGCAATGTCTCTTTACTGGTAAACTAGCTTGTTATGTACGCCTTCTTAAGTCTTTGATTTTCTTTGTTTTTTTTGCAAGGGAGGAAGGGGGACAAAATTGAGAGTTACTGGGACTCGAACCCAAGACTTGTCGGTTGAAAAACCAAGGGTGATAGTCACTTATGTGGTGAACATTCCCTGGGAGGAGGACGGCAGACGAATGCATTTTCCTTGCAGCTTAAGTTGCGACACAAGATTGAATGGTCACAGTTTCGGGAATGTTATCAAGCGAACGAGCCCAGTTTTTGTTTCTTCCTATATATAAAAAAGTATGCTACTTGGTGTCGGATTAGTCAACAAACGATTGTGCCAACCTTCACCGTTGGATTGACATTCAACGTCTATCATGTTTCTTCAGTCGCTTCTTCCTCCAGCTGACAAAGCCAAACCAGCGCCGGCGGGACCGCCTGCTCCCACCTCCGATGGCTGGCTATGCTGTTGTGCATGCATCGTGGCCACATCGCACCCTAAAACTCTGCGCATGCACCCCGGCTCCTATTCTTTCCCGTCCGAGGCCTCACCATCGTACTCCGCCTTGGTTCGCTCGCTGTGGCGCCGCCCTCCGGTGTTGTTAACATGGTCAACAACCGAGAGGAATAATGAGATGACTGTACATGGTGAGGATGATAGTAGGGACCCAGCAGTGCGCATAGTAATTTTGTTTTTTCGGGACACAGAAGGGTATCAACCGGGTTGTGCAGGAGCTATGACCCGTCTAGCCCAGCCTTTTATTTCATATGTTTAGCACATGACCAACCCAGTTTGTTTTTTTCCTTTCTGAAAATGGCTAGCCAGCTATTTTGTTTTTTGTAGAATAACCAATGTAGGCCTACTTGCTTGTCTACCCCCTGCTGGGCCGGAAAGCTTTCAAGACGAGGAGGGATGCATTTTGTCCAGAAAATGGGCTATAAGTAATAAGAAATGGGCTATAAGTAATAATAAATGGGCAGTGAAATGAAAAAATATAGCAAACAGGCAATTAGTCCCAAAATACTTTTTATTTCCGATTTTGATATTTTAAATTTCATTATTTTTGTGCAGGTAAAATTTCATTGAATTTAAATTAAGGTATATTTAATTTTAAAATTAATTTGAATATGGCTAGGAATTTCGGGTTGTATGCTGTTTGGGATAGATTTGGAGGTTGACTTGTGTCTACTAGGTTGACGTGTACGAAAGGCTTTGTCAACTTAGTCCACAAACGATTCTAGCAGCAGTGACCGTTGGATGTTAATCCAACGGCCGTGCTGCTTCTTCAATATCTGATCCTCTTGCTCCAGCCGCACAAACCTGCACCGGTGGGACTGCCTGCTCCCGCCTCCCCTGGCCGGCTGTGGTGCCACAGAGGCCGCACCGCCCCACCCTACTCCATTGCTGGCCAGGCCATTCCTCTACTCACCCACACCTCCTGTTATTTTTCGGCAATGGTAGCCGAACCAGTAAACCCTCGTACTCCCCACCGCGTGGGAAACCACTGCCGAGTCTTTCCTGGCTCTGTGTCGTTCCCTTCCTAGGCCTCGCCGTCGTCCACCGCCATGGTGCTCTCGGCGCGGTCTGGTCAACATGATCAACGAATGACATCCATTAGACGTGGACTGTACATGGAGAGGCTGACAGCTGGGTCCACAGCCGCACATAAGGAAATGCCTCCTTATTACACGCAAAATAATGATTCCTCCACCTGACATCTGGGACCCATCGAAAGGGCCTCTGTATTTCGCGAAAAAAACGTTCCCCCCGCTGATAGGTCGGACCCATCATCTATATCTTCACACGCAAGGAAGTGCCTCCTTATTACGCACAAAAAAATGAATACTCCCTTGCTAGCTGGAACCCAGCATAGTGGGAGGCTGACTTGTGGGCCTACTAAGTTGAAGGGGACGGAGGGCTTTGTTAACTTAGTCAATATGAACGATTCTAGCTCCAGTTACCGTATGATGTTCAACCAACGGCCATAGTGCTTCTTCAACCTCTGGTCTTCTTTCTCTAGCCGCCCAAACCAGCGCCGGTCGTGCCATGTGCTCCTGCCTCCCATGGTGGGCTGTGATGCCGCAGAGGCCTCACCGCCCCCTACTACTCCCACTGCTGGTCAGGCCATCCATCTACTCACCCACACCCCCTGTTATTCTACAGCGACGGCAGCCTCACACCGCAGCCAAACCAGTGAACCCTCATACCCCTCTTCGCATGGACATCCACTGCCGCGTCTTCCCCGGCTCCGCGTCGTCCCCTTCCTAGGCCTCTGCGTCATCCACCGCCTTGGTGCTTATCGGTGTCAAAACCGACGGATCTCGGGTAGGGGGTCCCGATCTGTGCGTCTAAGGCTAATTGTAACAGGAGGCAGGGACGCGATGTTTTACCCAGGTTCAGGCCCTCTTGATGGAGGTAAAACCCTACTTCCTGCTTGATTGATCCTGATGATATGAGTATTACAAGAGTTGATCTACCACGAGATCGTAGAGGCTAAACCCTAGAAGCTAGCCTATGATGATGATGATTGTCCTTCTACAGACTAAACCCTCCGGTTTATATAGACACCGGAGGGAGCTAGGGTTTAAACAGAGTCGGTTACAAAGAAAGAGATCTAATATCCGGATCGCCAAGCTTGTCTTCCACGCAAAGGAGAGTCCCATCCGGACACGGGACAAAGTCTTGAGTCTTGTATCTTCACGGTCCATCAGTCCGGCCAAAGTATATAGTCCGGCTGTCCGGATACCCCCTAATCCAGGACTCCCTCAGTAGCCCCTGAACCAGGCTTCAATGATGATGAGTCCGGCGCGCATTTTGTCTTCGGCATTGCAAGGCGGGTTCCATTTCCGAATACTCCAAAGTAAGTCTCGAACACTTAAATCGTGTCCGGATCTGCAAGACAATTTTCACATGTCATTGTAGAGAGTACGATATTCCACAAATATAATCTGATGACATCTTTAGATGACGTGATATCACACCATGGTCGAGTCATTATTGAACCGTCTTCCCACAGCCAGTCACCGCACATATTGCGAGGCGGTTTCCCGGGCACGTCTTGTCGAAGCAGAGATCGTGTTCCCCTTATTGCGGGGCTTTCATCAATACGGGCATGGGTAGCCCAATCGCACCGCCAATCACGGCGAGTGGGGAGCGAGTGGGTTCAACCAGGCAAGTAGGGAGGAGAAAAAGTTTGTATTGCCTCCATAAAGAGATAAGGCCTCTTCTTCTTTACCCATGCCTTTCCCTTCCGTTCGTCCATTCCCCTTCGCTCGAGCCCTAGCGCCCAAGCACTCATCTCCTCCAATGAAAAGAGGTTCTCCGAAGATGTCCGGATCTGGAGCGGGAGGCAAATGGATGGCCTCTACCGTCCGGGAGAAGAATATCAAAAGCTTCGAGAGGCTGGGTACCTGGCCAAGAAAATCGGCCACCGTCTTCCGACGGTGGGACAAATCGTCCCCAATCTGGAGCACCACGAGAGGGTCGTGTTTCTTCCTCATTTTGTCCGCGGGCTCGGGTTTCCCCTTCACCCATTTGTTCGCGGCATTATGTATTATTATGGGATTGATTTTCATGATCTGTCCCCTAATTCTTTCCTTAACATCTTGACGTTTATCGTCGTGTGTGAGGCCTTTCTCCGTATTTCACCCCACTTCGGCTTATGGCTGAAGATCTTCAATGTGAAGACCAAGGTGGTTAACGGCGAGCACGCTGAGTGCAGCGGCGCCATGGTGAGCAAGATGCCCAAGGTCACATGGCCGACGGGCACCTTCAATGATTCCGTCAAGGAGTGGCAGCAGCAGTGGTTCTATATCACCGAGCCGCGCAGTAAAAAGTGGGTCGTTGCTCCTGAATTCAGATCCAGAGCCCCCTGTGGCTCACGTCCTGGCCCAAGAAGGGCCTTAACTGGTCCTCATCCGATGAGCTGTCGATGCTCCAAACATGCGTCCAGAGCATGGTAGACAAGGATTTCAAACTCGTCAATGTAGTCCAGGTGATGTTAGTTCGCCTGGTTCTCTCTTGCCAGCATCAAGCCTGCAATTTGTGGTAATATGACCCGGCCGAGCACCAGACCCTATGGGAGCTCTAGGACTCCTCACACAAGGACATCTGGAAGGTGCTCTTCAAGTCCGGTAAACTGTGGCCGAGGTCCGCCGAGCTCCGCCGAGGACCGCGGGTATCAACTGTCCCGCTCCGCAAGTCCGGTAAGTTACCGCTATGTTCTTTCTATCCATGTTTAGCTGGCATATCCCGTGGGAGACACTTTACCATGCTTTCTGCAATTATCCCAGGAATGGGCGAAGAAGGTGGGGCGAATACACTGTCCGACCCCACTGCCGGAGAAACCGACAGGACCTCTTCTAACGAAGATGCTGGTCCCAGCGCCTTATGAGGCGCCGAAGAAAGAGGCCTCCAAGGAGGCCAAGGAGACCCAGAGCGGCCTCCGTCACCGCGGTGCTTCGGACACAAAATCCAAAGACTCCAGCACCCATCCTTCCTCCGAAGACGAAGAGGAGGAGGAAGAAGACGAGTCCTCCACAGAGGGAGGGAAGAAAAGGACGGCTTCCTAATCCCTGGAGGCCGAATCGCCAAAGAGGGGAAAAAGCTCCCTCCCGGAGGTGTCCACCACGGCTGCCAATAGCAGCCCGTTGTGGGATCCCAGGGCCCAGACCCTGGTAAAATCATGAGTACACGAAATCCGAACACGCCTACGCGCCCAGGATTACTAGGGTGTAGTAGTTTAACTGTCGCCATACTTTATACAGCCCGGCGAGGTCTCACGCCGAACAGTCCTCATCAGAGGATTCGGTGAGCTTAGATGCCTTGGAGAGGGAGACGCCTCTGGAGGCCCCTTCCTTGAAGCCTGGACGTGACACTGAGGTGTCGTCCCAGCAGGACCCGGACCAGGGAGGGCACACCTCTAGGGCTGGATACACAGGAGCAACGGTTCCCATGAACGTTGACGGCGGGGGCGATCTTAGATTCAGCCCGCAGCCGGACACGGTCCTAGAGACCTTTAAAGCTCCAGGATCGGGCGAGTAGCCCCCTTTGACGGAGGGAGGCAAGCCCGCTCTGCCAGCAACCTCTGTCCAAGCAGAGCTGCAGGGCGGCCTATCGACAGCGCTAAAGAATGCGTCCATCGTTGATGAACATCGCGCCCTCATGGGTGCGGTGATTGAAAAGATTCAGTCCGCTAAGAGCGGACTGAATGAATCCTGCCTTAGTCTTATAAAAGGCTTTGAGGTATGTTTTTAGAAATCTTTGAAGATTTCCATAGTATGAGTAGTAGCCCCTAATGCACTGTCCGGTGAAAGATAGAGAGCCGGACAGGGGATCAAATTTCCGCTTCACAGGAGACTCAGTTGATGACATGTATCTCTTTGTTTGAAAATAGGCGTCTGTAGCGATGACTGCCTCTCATACTATGGAGGTGTACGGACTAATGCAAAGTCTGGAACGGGCCGAAGAAGAACTTGGCCAAGTGAAGGAGCAGTTGGAGGACAAGCAAGGTATGTCGAAACCTTTTGACAAGTTGAGCACAAATGAGTAGTTGTGCCTGATGAAAATATTTGTATTGTGTGCTCTAGGAGCAAATGCCAAAATTGAGACACTGAAGAAGGTTGTGGCCGAAGCCGACAAGAAGGCCGCCGCGGAGCAGGCTCTTCGCGAGAAGCACGAGTCCAGGGTCATTGAAGCTGAACGAGAGCTTCAGGAGGCCGTGAAGAAAAGCGAGACCTTGGAGCAGAGTCTAGCAGGGAAAGAATCGGAACTCGCCCAGGCTCTCCAAGCCGCAAATGATGCTCAGGAGGAAGCCTGAGGTGCTCCGAGAGACATTCAAGAGGCAAGGAGGATTGCGGTTGGTAAGGCTTTTTTACTCAAAGCGATTTTTTTATACAGTAATAGGAGAAACTCTAAATGACAAACTGAATTCTTGTTTCTCCAGGAGCGTTTGCGGACCTGCCGTGCAGCATATCTGATGCTGCCCAATTCTACCGGTCTGAAGAGAAGAAGTCTGTGGAGAAGCATTTCTGGTCGCAATATTTGACCCCGAATTATCCGGTGCCCTTTGTCGATCAGCTGAAGCAGCTAATCGAACTGCACCAGGCGGCCGAACTGGCCATGAAGGACTTAATTGTCTGGTTGTGGCCCGCTGAGCCAATTCCAAGCAGTTACTTCGGTCTCGTAAAGCGGATTGTTAGTGCTTGCCCTCGGCTTGAAGTCATTAAGCGGTCAGTCTGTATAGAAGGTGCACGCATGGCATTTGCCCATGCGAAGGTGCACTGGGGGAAGCTTGATGCTGAAAAGCTGATGACTGAGGGACCACCGGAGGGTAAGGAGCATCACAAGCCCGAATTATATTATGAGGGTGTCCTGAAAGGAGCCCGCCTTGTGGCGGAATAGTGTACCAAAGACACTATATTTCCCTGAAGGCAGTCATGCAATCCTTTGTCATGCGGGATACTGGCACTATTATTATTTATTGCCTGTTATATGAAAGTGTTTTCTTCCTGTGTGGCCATTTAGTATATATAAATCCCGAGAGTTGGCCAGTCGTCGGCTTCTGCTCCCACGTAGAAAGTACAGGGGTGTTCGGGACATACCTAAACACTCTTTATCCCATTTTTGGGTCCTTGAAGAAGGTGTTCATTACCGCGAACCAGGCAATCAGACTATAGGGCTTTATCACTCTCACTTAGCCATAGGAATTCGAGTATGGTAGGTGCAGCCCTTGGTGTTCGGAAGACCGTACGAGGGGCTCTAACAGCTCCTGGTCGGAAGAACAATCCGTCGCACTCTGCATTTGTTATGGCATTATGCAGAATAAATCCTTAAAGATTTTACAACCTCTCAAATAGCTGACCAGCTCTCGCCGTATCATGACAGTCAGTTTTTGGCTTTCTCTACTGAGGTGCTCGTCCGGAAGAACCAGGACACAATCACAGTAGTTCTCCCAGCGCTACCTTAGCGGATGGAGCAGAACGTAAGGTACCAAAACATGGGAGCCGGGCAAACCCAACTAATGACCCAAGACATGATTCGGAGCTGATGCATATAGTGCTATAAGTTCGGGGTGCCGAGCGACCGAGAAGGTGGCCGGACTTTGTTGCCATATTATGAGTACAATGAAGCCCCTAGCATAATGGTGCATGACACTATGTGCGAGTGCCGTTATAACGAAAAAGGCGTCAATGAGGAACGACGGCCGGTGTCGGTGTCAAAACCAGCGGATCTCGAGTAGGGGTTCCCGAACTGTGCGTCTAGGCGGATGGTAAGAGGAGACAAGGGACATGATGTTTTTACCCAGGTTCGGGCCCTCTCGATGGAGGTAAAACACTACTCCTACTTGATTAATATTGATGATATGGGTAGTACAAGAGTAGATCTACCACGAGATCAAAGAGGCTAAACCCTAGAAGCCAGCCTATGGTATGATTGTTATTCGTCCTATGGACTAAAACCCTCTGGTTTATATAGACACCAGAGAGGGTTAGGGTTACATAGAGTCGGTTACAATGGTAGGAGATCTATATATCTGTATCACCAAGCTTGCCTTCCACGCCAAGGAAAGTCCCATCCGGACACGGGACGAAGTATTCAATCTTGTATTTTCATAGTCCAGGAGTCTGGCCAACGGTGATAGTTCGGCTATCCGGACACCCCCTAATCCAGGACTCCATCAGTAGCCCCCGAACCAGGCTTCAATGACGATGAGTCCGGCGCGTAGGTTGTCTTTGGCATTGCGAGGCGGGTTCTTCTCCAAATTCCATATACTTGTCGAATAGTGTTCGGCTTCTGATAAATGCTGCGCTCCTTGGCTTCCACACCCAATAATGGCCATCTTCCACGTGTCGAACAAATGCGCAAAGCCAGGGTATTTTTACACTTTCCCCCCTAGCTACGCAAATGAGCCACCTATAAAAAGAGACGAGGATCTAGATCCGAATCACATCATACCCCCTTTGCAAGCTTTCATCAGAGCGTCTCTGACAAAAAATCCTTTCTATCATGGACAGTCGACGTGGTTCCTCCTCTCGCGCTCCCAGCCCCCAGCCTGGGGATTGGGAGAGATGCTCGGTCTCACATAGCAAGCTAGTGACGCTCCAAACCAAGGGATTTCTTCCCCCAGCCTTCATGGTTCCGGTTCGAGCCGGGCTTGCCTCCTATAAGGGCGGAAAACAAGCGGAGAGCATCCCCGATCCTTCCAAAGGAGAGCGGGTATGCTTTGTCTCCTATCTGATAAGAGGACTCGGATTTCCAATACATCCGTTTCTCCGGGGGCTCCTGGAGTTCTATGGCCTCCAGCTGCACCACCTTACGCCTGCCTCCATTCTGCACATCGCGGGCTTCGTGGCCCTTTGTGAACTGTTTTTGGGCGTCGAGGCTCATTTTGCGCTGTGGAAGAGATTATTCTGCCTCGTACCCCGTTCTCATGAGGGGTCAATATATCAAGTGGGTGGAGCCGAGCTATGGCGCATCGCCGGGACCGGATATCTATACGGAACCCTGAAGAAGGCGTCCAAAGACTGGCCTTTGAAATGGTTTTATATGAAGACGCCCGGCTACCGGATCCCATTCGGACCGGCCTCCCGGAGTTCAGTAATGCTCCCTTGAAGAAACGCCTAAGTTGGCGTCCATGGAGCCCCCAGAGGGACAGTGCCAGGGACGTCCTTTACCTGATGAGCCGAATAAGGTTGCTAGCTCATTCCAGACTGACCATGACCGGTGTCATGGCCACATGCATTATGCGGGGGGTGCAGCCGCTCTAGTATAGGGGCCACCCCATGTGGGATTTCAACGGGGAGGACGATGCCACCCGTCACGGCCGTAAGGGGCCGGGATCGGTCACCGATCTGGTGAAGATCTTGTCCGTGTTGTACAAGGGGGAAGAGGAGGATTTTCCCCGCGTCAGTCCATTGAACGGATTTTCTATGAACAATCCTCGAAGCTGGGTAAGTGAACACCTCCTTTTTTGCACATCCGATCCGTACTCCCATGGTTATATATCTCACTTTGTGAGTTCGACGCAGGAACTGCGCCGGGCCGTAAAAGATATAAACAGCCCGCCTCCGCAACCCGAAGATCTGGAACGGTTCCTCGATCCGGCCTCCCAAGAGGATCCGGACATATTGGTGGAGCTGATTGATGGGGTATTTCACCAACTAAGCCTCAATAATGCCTTGGTCGCCATTACGGCCCATTACCCCGGAATACTTCCAGCCTCATAGGTAACTGAGACCGAAGCCCCAGTACTTTGATAATGACCCATCCATTCTTATTTTTGATCACCGTATATCAATGGTGTTTCGCAGGGTGTGCCTTCGAGGCGGGAGGCCGAGCCCACGGTGGCTAGCCAACAAGGGGTAGCACGGCCATGTAGGCTAAAAAGAAGTGCGGTCCGGATTGAAACGCAACCGCAATGGTAAGGTGTGCCACCATATTCCCGGGATTGATTCTCGGAAGGTATATTAACGCCGGTGCTCCTTTCAGGAAAAAGAGCGCTCGCCGGACTGTGTCTGGAGAGATGGCCAATCGAGCCTCCGCCAGCCAGGCTACAACACCGGGTCTGGAAGCAGAGGTAAACACGAGGCGTGCGTTGGATGCTCCTCCGACAGAGGATGCCGACAGATTGTCCGCCACCAACTCTGAGGTGGAGAGTGACATGAATCACATGCGCCGCCGGACAGTTCTTCGTGACGCATGTTTCTCCCAAGAGGCATTGAACGCCTTCAATTTGGGAGACGCGCACCTCCGTGCCGCTCAAGATGGTCTATCCAGAGCCACGGAGCAGTATGTAAAGGACATACGGGTGAAGAGATTTGACAGTTATATATGCCAGTAGCCCTCGAGACTTAAAATAGTTATGAGAACTGATTTAAGGATCATTTTATCACGACCGGCGTTTCAATAAAATGATTATTGATAAAACCGATCTTTTAAACCCAGTATAGGAAAAGTCATCCTTTCTAGTAGACAAAGGCTTGATAAACAGAGAACCAGTAGCACCAAATATATTACAGGATTGAGCTGAGGCTGCTCATCAGTTTATTACAAACTCGCCAATATCTTACATAAGGGCGGTTATCTCACAGGGGTGGTATGGCATGCTACTAGCTAGAGGAAAAGTGGTGGCGGATAACTTGACTTCTACTAGCAGTACATCGAGCTTCGAGGTGAGGCTCGATGAATTTATTCGGGGTTGCGGAAGCGGATAATACAATGACCAAGACAGGATCGCACGGGACTAACTGGGACTCCTCTAGGCGTCGGACTCGCTATCAAACTCTTCGTCCATGAGATCGCCTTCATCAACATCTGGCCAAATCAACAAGCCAGGTGAGTACTTGAGAGTAATCGCAAGACAGTTCGGACAAAAGATATAATCAATGAATGCATGAATGCGACATGAACAAGGATGATGCTCATAAAACAACGATAATATTGCAGGACTTGAAGAATAAAATAAATAACTGAAAACCGATCGGGTGTCTGGAGCGACGCCTCGAAAGGTAAAGAAATAAAATGCATGCCGCAGTCGGGGGTCTAAGCGACACCACATAAAGGGCTTAAAAGAAATGCCACAGTCGGACGTCTGGGCGACATCACATAAAGGGCTATAAAAGAAATACCATAGTCGGACGTCTAAGCGACATCACAGACAGGGCTTTAAAAGAAATGCCACAGTCGGACGTCTGAGCGA
The DNA here is from genome assembly GCF_002162155.2 of Triticum dicoccoides. Lineage (NCBI taxonomy): Eukaryota > Viridiplantae > Streptophyta > Magnoliopsida > Poales > Poaceae > Triticum > Triticum dicoccoides. Next base: position 572,891,679 of record NC_041393.1, read on the forward strand.
CATCATAGACAGGGCTTTAAAAGAAATGCCATAGTCGGACGTCTGAGCGACATCACAGACAAGGCTTTAAAAGAAATGCCACAGTCGGACGTCTGAGCGACATCACAAACAGGGCTTTAAAAGAAATGCCACAGTCGGACATCTGAGCAACATCACAGACAGGGCTTTAAAAGAAATACCACAGTCAGACGTCTGAGTGACATCACAGACAGGGCTTTAAAAGAAATGCCATAGTAGGACGTCTGAGCGACATCGTAGACAGGCTTTGTAATGAATAACAAGATCAGTCCATCCACAAGAATAATCTTTTAACTGGATTCATCACACATAATTCCCACTGGAGTTTTTTGTCACTGAGGTTGATACCTTACAAGATAAGATGAATATAGTACTTGAACAAAGTACAAGATAACTGACAGATTCGAGACTCTGCAGAGTTTGGATGAACCGACCATAGCCAACGGATTTCCGTAGTCACGAAGGACTAGTTCCGTTTACGGTATTTCAGTAGAAACACATTTAACTAGTACACACCCATTTCTCCTCACGATGCCAGGAATCACCTTGGTCAACGTCCAAGAAAAACTTTGAGACAGGGAGGCCACAATCCTCGAATAGCATGGGATCAAATTTCTATATGCGCGCTCTAATGGGTGCCCCCCTCTCGGTCCCTACCGGAAACACCCATGCCCCCTAACCGGATGACGGGCTTTAATCCAGGGCCATGGAACCCTCATCCCGGCCTCTCCACTTGGTGTGTACCAGGAAAACGGTTGCAACTTACTATGCCATATCCCTTGCGGAAAACATGTGGTAGCACAGGAAGGAAATGAAGGGAATATGATTTGATCATGTTGACACTGCTGTCAAAAGGACTGGCCTAAGCCTGGCATGTCACAACACTGCCATCTTACCCATCCTCATGCCAACACATGGCTATGCAAATATGTATCCAACAACATAAGGCTTTCCGATGCATACTTTCCGATTATGCATATGAAATATAACATTCAATAGTTGTTCATAAACATGCCATGATCACACTAAAATGCAAACACGCAACAATCACTCATCATATCAAGAGTTCAAACATGCTTGCCTGGTTCAGAGTAGTCGGAGTCTAACTGTGCGAGGTTTGCACCTCTGTCACCTCCTCCGGTATCTACAGTATAAGAAAAGATACGCACGCAACGTAAATACCGTGAGTGTACAGAACAGTGTTCCAAATATTTTTCAAATAAATATGATAAAAAACTAGACAAAATTTTGAAGAGGATAGAAGAAGAATCACTCAAAAATTTCTTTCTGTTAAAAAGTTATAAGGGTTTTAACCCAAGGACTCATCTGTAATGAAACAGAAAACTTCCAGGGAGTTTTGTGGAAAAGTCCAGATAACGTTTCGTTTAAAAGAAACAGCTGAGAGACTGACAGGCGGGCTCCACCCGTCAGGTTTGAATTTTCAAACGAGGGAAAAATAGAGTGCGACGGCGCCGAGAGGTGCGGTGGTCGCCGGCGGCGATCCACGGCGAGGTAAGGTGATCGAGGTGTACCTCTGTGTTCAGGGTGCCATTCCGCGTCTGTGGGAGGTGGTGGTGGTCGCCGGTGAGTAGCACGTCGGCGATGACACTTGCTCCGGTGGACGGCGGTTCGGGTGGTCGTGGATCTCGCCGGAGAGAGCTGCGAGGTCAAAATTGAGCTGGGGGTTATCTTACTAGAGGTGGTACGAGGCTACGGTCGAAAGTAGGGCGGCGGAGGGGTTCTCACCGGAGAGAACGATGCCGGAGCCCGAGGCGGACGGAGGTGGCCGGAGTCGAGGAGGAAAGGCCCCTCGAGGCTCGTTCAGTGGCCGGGCGAGGTCTGGTGTGGTGGTGGAGTCGTGCGGAGGCGAGAGCAAGCTCGGGGTGCTATATATAGCTGCCCCGAGGCGGTTGCCGAGAACGGGGTTCTCCGACGAGGTGATTACGGCGGCGCAGTGGTTGCACGGGAGGGTTCAGAGGTTGAGCGTCATCGTGGGGGTTCCCTGGTTCTGTTTAGGTGCTAACTGCGCTGGGATTTGGTCGTTTAGGGGGAGCTCGACGAAACGGGGCGACGCGGGCCCATCGGCGGCAGGGAGCGCGCTCTGCGCGTGCCGCGCCACGGTGATGGTGCTGGATGCGTGCGCTGGCAAGGAGGTGGCCATGCGGAGCCACCAGGACGCTTGGGCGGCGCCGAACGGTGTTATGCCGCCGTTCTGCTCCCTGTCGGCCGCTACGGCGATACGGCCGCCACCAGACACGCCGGCGCAGGCGGGCCAGGGCGCCACTGACGCTAGGAAGGCGCCAAGCGCGCGTGTGAGGCCCTGGACAAGCAAGCCTGGCGGTGAGCTACGTGCCAAGCGCACTGTGAGCTCGTCACTGAAGTTACTGACGGAGATCGACACTGAACTTCTGAATTTCTGGAAGTGAACAGTACTAGTGCATGCAAGGTGTTCGACAGAATGATTCTAGTGTGTAGAGATTTTTCCTTGAGCTAGTTTTTGGTGGAGGGGCCTCTCATTGCATCTGGAGGCTGCCTGAATATTTGTAGAATTTTTGGAGGTGTAGATATGAATTTCACCAAATTTGGCAAATCTGGTCCAAACTTGCAGTGAGTGAATTTTGAAATATTTGAACAGGAGAAGAGTGGACGAAGATGGTTCTTGGTTGTGGGTACAAAGGACTATCCAGGGGTGTTGAGTTGAGGTCAAAAATCAAAAGCATTAGGGTACTTGCTTTGCAATCCACCTAAGCTCAAAAGAAAAATCAGAATTATTTTGGGAGGAGAAATAATTGGAATAAAATCCAAAAATGGATTTTATTTGTTTGGACAGAATGTTTGGATTGTACCAAAGTGGGAGGAGAGGTTTTGGGAAAATTTCACCATAGGTGGCATGGTAAAATTTTGAAGGGATCAAAACCAAATAAAAGCCCAAAACTAAAAGGGTTTTCTTTTTAAAGGAAACTAAATCCAAGAAAAGGATTTTTGAGAGGGAAAACTTAGAAGATGGTTTTTAGGAAGGGTTTAAATGACCTCCTTTCAAACCAAGCAAGGCTCTTTTGAAAAACAAAACACCAAAAAATTTGGAGTGTCACGGTACCTACCCCCTTAGGAAAAATCTCGTCCCCGAGATTTCAGCTGATCCTTAAATAGGTGTGGGTGCTCTGTCCGAAGAAAATCCTCGCTCTCCCAAGTTGCTTCATTCTCGGTGTGATTACTGCATTGAACTCTGAAAAATTTAATGGTTTTCTGTCGGGTCCTCCTTTCAGACTCTTCTAATATTTTTATTGGGTGCTCCCGGTAAGTGAGGTCCGGTTGCACGTCAATATACTCATGTGAAACTTGCTTCTCTGGGTTGCTCATGTATTTTCTCAACTGCGAGATATGAAACACGTTGGGGATACCGGATAAGTCTCCGGGTAGGTCCAGCTGGTAGGCTACCTTGCCTCGTCGGGCCACCATATGAAATGGTCCGATGAATCTTGGTGCTAGTTTCCCTTTAATCTTGAATCGTTGCAGACCCTTCATAGGAGAAATTCTCTGGGTTCAAAACTGATTTCCCGATGCTTACGGTCGTAATAACTCTTTTGCCGACTTTGAGCTATTTTGAGCCGTTCTCTAATTGTCTTAACTTTCTCCTCGGCCTCCTTGAGCATATCTGGGCCAAAGATATGGCTGTCTCCGGTCTCTGACCAATTTAGCGGGGTGCGACATCTTCTACCATATAGAGCTTCAAAGCGTGCCATTTGCAAGCTGGCTTGATAGCTGTTGTTGTATGCAAACTCTGCATATGGCAAATTTTCTTCCCAACTATTCCCGTAGGTGAGGACACAGGTTCTTAGCATGTCTTCTAGGATTTGGTTTACGCGTTCCGTCTTCCCATCAGTCTGGGGATGGTATGCGGTACTGAAGGCTAGTTGGGTTCCCAGTGCCTGTTGTAGGTGATCCCAGAATGTAGAGACAAACTGTGTGCCTCTATCAGAAATGATAGTCTTAGGGACTCCATGTAGGCAGACGATACGGGCAAGATAAAGTCTGGCTAGTCTCTGAGTGGTGTAAGTTGTTTTTACCGGAATAAAATGTGCCACCTTGGTTAATCTGTCGGTTATGACCCAAATGGCATCGTTTCCGTGTCGGTACCGTGGCAGTCCAACGATGAAGTCCATCCCAATCTCGTCCCATTTCCACTCGGGTATCTTATTTGGCTGTAACAGTCCGACTGGTTTCTGGTGCCCGGCCTTGATACGTTGACAAGAGTCACAGCAGGCAATGAACGTGGCTATATCTCTTTTCATACCGTGCCACCAGAAATTTTCCTGAAGATCCTTGTACATTTTTGTCCCTCCAGGATGGATTGAATACGGAGTTGTGTGACTTTCAGTCAATATCTGCTGTTTGAGGTCCTTGACATTTGGTACGCATAGCCTTTCTCCATACCACAATATTCCTTGCTCATCTACGTTGAATTTTGAGGCTCTTCCCAAACTCACTTTTCTTTTTATGCCCTGAATGCTGGGGTGTCCGTGCTGGGCTTCCTAGATCCCTTCCATCAGGGTAGGCTGTATTTCTATATTCGACACCCTGCATTCGGTGACCATTATTAGATTGAGTCGGGCAAATTCCTGTTGAAATTTTGGCCTCAATTTTGGTATACTGTCGTCGTCCGTGCTGGGATTGCGACTAAGTGCATCTGCCACAACATTTGCTTTTCCAGGATGATAGTGGATTCCAACATCATAATCCTTCACCAATTCTAACCAGCGTCGTTGCCGTAGATTTAACTCTGGCTGTGTGAAAATATACTTAAGACTCTTATGGTCTGTGTATATCTCACAACGATTCCCAAGCAGAAAGTGTCTCCATTCCTTGAGTGCATGGATGACTACTGCTAATTCCAGGTCATGAGTGGGATAATTTTCCTCATGCTTGCGTAGTTGTCTAGAGACATATGCTACTACCTTGCCTTCTTGCATCAATACACATCCGAGGCCTTTCCGGGATGCGTCACAATATACCTCAAAATTTTTGTGTGTATCTGGCACAATTAGTACTCGTGCCGTTGTTAATTTGCTCTTTAGCTCTTGGAAGCTTTTCTCACATGCTTCTGTCCATTCAAACTTCTTGCCTTTCTTGAGCAATTGTGTCATGGGCTTTGCTATAGTGGAGAATCCTTCAATAAATCTCCGATAATATCCTGCCATTCCCAAGAAACTCCGTACGTCCATTATGTTGGCTGGTGGTTTCCAGCCAAGTACGGCCTTGACTTTTTCCGGGTCTACCGCAATACCTTCTTGGGTTAGCACGTGGCCCAAAAAAACCACCTGTTTTAGCCAAAATTCACATTTGCTGAATTTGGCGTACAGCTTGATGTTTCCTGAGTTCTCCGAGTACAATTCTGAGATGCTCGGCGTGCTCTTCTGGTGTTTTGGAATATATCAGAATATCATCGATGAATACCACAACAAACTTGTCCATATACTTCATAAATACTTTGTTCATGAGGTGAACAAAATATGCGGGGGCGTTGGTTAGTCCGAATGGCAACACTGTGAACTCATACAGCCCATATCTGGAGGTGAAGGCGGTCTTGGGAATATCTTTTGTTCGTACTTTTAATTGGTGGTACCCTGATCTCAAGTCAATTTTTGAGAAGACTTTAGCCTGTGCGAGCTGATCGAATAAATCATTTATTCAGGGCATTGGGTATTTGTTCTTGATTGTGACCATGTTGAGAGCTCGATAATCAATACACAACCTCATTGTTCGATCCTTCTTCTTGGCAAATAAAATTAGAGAACCCCAAGGTGAGGAGCTGGCTCGTATGTATCCTTTCTCCAATAATTCTTTTATTTGCTTCTTCAACTCTACCAATTCGGATGGTGCCATTCTGTAAGGTTTCTTATAAATAGGGGTGGTTCCGGGTGCTAGTTCAATGCTGAATTCTATTTCTCAGTCTGGTGGCATGCCCGGTAGTTCTTCTGGAAATACGTCTGGAAATTCACATACTACGGGAACCTTGTTCAGCTCAGAAACATCCACCTTGTTTAATCTAGGTTGTCGAGGTATTTGTCTCTCTTTGGCTGAAACTTTTATTTTCTTCCCATGATGGTGTGTGAGAATCACGTACGGTTGAAGCAGTCAATAAAACCTTTGTTGGTGGTTAACCAATCCATTCCTAGGATGACATCCAGTCCCTTGCTTTCCAGCACAATAAGGTTGGCCTAAAACTTCAATCCTTCAAATTCAATAATCACACCTTGACAGTAACTCTGGGTCACTTGCTTAATTCCAGGGGACTTGAAGATCATTGATTTTTCCAAGGGAAGCATCGAAAGATTATTTTGCAAAGCAAAACTTTTCGAAACGAATGAGTGAGAAGCTCCAGAATCAAACAAAACCATGGCAGGAATTGTGTTGACGGGGTACGTACCGAGTACGATATCTGGGGCATTCTGTGCTTCCTCTCGGGTCACGTGGTTCAAGTTACCTTTCCGGTGGTTGTTGTTGGGGTTGAAATTGCTTCGTTTTGGTGTTGAATTATTGCCACCATTATTGAGCTTCGGGGTTGAGTTCCTTGGCTTAGGACACTGCTTGGCATAGTGTCCTTCTTCTCCACAAGCATAACAGGTAACGCCTGGGCGATAGGTGAACTCTTTGTCTCTTGCATGGAAATTCTTGGTTGGACGTGAATTATTCGTCGCGGTTTTGTGTGAATCCCCCTTCTGAAATTCCTTCTTGCTTCTGTGATTGCGAGAGAAAGTAGTCTGGTCCCTTTTCTGTTTGCGGAAATCTTCCAAGCTACGTCGCTCTTTTTCCAGAGTAATGGCCTTATCCACCAGTGTTTTAAAATCTGGAAAGGTATGCACAACTAGCTGGCACTTAAGGGCGGGTTCCAGGCCTTCCAAGAATTTTTCCATCTTCTTGCTCTCGGTCATGCGTTCTTCATTGGCGTAGCGAGACAGCAGTGTGAATTGGCTGTTGTATTCTGACACTGTCATGGTTCTTTGCTTGAGTTCATCAAATTCCTTCTTCTTGATTTTCATGAGGCTCTTAGGAATATGTGCCTCACGAAAACCTTCTTTGAAATTTTCCCAGGTTATTTCATTTTCATTGGGGTGCATGTGCAGGAAGTTTTCCCACCATGATGCAGCTGCACCTGTGAGATAATGTGGTGCATACAGTACTTTTTCACGGTCCAAACACTGTGCGATAATTAATTTTCTCTCCATGTCTCGAAGCCAGTCCTCGGCCTCAAGAGGCTTGTCAGTATGAGAAAATGTTGGAGGACGCGTCTTTTGTAACTCAGATAGTTTGGATTGCGGTTGATACTGACCATGGTTACTTCCCATATTGATGAATTGGTTCATCATTTCCTGGTGTTGCTGTTGACTCTGTTCGTACAAACGACAAACTTGTGTGAAAGCCGTTTCACTGCCCTGTTGACTTGTCTGTCCCTGAGTGAAATTTTGGTTCTGCGGCGCGCCATAATTCTCTTCTGGCTGAGTTGGCATGGAGCGCGTCCAAGGACGAGACATCTTTCACTCTGGGGATATATTGTGTGAACTCGTAAGATAAGAAAGAGAGTCGCAAAAGTCAATAAAATCACACACAAAGAACATTTTTTTAAACTCCAGGATATTTTTGGAAATACACAATTTCGCGCGGAGAAGGACTAGTGCATATCTTACATGCGGCATAATTATACATTACATCACTCAGGATATGCGTACATAATCCTGACATGTTATTTAACCTAGTGCACTCCTCCAGATCCTACATGATGCGCAAACAGGCTACTTCTCACAACCTATGTACATATAACACATTACACAAGTCGATACATCGCATGACGTCTACGCGTACTCAGTCGGAGATGGTGAGGATCTCCCTTGGCCTGCCGAGGGTGAGGCGCAGAGATGCTGGGGAATCAACCTCCTCTTCGCTAATAGGTTCTAGACGAGAAACATTGTGCTGGGCTGATGGAGCAGGTGCCGTAGGCGGAACAACACGAATACGAGTGGGTGGAATGGGTGGGGTAGCACGTATGGGAGTGGGTGCAACAAGTGGTGCAGAGCGGACAGGAGTGGGTGCAATAGCCTGGTTAAATTCCTCTGTGGTAGGTATACGACGAGCAGTGGTGAGTATGGTAGGTGAGTGAGAGGCTGCGGATGACACAAAAGTCAATGGTGGAGCAGTGTGCAGGAGTTCCCTCCTGTTAGCAGCACAGCCGTGAACTGAGTCCATGCGTGTAGCCACGAGGTCATCCACCATGCAGTCGAATGCTGCCTCCAGGGCTCGGAGGTACTCGACAAGCATCTCAAAGGCTTCGTCTCGCTCTCCTCTGGGGCAAGAGAAAGAGTAGTGACAGGTATAAGGCACATGGCATGGAAGGTAGCGGTAGCGACGGGTCTTCATTGTAGGAAGAACATCCCGAAGACGGGCTATCGTCTCGCGGGCAGCCATCTGCATAGCATGCCTTTCTATAGGCATGGCTCTCCCCACGAACCGGAGACGGCGTATTTCAGCATGGCCTCCCCTGAATTGCACTGCGGCCTGGTGCATAGTCAGACTATCGTTGATCTTGTGTGGATAAAGCGTGAAGACTGGGCGCATGGATGGCCCCATCGCGACCCGAACGATGAAGGAGAGGAGTTTGACGAAACCCTCAGGTACGTTGGCAAACATTTGAGACTCACAGTCGTTGCCGGCCATCTACAAAAGTAGGCAAAAATTCTGAGTGATCAGATCATAAATTTTATGTTGACTGTCAGAAAATGACTACATTTGTAAAAACATGAATAAATCTATCATGCTAATAACCAATTAGCGATCGCACCTAGTGGCTTCCTACAGTCAGCCTGGCTCTGGTTACCAAGTCTGTCACGACCGGCTTTTCAATAAAATGATTATTGATAAAACCGATCTTTTAAACCCAGTATAGGAAATGTCATCCTTTCTGGTAGACAAAGGCTTGATAAACAGAGAACCAGTAGCACCAAATATATTACAGGATTGAGCTGAGGCTGCTCATAAGTTTATTACAAACTCGCCAATATCTTACATAAGGGCGGTTATGTCACAGGGGTGTTATGGCATGCTACTAGCTCGAGGAAAAGTGGTGGCGGATAACTTGACTTCTACTGGCAGTACATCGAGCGTCGAGGTGAGGCTCGATGAATTTATTCGGGGTTGCGGAAGTGGATAATACAATGACCAAGACAGGATCGCACGGGACTGACTGGGACTCCTCTAGGCGTCGGACTCGCTATCAAACTCTTCGTCCATGAGATCGCCTTCATCAACATCTGGCCAAATCAACAAGCCAGGTGAGTACTTGAGAGTACTCGCAAGACAGTTCGGACAAAAGATATAATCAATGAATGCATGAATGCGACATGAACAAGGATGATGCTCATAAAACAACGATAATAATGCAGGACTTGAAGAATAAAATAAATAACTGAAAACCGATCGGGTGTCTGGAGCGACGCCTCGAAAGGTAAAGAAATAAAATACATGCCACAGTCGGGCATCTAAGCGACACCACATAAAGGGCTTAAAAGAAATGCCACAGTCGGACGTCTGGGCGACATCACATAAAGGGCTATAAAAGAAATACCACAGTCGGAAGTCTGAGCGACATCACAGACAAGGCTTTAAAAGAAATGCCACAGTCAGACGTCTGAGCGACATCACAGACAGGGCTTTAAAAGAAATGCCACAGTCGGACGTCTGAGCGACATCACATAAA